>NC_138182.1:257269422-257740241 GCF_964194105.1 Spermophilus citellus
ACAGCACACCTGTGCTCATGAGTAGAGAAACAGAGGGGAGTGGATTTCCTCCTGAACTTCTGAGGGACATGGTCCATAATGCTACTCCTGGGATGGGCCTGTAACACACTCACATTTTCAGAACTTTTAACCTACGTTGTTTCATACCAATGTCTCTTTTCACCCTAACTTCAATTCTATAATATTTTTTGTCAGTCTGATTAATGTAAAAATGACCCTGAAACTTTTGGAGATTCAATTGAAAGAAATTTTCATCTGGGGCACTATTTTTAAATTTAGTTTGATATTATTATGAGCCCACAATAATTCTTGCAAGTTTAAATTATTGTTAGATGGTCCATTCTTGGAAGATTTCTGATCCTATAGTGCCAATGCAAATGATATCAGGTCAGGAAGATGCTGAAATAAGAAATGGGTGTTTAACATGAATGTATTGAAAATGAATGAAAAGTAGATATAAAATACGGTTTTCAATGGCCCAGATCAGTAACTAGCCTGTGGAAAATTCTGCCAATCGTGTTATGTAAAATTACAATCACAGAATATTGATATGGGTGTCCATTAAAAATCAATTCTATTAGTAATATTCTAGAATCATTTTTACAATTATAAGTATCCCATATCATACCATACATTTTCCTTTCTGTCTTTCAATTTGAATGTTTCCAATTGAGATCCATGTAAAATAGATTGATTAAAATTTTGAGCTTACTAGATATAAACTTTTAATCATCTTCTAAGCAGCAAGCATATTTATGTATGAGTGGAAAGTTTTAAGCATGCCAAATTATCAATTACATCTTATCATAACATTATCATTAACTATAAAGCTAAAATAAATTGTATAATAATCAAATACTCAACAATTCTAATGTAAAGACTAAAATAATTTTTATTTTTTTATAGAAAATAATACTACAAAACATTTTTCTTCAAAGAAACGGGTATTATGTAGTTAAAAATAGGAGAATTGTAACTACAGTATATTAAATAGTTGTTTAATAATAATATGGCATAATTTGGGATTTTGTTATAATGTTGGTATTGTTAGTTTTTAAATTCATAATTAGTTATGATTTCTTTATTCATTCTAAATAAATACTTATCTTTATATATTTTGCACTTTAAATATTTTAATGTTCTTAAGGGGACTATAAAAATTTGTAAGTCATGTAAAGCATGGATTCACTCTTGACAAAAGTTAGGCCTCACCTCAGTGTTAACATATTTCCCCCTGTTTGTTTTGATGATGACTCTCCTGTCTTTTTCTAGTATCACTCTTTTACTTGAGAGATTTTATGCTCCTTGTATATTTTTACTTTTAATCACATCTCATTATTCAATTTTTGCCTCAATTTTTTTTTATTATTAATGCTCTTCTATTATGATCTTGGGCAAATATGGTAAAGAATGCATATATGTACATATTAAAATAAAATTATATCTTCCATGTAAATGTCATATGCAATATTCATATTATGACAAATGGCATTCCTCCTTCCAATTTTCATGCTTAATTATAAATACATAGGCAATATTACAACACTCCTAACCACAGATAAAACTCATAAGCAACTTTTGTAGATAACACACTTGAATAGTACATAAAATTGAGAACATTCTCCAAATTTTTTTCTGCATCTCTGAGGTTACAGGGATATTTAATAAACAGAAGAATAAAAATACTATATTTGAAAAGACTAAGTGCTGTTTATTAAATTCTATCTAATGAGTCTCTTCTTCAATATAAATCCTTCATTTCTTTAAGAATTAGAAGGTTACTATCTGCCCAAAGTGTTTCACTGTTTCTAACAGGTTTGCTGGAGCCAACAGGGAATGCAGCCACCTTTAGCTTTCTATTTTTTTTTTCTAGTTTCCACAATGACTGTCACCCTTCTATTTGTTCTTGCTGTTTAATTATAATACTGTCTCATTTTTGCATCTCCATGGTACAATTAATGAGTTTCAGGGTAGTGTATTTAAATGCTCTGAAGACAGAACACCTTGATTTTATCAGTAACTCATTCCAAATCACATTTAAGGGTCTTAGCTCTTGATAGGCTTCCCAGGGACAGCTAAAAGGCTTCTGTGGATACTTTCCCTTACAGTGTGACCCATTTCTAACCTTGCCTATTTCAGAAGTGACCTGCCAGGAACACTCATCTTACTACCTCTAACTTTCTTAGATTATGATTTTTTCCTTCCATTGAATAAAAAGCACACATATTAAAATGGATTACTAAATAATTCTCACCAGTAAGCCTAACACTCTTCCTAAAACACTCATGGGTTCATTGATATTTTCTATCAGTAATTAACCTGGTATAATCATACATGTCTGATATCACTTGATTAAGGTCTAGAAGACAGATTGCTCATGGTGCTATTGCTGATCATTCACCCTTCATTATCCTTCATACTTTTCAAGACACTGCATGTCGGTGAGTTAACTAAAGCAACTACTACCTTAAGATATTTCTGTAATTAAGTTTGAACCTGGAGAATAACTATAGTTTATAGTGAGAACTTTTATCAACTAAAACAAAAAAATTGTTTTGTCAGTCTCCAGTTCTGAAATAGACTATGAACCCCCAAAAATTATGAAACAAAAAAAAAAAATAAGCTTGGAAAATACAATGAACAAACTACCTGTGCAATATTAAGAAAAACTGTACAGATGCCACTGATGAGAAAAATCTCTGGAGATATAATTTGTCCTGTGTATTATATTGGCTATTGAAATTTTTAGAAAATTAACTTATGAAATGATTAGATTTCTGTGAGCACTTATTTCTTCCTTAAGTGAATTCACTTGTGTTATAATATTCATCAAAAATATTGGGTAGTATAATATTTATGATTAATTATTGAATTAGTTTGACAGCTTACACATAAAATATGCTTTCAAAAATGATTGTAGGGACAAAAACTGGGAAAAACAAACCTATAAATAAAAATTTGAAGGATGATGCTCAACTCATATATCTTATAATTTATTTTAGATAACATCAATCACTCTTGAATACATAAGTACAGAGAGAGAAATACAAAAATACAAAATATAGCACGTGCCTAGCAAAATTGAGCATTTTGTTCCAGTACTTTTAAGATATGTGTATATATATATTAAAGAGCATGCTTTATCATCTATAGTGAATTTTTTTTATAATTTTATGTTGCTTCAACATTCATTTTTGTGTATGAACATTAATTTCCCCTATCAGAAGTAGGGCTCAGTCACTCCTGACCGTTTGAAGTTAGGTCCACTCACCCAAGTGGCTCAAGCCAATGCGGAGAGATTAAAAGAGGCTTCTCTTTCATTGGGTACCCACCTTTCTTCCAGCTTCCTTTATCTGGACCACTCAGGCATTTGCCTTTGAACTAAAAGTGACCAGCACCCTATAATATGCAATGTTAATTGTTATGTGCTTTTTTTTTTCTCTGACTCCTCATTTTTACTTCTCATGATCAACTCACTAAGCTTTCCTTGCTATAAGTTAAAAAAAAAAAAAAGAAAGAAAGAAAAAAACAATTGGTTTTCTACTATGGTAACATACCAAATTTTCACCTTTCACCTAAGAACCAGAAACTACCCAAAGCTGGGTTTGCCCTAGGAAACTGGGGAGAAAACAGCTTCAGGCTTTTGCATGGTCAGACAACCATCATAATTTGGTACATGATAGTTCATTAATAAATTTAAAGAAAAAATCTCTTTTAGTGCTATTGAAGCCAGAATTTGACAGGCACTCAGTGTAGACAGGTAAATTGAGTCAGGTCCATCAAGGAGGCCAATTTTGAGTGAGTCTCTGGAGACTGTCCCCTAAGGGACCTTATCAAGAACCTGCCCCTGCTCCAACCTGTTGCCAAGGTAACCTGTCCCAGGAATTTCCCTTCTCTACAGGGAGCTATAAGGTTGTTAATGTGTCCTTGGCTACTCTATCTGCCCTCCTTCCTTCAGCCCACCTATTTCCCAACTTTTGGCCATCTCACTGAGCCTTCCTGGACCTAGTCATGTACGCAGGAAGGAGAAAGATAAGGGGAGAAACAGGAGAACAAAGGAAGCCTAGGACATATAAAAAGGGCATAATACCTGCTTCTTGCGATACCAGGATACCAGCTATGGCCCCCTTCTCCCTCACCTCCCTCACGGGAGAAGTCTTTTTAAATAAACCCTGCTTCATATGCTTGCCTGGCGTGCTTCTCTAATGTTCACACTTCAACATGTGGGGAAGCAGGACTCTTTACCCATAACCAGCAGTAAACGGGGTTCAATTCCTAGCAAATGGGGGGAAAAAGTGTTCTAAAAGGAGAATAAATGGATGTTGTTTTACTCTCTTGCTTTTCCTAGTTAAAACCTCATGCACTTGCTTTTACTAATGTATGCAGGACTTCTAAATAAACATAAATGTCTTACAGTAAATCAAATAGAAAGTGAAAATTAATAACGTTTTCTTATCAGGTTTACCAATTGTGTCTAATTCAAAACAGAAATTATTTTTAATAGCATTTATTTCCAAGGACAGACTCAGAAAGTCAAACTTCTTGGCAAGATAATATCATTATTAATTCACAGCGTTATGTCCTTGAATGAAGTTTTTAAATTTTTGGTTATTTATCAATAATGTCATCTCATTATTACCCAATTCTAGATGTACACCAGTCGAAAGAAAAATATGTGTTTGTTCTTATATAAGCATTTAAGTATACTTATGGATAGATAAGGGAACATATTCTACTCAAAATTCTAGTGTATTTACCTTTAAATCTATGATAGAAATTATGTCTTATAAAATATATTATTGCTAGCTATCCTATTGTCATTGCTGTTTGCTGGTGACAGTCCTTGCTGTCCCTGAATGTTGAAGTATAACACCAGAGAAGCACACTGAGGCAAGTGTAGAGCGGCAAGTGGAAGGCTTATTAAAGGATAACAGAAAAGAGTTCTCCAAGGAAGAAGGGGACCAGAAAGGTGGATATAGCTAGGGTCTTCTTTCCTTTGTTTCCCTTTATCCTACAGTGATAGAATGCAGGTGGGAAGGCCAAAAGGTGGGAGATAGGTGGACTGAAGGAGTAATCTGGGCAGAAAGGGCCTATGGTGGTTTTTGATTAGCACCTCCCTGTTTGCTTGGAGCTGTTTCATTAACAATTCCTTAGGATGAGTTTCAACCTTGGGGACATTAACATTTCAATTTCCCCAAGTGCTGCTCTGGTTTCCTGGACTCCATTCTCCATAATGGTCTCCATTTTCTTTATCTTACTCAATTTTAGACCCAATTTACCCAACTAAGCTAACTACCTATCTTTAAATCTGGCTTCACTATCATTGGTACCCTTTTTAATACAGGATGGAAAGTACAGTCACTGAAGTCAGATTAGTTAAGCTTTAAGTGAAACACTAAGATTTATGACTTGTGCCAAGTTCTTTAAACTCTCTTTGCCTCAGTTTTCTCCTGATTAAAATGGGCTTTTACAATATTTATCTCATAATAACATCTTGGTGATTAACTAGAATATGATAATAACTGATGTGTCACAATGCTTGCTTTTGCTTTTTTGTAACTGTTTTGGGTTTAACACAGTATTTGTGAAGATGATGTAAATTAGATTAGCCTGGCTGAGGAATATTCTCCAAAGAGTTCAGTTTCCTCGGCCTCACTGGCTGTGCTCACCAGGATCTTGAATGTGTTACATTAATTGCAGTTAATTTAGTCCAGAAGATCAATCTAAAACTGTTCATTAAGTATAATAGAGGGTCCTTGTAACTCTTTTCCTCATGAACACAGTAAAATAATTTGTTCACTTTATAAATTCACACAATGGAATTAAGCCTTTGTAATAAAATCCACATAAGCCTATCAACAAATCACAAAATATGCAAGATCCTACTTCTTTCCTAGTTCTTCTCTGAAGGAACTCAGAAAAAAAACAGCCCTGACTCTTAAAAAGGGTACTCTTGGAGTTGAAAAGGCTGGATTTCTTCTTTTGTGTATGACCCATACTGTTTTGTCTGATGCTGATCTGCCCAGAGATTTTTCTTTTATAGATCCTTTTCTATATCTTATTCTGTTTGTAAATTTATTCACAAGCCATATTTAAAACAATGTTTATCAATTCATTTCAGCAGTCGTGTGTTTCTGGCAGGGGTCTTTATTGCTCTATTTATCTTCACACTGGAATGCTACCCATACTTATTTCTATTTCTCTAAGGCCCTACGGCATTTTCACACAATCTGCTCATTCTAAGTCTTTTTTCCATCCAATTTTCATCTTTTCAGCTATGTTGTGTGTTAATAGCCTTGTTCTTTCTTCCTCTGCTAGTTTTTTTTGTTTTGTCTTGTTTTGTTTTGTTTGTGGTCACTGAAAACACATTCCACAATTAACATTTGAGCCAGTAATTTTTTAAAAAGTCCTCCCTTAAACAGAAATGTGGGTGTCATGATCCATTCCTGTGTGCAGGTACTTCCTTTACAGTCCCTGCCATGACTTCTTCCTCATCATTAAACTATTCTAATTTGTAGGCTTATATATCCAATCATATCAATCAATGTTGTGTAGGGAACAGCCTTGTATATTTATTTATTTTCTCTCTCTTTAGTGGTTATCTGATGTAGATAATGGCCACTAAGTATTCTCAGATTCATTGTTTTGGTCCTAATACTCCAGATTTTATAAAGAATAAAATATTCTTCCCTATCTAAAAAATAATATTACCTGAATTATATACAAACCAATAGTAGCATTTATTTTATAGACACATTGATTTTTCAGTTACTTGTAACATACAGCATATTGACTGTATTTAATAGAAAATGATACCCTGTTACTTTACCAATACTGGTTAACTGGGAACAAACTACTTCTTTGCCTTTTAGTATTTTTTATTGCTCCCAATAGTTATAAGATGTTGGCTTGCTTTTATTCATTGTGTTGACAGCATATTCATAATACATTTTCTGAGTATATTCATCATTAACTAAGATAGGTATTTCATCCTTATAAAAGATAAGTAAGTTCTTAGTGAGAAAATATTTCCCATTGGAGTTATATTTACTATGTGGTTCAATAGGTGGAAAGAATATGTGATTTTATTTTATTTTTAAATCTGAAAAAATCTTATTTAGCACTAATGACTGAAATAATGTATGTAAAATCTTTTTAGTTGCCATTTTCCACTGGATATCTAAAGTTTTCTGTCACTAAAGTTTCTAGAGTTATGCCTTTGACATTTGGAAGGTCTACTGAGAATTACCCAGAAAGAAATATTCTGTTAAAATGAATTAGTTGCTATTGGATTGCAAATATGTATATTTTTTAATACAAAAGAGTTAGCGCTATTTTCTGAGAGCAAGAAAGGTATAAAATCTTGCTCAGAGAGTTACCTTATTTTTTTCTTCTCTCTGTGTACGTTTGCATGTTTGTCTGTGTGTGTGTGCACGCTAATGCCTGATGCTTATCAAACCCAGAGCATTGTGTATGCTAAACAAGCACACACTTTACTGCTGAACTATACCATCACCCCCTCCATTTTAATCAGATGTGACTATGAAATACTTTTTTAGGTAAAGTATACAGGCCAGTAATTTAAAATGATGGAGTCAGAACACGATTTTATAATGACTAATGAATAGATTTAGAGAGTGAGCATCACTGACTCTAACATTAGAGAGAAACACCTGTAGGGCTCATTTCTGTGAATGGAGACAAAAAGCACTTATTTTAAAGTATTGTGGTCAAAATTCCACAGCCAGTAAATGAACTAACAGATATATGGTGGTGCTGGTGGTGCTTATCTCTGTTGCTGTGAAACAAAAAAAAAAAAAAAAGGAGCATTTGGAGAAATAATAAAAAACAACAACACAAAATCACAAAGACACAGACAGAGGTAGGTTCTGGGCCCAGAAGGAAAAACAACAAACCACACAGATGGTCCTTAAACCTTCTGAGCTTTGGATCAGCTTTGGGTGGGTAGCTTCTTTATACTTTCAAGTTTCTTCTTCTCCAAATGAGAATGTTTGTCCTCTACCTATCTCACTCTTGCATTTGACAAGCAGATAACCGGTTTTCTGGTTTTACAGATAATGAATAGGGAGGAATCTGTCACTGGATGGATCAAACCCAGAGTCACACCTATACTTTTGATTTAGATGATGAAAGTTTAAAACTTTTTGGATTAGTGACATTTAAATAATATTCTGGATTTAGAAAATTATAATTTGGGGGGATTTGGAAATGGCGCAAATGTATATTTGAGAGTATCAGGTAGCAGATTGTAGTGGGTTGGAGAGTGTTTTCACAATTTAAACCTGTTGGAAGATCTAATTACAAATAGACCTTTCCTGGTGTGACTAGTTTAAAGCAAACTTACTGTGTTAAGGTGGGCCTAAAATCTGAGCTTGTATCCTTACAGAACGGGAGGCGGGGGAAAGGACACAGAAGAACAAAGTATGGAGATAAGTTAAATAATGTTGACACAAGCCAAGGAATGTCAGAAGTTAAGGGAACCTGTAAGAGGAAAGGGAGAATTCTTCCCTAGAACCTGGGAAGGGATTGTGGCCCACTGGTGTTTGGATTTAGGATTCCTGGCTTACAGAATTGTGAGCGAATCAATTTCTTTTGTTTTGTGGTGCTTTTTTTTTTTTTTTTTTTTTTTTTTACAAAATTTCTAGGACAACAATACAACAGTTATTAGCTAATACAAAAATAAGAAAGTTGTCATGTTGCTGATTATGAATAATTTGTATATAAATACTACAAATATTTATCAGAGTGGAATGTGATCAATGGTTTCAATTTTGGAAAGAGAGGACCAATAGCAATAGCTTCAACACTGTGCCAAAAATACCAACAGCAGTAATTAGTTTGCAAATATCAACCCATTTGATTTTTTACAATGAACTTATTTGCAAATTCTTGGTGGTATCTATTTTCTTGGAAATTTTTAGCCATTTTAATCTATTGAACTTATTTGTTTACCAATATTCTATAAAGTGATTGCACATTCTAGATACTTAGTAAATGTCTGTGGTTTAAGATAAGCATCATAACTGCATGTGCAATAAGACAGACTTGTGAAAGATAAACAGAAAAGTATTTTTTCTCTAATATCCTTTCAAATAGATTCTTTTGGTTTAAGGATAAATTTTAGCCCAGTTCCATTTTAATCCCAATTAATAAAGTATCCTCAAGGTACTTTAAAAAAACAGAATTTTAGACTTTTTTTTCAAAAATATTTATTGAATATTAAAATTTAGTGCTTTTGGGTGTGTAGACATATCAATAAAGAAGCTTCTCCTTGGGAAGCTTCAACATTTAAGGAATTGTTTGGGGAACTCTTTCCAAACCAAGACTACACTTGATCAATAGGGAAACTGTCCTGGAGGAATAAATGTCTCATGACTTATGTGCATCTCTGGGCAGTTTTCTCTATGAAGGGGCATCCAATGTGAAAAGATGACATGAATATTGCCTCTGATTTTACCATTAGGATCAATGACACAACTTTGATGTCAGCCACAATCCATAGTCTTCATTTGTTATTGCCCAACATGTGCTTTTTGCAGCTCAATGGAAGTTTTAGCAATTATTAGCATTCTCTTGTATACCTGGATTAATGTTTGAGTCAACCAAATAAGTCAACATAAATACTCCTGTAGGAATTCACCTGGTATTCTAAGGTAGATCCAAAAGGTTTATGGGATTAGTGTATCAGCTTTAGTAATTCCAGAGGAAATTAGTTGAGGTCAGTACTGCAGATTTGGCTTACCTTGTTTTTTGAATTCCAGATAGTAGTAACTTTATAGGTCCTATGACACAACTTAATTGTAGTTGGTCCAAGCCCCTATCAGCCAGATAAATCAGTAGCCAATTAAATGGTGGATTTACAAGAAAAAATTTCCATGAGTCAATATGATGTAGAAATTATGAGTGGATCTATTGTTTCAATGTTGGGATCATGTATTTCATTAAGTCAGTCACATTCAGTTTATGTAGGTGATAGGATTTGTGGCACCATTGTCCTTATGACATCCCTTTTTCACACACACAAGAAAGCAAACAATTCTAGGGAGTCTTCTCCAATTCCACGATTATCATATTTCTTATCCACATTCTTTTTCTTCCAGAACTATCTCTCTGAGAACATTCTATCCTCCTCACCAGAAATGTTTGAAATTATATTTTATTTGCAGTCTAAGAATCTAGCTTGCCAAGATTGCATGGATGCTGGCAGAAGACATGAGACTCCAAGATTATATGCAAATAATGTTATTACTCATGGGGTAGAAAGCAGCCCACATGTCCTAGGGACAACATGACAAATTCAGGTGACACAGAAATAACAGGGAGACCAGCAAATAAGAGAAGGGCATCTGAGGAGGGGAAAAAGAAGGATCAGGGAGAATGATGTGGAGTTGAATACAATTAAAATACATAATTTGCATGTATGACTATATCCCAATAAAACATTATTATGAATAATTATGGTGCACTTATAAAAACAAAACAAAACTCAGGTGGATTCTGTGTAGGCAGTGAGTTTGCAAACAATCAAGGAACTTTGAGCTTAGGGACTCAAACTTTGTGTAGAAGTACCCAACTTTGTTCCATATAAAGGCATTATTTTTATTCTGTTGGGTGGAAAAAAAGCCTGAAATTTTCTCCAGAGAAAAACATTATTTCTATATCCCAAGGCTATGTTGCATGCAAACATTCTTGAAAAGCCAATTCAGAACAAAGGCTGTCAGTATTTCTTCATATGAGAAGTGCAAGAACATGAGATATCCATGGGAAAATGTCTTACAACAAACATATTTTAGTAAGAACTTGGTCATTGCATCACTAGAAATTTCATCCAAAAGGCAATCCTCTGAATTTTCATAGGGTTTATCTCCCATCCTGAAACCCAGATGTCTGACTAAACTCTCCAAAGTACTAGCAACTTTTAGTTCATCCTGTCTAATCTCATGATGTCATTTATGTGATCAAACAGTGTGATGTTCTGAAAGATGTGCAAGCAGTTCACATACCTTTGGATTGTTTTGACAGATGGCAGAAATATTGCATAGCTCTGAGACAAAACTGTAAATGAATATTTTGTCTATCTTATGTGAATATAAATTATCCCATATCCACTTTTCTGATGGGGATAAAAAAACAATGTATTCATTACTTTAATGAGGATAGAAACTATGTACCAGGACATTAATTAGTAAGATTCAATAATAAAAAAAAATAGGCACACAACCTGTGATGAGAGTTACTTTGATAAGCTTTCAGTTCTCTTAAGCCATTCTCCATAATACATTCACTGTGTAAGCCAAAATTGTGAACTGAAAGGAGATATGATTAGAAATACCCACCCTCCTTACTGTAGACTTCAGTATGTTGATAAAAATCTTTGTTATTTACCCAGGATACTGCATTGTTTTTGATTTAATATGTTGACCTCAGTTGGAAACAGTTGTAGAAGTCTGCATTTAGTCTTTAGTATGACAATAAGTACCTGAGAGGGCAAGAATTGGATGTGGATTTCTTTCCTGACTGCCAAGAGTATCAATTCAATTACACTTTCTGAGATCTGAGAAATGACCTCTGGGTTCTCACTCTCACCCCAGGTCTATCCATGTTCTGGAGTTTAGCCAGGACTCCATTTATTGTCTGGCTTATAAAAATCCCTTCTCTAAAAAAGGGTCCATGGTGATGTTTTGTCCTTGTATGTCAATCCCAATTTTCAGACTGTGTCTCAAAGTGTAAAAGCATAAAATGGCTTGAGTAAATGGTTTATAGGTCTCTTTGGGGAATGTGGGGGATGATGATGAGAGAATATATTTGCTACAATGTTATGGAAACCCATCTTAGAAAGGATTATTTAAGCAAAGATTTCTGAAATGAAAAATTGACTCAGTTCTGGGAAATAAGCCAGGGAATATAACTCTTTATGGTAACAACCATCTTTTGCTTCATGCTTATCTATTTTTGCCTTGTGGGGTAATATATGTCAAATGGCACCCTTGTTGTTTTCATATGTTGCACTTAAGGACATCATGCTCTTTTAACTATACCCAACATTATGGGGGTCAAAGATCCTCAGCTATCCCTTCAATCTCACAAGTCATTATGCTAATTAAAGCTTCCTGGCTTCTTCTAGTTAAGCACTGCCATCTGGTCTCTAGTACTTTGGGGCTCATCATTCCCATGGATATTAATGAGCCCCAATCTGTGATTTTATGATTACTTCTCCTACCATCATTGGCCCTGATCTATGGAGGAGAACCATGAGTGAACTTCATGAAGCAGGTGCTACTCTCATTATTTCCCAAATGGTGTCTGTACACTAGCTATGGAGAATTTCTCTTCTGTTTTTACATAATGTACCTTTCATTATTGGCTACTTTTCATAAGCCTCTTTATCCCTTTTTTACCATCTCAAATGCAGACATTTCCATTTTCTGGACATTGGTCATTACTTCTTCCAGTTTTTCTAATGCCAATGTAAGAGTGAGTTAGCTCCATTTCCTAGGGTTCTTCTAAAGTTCTGTAGTCTCATTCTATGAGGGAAAAATTATTCTAGTTTTATATTTAAGTAACCCTCTTGTTAAAACATTTCAAACTCCAGTTTCATGGATAATTGTCAAGAGCCATCCATGGACTATGTATGGACCAAATCTGCATGGAAGCCTATTGAATAGGAAAATCTGGTTTTTGTGAATTTCCAGCAGCAATTTTGCTGGTAGGATTGCCCAGATACATGTGAGTCCTATTCAGCTGCCAGGCCCCACACAGCACTGGATATGGGATAACCTGCTGTAGCCACACAGTCTCTTGGAGATAGATGTTGCCTGCCAAGATGCCAATCAACCTGTTGACTGCAAGATATCATGAAGCAAGACTTCATCTTTGGAACCTTATTCCTGCCTTTGATGTACTCCCTTAAATAAAACCACCAGAGCCATTTTCTAATTGTTCTCTTCCAGCTCCTACCAGGACTGGAAGATCCTATTAGGCACTCTACTTTTAAAACCTATTCTCATAATGTCTTTTATTTCATCACTAATTATTTCAGAGTCTATTTTCTCAGGTGTCTTATCACCTCCTCCACAGGAAGAATTACTCTGGCAATGGATAATTCTTTGGTTTTTCCAGGTACCTATAGGTTAACTTCTTGCAATTCCATCAGTGGGTAGTTTATTTCCAAATTTGTAAAGCCAGACCATTAACCAGGGAGATATGATGCTGTTACCTAATCCCAATTATTGGCCAGGCTAGCATGACAAGCAAAGAGAGCAACTTCTGAGTGGGCTGTTCTAATTCCATGTCTGACAGATCTCTGCAGCACCTTTCCACAGAGCAGAAGTTTTCTTTCCTAACAAGCAAGATGGAACATCTCTGCAAACTTTCATATTCCACAAGCACCTGCAGAATCAACATACCGAAGGACATCCTTAAGATAACTCCATTCTATGTTTCATAATTGGTGGTTTCCCCAACCAGAACCCTGATCATCCATAACTAATCTGCATTTTCTAAGCATTCAAACGCCTCTGAAACTCCGTGCCTTGAAAGACCAACACTTAGTTTACTCAGATAAAAATTCAGATATGCCTACTCTGCTACTATAGGAAATTGAAGCCACTTAGCTATCAATTTCAGGCTTTCATGCTTAGACACTTTCAGCTTCTCAGCCATTTCTAAACTCTTATTTTCTCTTGGTAAGTCATCAGAATAACCTAGCTGTAACCAACTACTACCCTGTCTTTGTCAGCATCATTCTTTCTGTGCTTCCAATGCCTGGATAATTTATCTGAAGTGTTGTTTCTTTCCATATAGACATTTCGCAAGGTCATCAATCTTTAAACATTTAGCAATGGATTGACCACATTTCCTAAAGATTACTTGTGTCCCAGATACCATTCAGGGAAGTGGTATCTTCAATTGCTTGTTGGTGAGTGAGAGAGCACTGAATTTTCTTCTTAATCTCTGTGTTCCTGGAATGTTTCAGGAATCTTTTGGATTATGTCAGGTCATCTGTGAGGTCGCTACTGAGATGGAAGTAAAAGGTCAGGTGATTTACTGGGGACAGATGAGGTAGGAGAGCCATATGACCAGAATGCAGGACTGTCTTCTGAAAAGGAGGAAGAGCAGAGTTTTAGACTGTAATGAATTCTGAAGGAAGATATAGTCACGCTAATGATAACTCTTTGAGCTAATGTCATCTATCAGAAGAGTTCCACATCTTACAGGGATGGCATCCTTGGCGCCCTTGCTATGCTCAATCTTTGGCTGAAAGCAGCCTATGGAAGGTTCAGCTTAGGTATAAATGTGGTGGTGGATGTGTCCTCAGTGTTGTTTTTTTTTTTTTTTTTTTTTTTTTTTTGGTATCTTGTATCCTAGCAAGGTAACATCACTATAGAACAAATATGAGCCAGGAGGTTGTTGGTTTGTGCTCTTATGAAATTTGTAACTATGGAGCAGGCTGGACAGATCACATGCAAAGTTATTTACTCTAAACCTAGGGCAATTGAAACATTTACAAAGTGGTTCAATATTTATCTCCAGTACAAGTTTGCTGAAAATCAAATGTTATACTACAAAAATCGTTAATGTTTATTCATAAGCTTTATCATCTCTCACCCTAGTGACTCAATCCATAACTATTGTGATGTATCTTAATCAAATTAAAAACATTCCTTAGTGGATTTTAGTTGAGATGAACCATATCATTTGGTTTATTTTTAATACACAAGCTCAACTGTTTAAAAAGATCTCAAATCCATTTGGATTATTTTGGGTTGGATTTTAAAAATAGCCCCCTAAGGTTTTCTTTGAAATATTTCTAATCCTTTCAATTCAGTTGTGAATGAAGAGTGACCTACATCACATTTTTTCTTCCTAATAGAGGTAGTAGGAATAGAACAGCATGTTCAGTCTGAAAATAAGCAGCCTGACTTGACTGAATATATTTATAGCTGGTATATTATCTTTTCCTCTCTATGCTCAGAAGATTAGGAGGTCAATGTGTTTGAAGGAGAAAAAGTAGAACTACCCTGGGAAGTAAAACTATTAAGAGCAATGGACTTTCACACCATGAAGCTGTACAAAAGACATGCATATTGAGACCGATCAAATGTGCCTTTAACTTCTGCATAGGGGGTAGAAGGGCAGCAGAGAAACAACACAGGCAGTTCAAAAAGTAGCCTGAGACCAAGGTCAGCCTATCAAGTATGCAATCGTAGCACTCATACTAGTCTCAGACAATTTCACTCTGCAGGAAGAATGAGGTCTAAGAGATGAAAGCAGTTAAGACAAAAAGATAAGAAAAGGAGAGATAGGGCAGCATTCATTCTTACATTTTGCTAAACACCATATTTTATAATTTTAAAATATCATATGGATATCCACACCAGCAACCACACAGTTTAAAATATAGGTGTCTATTTCTTTCTCAGTGTTATTAGGCCCACTTCTTTGTTAAAAAGAGTCCTGATTTCTGAATCTGATGACACCAGTCTGTCATGTCTAGTAGCCCTCCATGATGTAGGCATCTGTAGTCAAACCCTTCAGTTTACACAGACATTAGCTTTCAGTTTACTATCACTCTCACCAGCATTTGTTCTTAGGACTAATTAATAGAATTATCTGGAAAAAAAAAAAAAAAACTTCCCATATCTGATTTTCTCAGTACTTTGGATTTCTCTCCTCCAAGGTTCTTTTCTCTGATATATTGAACACTTATTCCTATATAGTTATCTCGAACTTCTCAAACTGGCCTCCCATTCTCTGTTTCATACACCACACCCTTGGTTTGATGCCTAGTCCCAACCTTGCCTCTCATCCGCCTTCCAACACTGTCTTTACACATCATTAAACTCTATCAGAAGCTACAATCCTTTTTTCTCCATTGTTCTCCAACCACTCTCACATATTCTGTCTTCCTTATTTAAATTTTATAGTCACTTTTAAATGAACCTTCAAATATTTGTTCCTCTCTCACTTTTTAAGAGAAATTTTAAAATAATCCACACAAACCATGTTTTAATCTAATTATTTACCTCTTCTAAGCCTTTATTCCTATCTGCCAATGAAAGAAAGGAGGGAAAAAATCATTCTGATTAGTAGATTTCAATTTTGTTATGGCCATCAGTTTCACATAACTCCTAATATTGCCTAATGATTTACATGTTGTATTTTCTAGAAAACAATTTCTTTGCATATTTTTTGCTCCTCATTGTATAGTAACTATTGGATATCATCAAATGATCTAATTTTAGATATGACTTCAAAGACTGAGAAGCACCCAAAAAAGAACTTCTAGATATTCCTATCAAATGGGTACATGTTGTTTTATATACAATATGCTCTTTTTAACTTTCTGCAAGATGGATGAATTCTGGTTTTTCTTATCTATGAACTTTTCTTCCATACTTCACTTCTAAATCCCTAGAGCATCCTTACATGATACTATGCCTTCCATTCCATTTCTCCTTCTAGAAATCTATTTCCTCCTCTATATGGTAAAAATCTTCAACAGAATTTACTCACACTCTCTGCGAACACTCCATTTCTATTCTCCCTTATGTGTTCTTTTATCAGTCTTCTGTACTCATATCTTTATAAAAATTTTCCCTATTAGTTCATAAATCCAGTATTCATCTTGCTTGGCACGTAGAGCTCCTTTGGTGGACGAGACTATTCTCTCCGTTCCTTCAAATGTCTGCTCCAGTTTTACCTGTTTTCATTGAATTTCCTCCATTGTGTATTCTCAGTCTCTTTGCTGGTTCTTCCTTCTATTTTGGTCCTCATTATAGAGGAGTGTCTCAGGTTTAATCTGGGGTAAATTTTCTCTCTACACTTCCCATTGATGATTTCATCTAATCTTACAGTATTAAGTATCAATATTAGAAAATTAACAAATTTACCTCTCCATCCTTCTCTGTTTCACTTCTTGATGAAGATGGAGATCGCTCTTTTCCATCTCCCTTAATGACTGATCCATTAACAAGCTGCTCCCAGGAGTGAAAAAGAGCTGCCTTTTCTCTTTGTGCTCTCTCACTTTGCACTTCTTAGTCATGAGAAAATTTTAAGGGATCCCTTTTTAAAGTATATCCAGAATATGTTCTCTTCTCATGATCTGAATCAACAATTCCCTAGACAGGTGCTAATTAACCTTTTCTGGATAAATATGAGTCCTCTATTGTAGTCCTATTTCTATCCTTTCCCAGAACAGAGTCTATTGCCAACAAAGCATCAGATTCATCCATTTATAAAGTAAATGAACTCTTACCATTCCTCTCCTGGTAAACTTTTAGTGACAACAGCTGGCACTATTCCCTACATGAATTAAGTCCCTATTATTTTCTACTGTTATCATCATTTTTTATATTATGTATCTGCTTACTCTGCTGTGGTACTTAAGACTGGCTTCATTTTCTTTCAGATGTCTTTATTGGCTTCTTCTCACAGTGTCAGGATGAATTCCTACTGCTTTGAATGTCCCTACTCAAAATAGCTAAATTACTCACTTCTTTCTCTGTTGCCAGTTTTTTGTTTAGAAGAGTGATTGGCTTATAGTAATCCCTCAATAAATATCTATTTGTAAAAAAATCTAACTTGGATACTTCTATGGATCTTGACCTGCTAGCCAAAATTAGAGCCAGATTCATCCAAATGCAAATAGTTTAAAAATCAAATACAATAGTATAAAGAACCAAATGTGGCTAGGGTTGTAGCCCAGTGGTTGAGCATTTGTATCGCACATGTGAGGCACTGGGTTCGATCCTCAGCACCACATAAAAATAAATTGGGGGCTGGGGATGTGGCTCAAGCGGTAGCGCGCTCGCCTCGCATGCGTGGGCCCGGGTTCGATCCTCAGCACCACATACCAACAAAGATGTTGTGTCCGCCGAGAACTAAAAAAAAAAAAAATAAATATTAAAAAAATTCTCTCTCTCTCTCTCTCTCTCTCTCTCTCTCTCTCTCTCTCTCTCTCTCCTCTCTCACTCTCTCTTTAAAAAAAAAATAAATTGGTAAAATAAAGATATTGTGTTCATGAACAACTAAATTTTTAAAAAAAAGAATCAAATATAGCACCATGTGTTTTACTTCTATCCTTTTCTCCTTGACTAAATATAAAGAACATTGGAGTGAAAATATATGAAGAGAAAATCGGGGTAGGAAGCAAATAAACAAAAACATTCAATTTACCTGAACATTTTTTATTTATCTTTCCTTGGAAATTGAAAGGAAAATATTATTTCAAATCATTATATAACTTAGTTGAAGAAGTAATGGTTCTTTATCTGGCTTGAATTAAGTTAACTACACAAAAATCAGTTATTACCCTAGGTTTTATATTTGTTCCATAAAAATTAATAGGTTAAGAATATTAGGAAAGATTTGCATTAAATGTTGTTATCCATGCAGTTGTTTACACTATAAGCAATTGTAGAAGGGGTGCTGTTAAGAGAGATAACCAAGAATATAGGGAGTTGATATAAACTGAGAAAACTTTTTAATTAGGATTTTTATTAATAACACACAAAATTAAATTTCAGTGTGCATGTGTTGATCAATGAATATTGACAAGGAATGGTAGAAAATTTTCACCAGAGCACTTCTGCCAATACAGATTTCCTTCAATGAATGAAAACATTCTGTGCTGTTCAAAATGATAGTCACAAGATGCCATGTGGGTTTTGAATACTTGAAAAATTGATAGTGTCACATAGAAATATAGTTTTTATTTTATTTAAATATAATGTAAATGTAATATTAAGTCATCACACATATAGCTAATGGTTATCATATGGGACAACCTACACTAGAATATCTGCTTCAGAGAAAAAAAAAGACTAATGAAAAAAATCAAGATTTTTATCATGGAGTATTTATTAACTCTAAAGTATATCATGTAAATATAGACTAAGATTTATGGCAGTAATCAAAGTATATGAGGTTGTTTTTTTATGAAGGAACACAGTTCTGATTGTACAGATTTGCTTTGAGTCATGAATGTCCTCTAACAAGTGATCACAACCCAAACTTTGTTATACAAGCCACCTGAAATCTATGAATTGCAATAGCAGAAAGTATTAGCAATGAGTACCAAAATAAAGTGAATGTATAATAATATGTATTCAACCACAAATCACCACTTACATTTTTATTTATTCATTGATTCGGATGACCAATTAAAATGAATGAGAATGAAATTCAATATATCAGCATTAACTCTTTCTTGAATGTGTGTAACATCAATGTTGGTTTGGTCATAAGATTCTTTGTGTTGCATGCTCAGACGTGTGCTTGTTTCTATTTTATCTGCTTGTTATTTGAAATTATTTCAAGTTCCTTGGCAAGAAACATCCTAAAACTGTGCTTCATGTGATTTCCAACTACCTATATCACTATTGAAGTCTTAAAAATTCAGCTTGATATTCACCAATTATTAATCATACAGCAGAGTTAACTGTTTTTTACCAAAGTTTAATCAAAGAATGTAAATTAACCCATATATGGATTGGATTTTTATGTCTTCCCAAAATTGTTGATATTTAATACATAACGTGAGTATATTAGGAGGCAATGCCTTGGGAGGTAAGTAGGCTAAGGAATGGATGACTTTATTAAAAAAAAAAAAAAGACCCCAGGATCTTTCTTGCTTTCTTCTACCATGTGAGGCTAAAAGGAGATTATGGCCATCTGCATCCTGGAAGAGAGCCCTCACCAGAACTGGACCATGCTGGCATCCTGATTTCAGACTTCCAGTCTCAAGAACTGTGAGAAATAAATGTTTGTTACTTAATCCACTCAGTCTATAGTAATTTGTTGTTCCAGCTATAACTGAGATACCACATAAGCAAGAGCTAACTGTCTGCTGCCCACAGCATATTGAAAACTTCCCCATGGGTATGGTAATTACTGCATTATAATATCATGTGTATGAGTAACACGCTGAGTGTATTTCTAAGCATGCTGGAAGAATTTTTAAAGTAAAAAAAGCAATTCCAGGTCATTAAATTCCTGCAATAAAGAGACCTCAGGGACTGCTCAGAGACATATTCAAGGTCCAAGTGTAGGTTTCCTTTATCATTCTAAAATTTTTAGCTGTTTCTCATGAAGGAAATATTTTTTTTCTTTTACGTCCTTCATCAGCCTTAAATACTGAGGAGTATATTGTACTATACTGCAAATAACCTAGCACTTAAAAAATAAGTCTAAGCAAAAAAAAAAAAAAAAAAAAAAAAAAAAAAAAAGGAGATAAAGAAAGAAAGAAACTGTCATTTACAGTTTGGCAAAAGAAGGTTAGCCATAAAATTCATTTGGTTTGATGCTAAGAAAGTGTCCTCAGCTGCATTGTGCAGAATTAGTTAAGTGACTAGGAAATGAGTCTACTTTCTTTCAGTCCCCTTATAAACTGCTTATCTGATCTACCTCATTAGCTTTTCTTATAGCTAACTGTTAACTCCTAATGTCTCCTCAGCACTGTGGTACCATGGTTGCAATGGCCTGATTGATATTATTTCTAGAGACTAAGGCATTTAAAAATATATTATTCCAAATTACTTTTCTGTAAATGTCTACCTAAATTGAATACCTAAGCTGCCATTTCAAAATTTCCATTTTAAACACAGCTGTAGCTACCATTGCTATTGAAGAAAGTACCTTTGTGCCAACACAGAGTTAGCTCTAAATTTATGCTCCCACTGGAAAGTACCCAACATTAAGTTTCAGTGGATTGTTTTCAGAAAGGTTGTGGGAGGGCTGTTATAGCAATGAATGTGGTTCTATCAGGAGCAATAGCTTAAACCTCAGGAACAAAAGAGTGCCTCTGGAGCATATGAACATTCTTGTTAGGAGTATACATTTAGGAGTAAAAGTTCTGTTCTAGCACATTTTTTTGGAAAAACGCAAATCTTTGTGTGGCACATATTTTTCTTTTGTTGCGACTTGACTTCATGCCTGCCAAAATCTCAGAAATTCCTAATGTGCTAAGTGAGCTAATCTCTGAGGTTTCTTCCAGCTTTAAAATTCTACAACTCTGTGGCAACTAGTACTGCAAATGTTCTCATGGTTATAGTTTGTTCCCTAAAATAAAAATGGAATAAAACAGATGAAGATCCAGGTGCCACAGGAAAAGCAAAATGACTAACTGTATCAACACGAGGTACACTGTGTCCTCACTGCTCAACTACAAGGCAAATTCTATGGAGCAATTTGTTGTCTGCTTCATTTTGGGCATAGAAATCCATGTATCCAAGATGCAAAAAATGTTACTTTCACCCTAGAATTTGAAAACACATTAGTTAAGAAAGCTATGGAGTCATTACTACAATTATTACATTTTTAAAGTATTTGCCAATTGACAACTAACTTGATTTGTTACATATTTCCTGAAAGTTGGAGTCACAACTTATGAAAGTTATGATTGATAAAAGTTAATTATTTTATGAGGCTAATAGGACTGTTTTTTTGTAAACTAACAACAAACATATATACTCGGAGATAAGTTAGTAGAAAGGACTATTAAAGTGATCTTTATACATGTTAGTCATGTAATTTTGGCTTCCTACATTCCACTTACTGAGAGAACAAATGAGTTTAATAAAGAAGTAAGTTAAGAAGTTGAATGTGGATTGTAAACATGACAGTATGTTCAAGTAAATATTTAAAATGTCGATGTAATTGCTTTCATGTTTGTTTTTTATGTTTATTTTTAATTATAAAAGGAAATGCAGAAGC
Source organism: Spermophilus citellus (assembly GCF_964194105.1). Classification (NCBI taxonomy): domain Eukaryota; kingdom Metazoa; phylum Chordata; class Mammalia; order Rodentia; family Sciuridae; genus Spermophilus; species Spermophilus citellus. Next base: position 257,291,158 of record NC_138182.1, read on the forward strand.
AAACTGTTTACAGTAGCTCTGTACACCTAAAAGCAGAAGACTTTAGCACAGATAAAATGCTGTTTTAGATGCTTAAATATCATACATATGAGACTTAGATTAAATAGTACATTGATGCTGGCTCCTGTTTTTCTCCATGTCATCAAGTTTCTTTTTCCCAAGTAATCACAACTGTTAGTCATTTAAATGCTACTTGAAGGTCTGGATATACAAAATGATTGACCCTCTGGAAAAAGCTGATATGAAGGGTATTGGGCAACTATGAGTAGAGAGACTTTATAGAGAATACCTGCATTGTAACCTGAGGATCATTATTTTTATGTGAACATACCAAACATCCTTAGGTCAAGAATCTGCAAATTCCATCATGCAAATTTGTATTCTTGTTCAGAAATGCAAAGCCTGTAAGTACCAGTTCTTTCACAGTGAAATAAGAGAAGAACAATGGGTTATGAAGAATGTGTTCTTTCTCTGAAATCTGGCAGAAGCAATAGCCCATAGAGTCATAGAGGTGGCTACATGTTCTGTAGGAAACTCAGGGTAAAGAGAGAAGTCACACAGATGAGCACCATCTTCCACTGCTGTAAGTACCTATATAGTCACCTTTCATGCAGGTGCTTCTATGCTGCTGCCAAAAAAACAGCAAAAGTGGTGGTGGGGAACAGAGAAAGAGAGAGAATGAACTCCACATCAGCATATATACCCATTGCAATACATCATCCATACTCTCCATCAGTTAGACAGACACAAAACTTGTTCAGAATCATTTCCCTCATGCAATAATACTTATTATATTGGATAGAAAAACATTTATATCAGAATAAGATCAATCTTTTCTTTTTCTTTTTGTGGTAATAGGGATTGAACCAGGGACATGCCAAAACTGAATCCACCCCCATCAGGTTTATATTCTGTTTTGCTACAGCATCTTGACATGTTGTGGAGACCAAACTCAAATTTCCAATCATTCTCTGGCAGCCTCCCAAGTAAGTGGGGTTGTAGACATGCACCACTGTAACATTGCTATTTTAAATTTTCTGATAAAAAAAATTGACCAATTTGAGGAGAAATGGAATTCCTGATGTCTTAAGTTACAGAGAGAAATCAAAAGGGAAGTATTCTGAATGTCTGCTATAATTTAGATCTGAAATGGACCCCAGAAACTTTAGTGTTGAAGGTTTGATTCCTGGCTGGTGGTAATCTGGAGAGGTGTTGGGAAGTTTAGTTTTTCTCCATGTCATCAAGTTTCTTTTTCCCAAGTAATCACCACTTTTACTTGAAGGTCTGGATATACAAAATGATTGACCTTCTGGAAAAAGCTGGTATGAAGGGTATTGGGCAACTATACAGTCTCTATCTCTAAACTTCCCAACACCTCTCCAGACAAGTATTAGTTACATGAAGAAGGTCACTGAGGGCATATGCCTTTGAAAGAGTTATATTATCCCAAGGTTCCTACTCTTTCTTTCTCTGCTGCCTGACTGCTATGAAGTTAGCAGCTTTCTTCTATCATGCCCGTCCACCATTATGTACTGCTTCACTGCAGGCCCAGAAACAACAGAGTCAAACAGACATGGACTGAAACCTCTGAAACTATGTGTTTCAGTCAGTGTTTTCAGTGCTATAACCAAAAGACCTGATAACAATAATTAGAGGAGAAAAATTTTGTTTGGGGATTAATGGTTTCAGAGGTCTTAGTCCATAGGTGGCCAACTCCATTCCTCAGGGAATAAGGTAATGACAAACAAAAGAGTGTGGCAGGAAAAGGGGCTTAGAGTGAAGGAGTGGGGGAGGGGAGAGAGAGAGAGCGAGACAGAGAGAGAGAGAGAGAAAGAGAGACCTCTCACAATTGACAAAATATATAAACCCCAAAGAGACAGCCTCTGTGACCCCCCTCTTCCAGCCACACTCTACCTGACTATAGTTACCACCCAGATAATCCCTATCAGGGGATTAATGCATGGAATAGGTTAAGCTTCTCATAATTGAATCATTTTACCTCTGAATTTTCTTGCATTGTCTCATCATGAGATTCTGGGGAACAACTAATATCTACAACATAACATATGAACAAAAATAAAGATTTTTCTCTTTTAAGTTGTTTATTTTGGGTATTTTTTAACAGTGATGGAAAAATGATTAACACAGAAAATTGATAGCCAAAGTGAAATCATTGTCATGACTATACCTGACAATGTGTTTCAGAAGCATTTGGAATTGGTCTGTATTACAAGTTTAGAATGTTTTGAAGATACAAGCTAGAGAATCTCTAGAGTTCTGTAAGCAGAGTTTGATGGAGCTCCCATCACAAGACCAGAATAGTGGTTAGAATGCAGAGAGAAAAAACTGTGAATGAAGTCTCACATGGATATGAGAAATCTATTTAGAATGATAATAAAAGCTATCTGTGATGTACTTTGGCAAAGAACTACTTGTCTACATATTATCCATGTCCTGAGACTTTGTGTGAGACTGAATTTAAAGGTGCAGGACTAGTTTACTTGTGGAAAAAATTTCAAGGGAGCACAGCATTCAATCTGTATCATGAGGATTCTCAACTGTTTTTAGCCCAATATACAGTAAAAATCAACAGGATAAGGAAATGTGGAAATATTTGAAAAACATAAAGTTTGGCCAGAAAAGAAGCATGTTTAAAATTGCAACCAAGCATGTATGATTGCTGAAGACATTAGGACCACTAAAAAAACAAACAAAAAACAAAAACAAAAACACTAGGACAATAGTAAAGATGCCTTCAGGTCATCACACAAATTGGCCAGATGCCAGCCCTCATAGGTTCAAAAGTTTCAAGGCATAAAATTTTCATTTGAGAAGAGGGACTTTGCTCACCCTCTTCCCACATGGCCATCACGGAACGTGTTTCCTCAGGATTCATTTCATCTTGCTCACCTGTCCAGAAACTCAGAGGTTACTCTAGCAATGGTCAAAGGGCAGCTGCTGCTGTGTTTGCATCAGAATTTGACCATGTCCATGTTGTGCTGGTATGACATCATACAAAATTCAACAATTGTGTGATCACAGAGACACTCACACTGCCTGCCATATGCTCACACTTAAAAGAAAGGTCTCAGAGGCCAAAGTATTTGGCAAGGTGAGAGTCCCTTTCTAAATTCCATGAGAGGAAAATAGGTAAAGCTATGAGAGTACAGCTGAAGCTGAAATGAGTCCAAAGGAAGTTATTGTTACGAGAAATGTGTAATGTCCACTGAGAGAAGTTGCAGGCAGCAAGCGGACCTTGCCCAAGATAGGGACTGTGTGAGTTACAACTGACAAAGCTATAGAGACAAGGTTGCCCAAGACCTTTTAGTCCCACATCCTGCCACCATATACTTTGGAGAATAGACATGGAGCTATAGGATTTAATGTTCATCATGCTGGGTTTTGATGTCACTTTACTCTGATCTTTCCTTGATGATTTCCTATTTCTTCTTTTTGGAATAGGAGTGTTTAACCTGTCTCATCCTTCTATGTTGGAATTATTTATTTATTTTTTAAACAGGGGCTCACAGTTAAGATTTGCCTTGAGTCTCAGTGGAGACTTTGAACTTGGACTTGTTTTTAAATTTAGATTTTTTTTAATTTAAATTACATATTTATAACAGCAGAATGCATTTTGATTCATTGTACACAATCACAGTACAACTTTTCATATCTCTATACACGACGTAGTGTTGCACCATATATGCAGTCATACTTGTGCCTAGGGTAATAATGTCCCTCACATATCATGAACTTGGACTTTTGAACAATGCTGGAATAAGATTTTGGCAATTCGTAGAGAAGAATCATATTAAAAGTTTAGTTTCCAGCTGGTGGGCTGTTGGAAGGTTAGAAACATTAGGAGGTAAGACCTCATTGGAGGAAGTTGGTCCGTGACATGTCCTTGAAAGTCACAACTTGGTTCTGAACAATTCCTTTCTCATTCTACTGCCTAGCTGCCATAAGAAGAAAAGCTGTTTCCCACCACATACTTCCACTATGATGTTCTGACTCATCACAGACCCAGAAATTATGGTGCCAGCTGATCAGAGACTGAAAACTCTGAAATCATGAGCTGAAATAGATCTTTCTTATAAGTTGTTTATCCAAATATTTTCTTACACTGATGGAAATCAGACTGGCAAAAATGTCCATCCTGGACACAAAATTCTAAAATAGAAAAGCAAAACACAAATATTTCTAGAAAGTGAATGTTCCACATACAATGTAAGGGCCCTATATAAATGATGAGTTGGAGTCTGACTGCTTGCCATATGCTCTATCCACTAGCACAAAAGCAAATTCTGCCAGTCTACAAACAGCAACAAGATAACAAGAGCATGATGAAAGGCCACACATTCAGGAGAAGGGGCTTCTGGATTTTAAGAAAATTTTTACTGATTATGTGAGTGAATCATTCTACTTTGCCTTTTATATGTTAACAGAAAACATTCAAAATATCATTAATTTCACAAAAGGAAAAAGTCAAAATGACCAACAGATTGACTTATCTGGAGAAAGCATAATTTCAAAGAGTAGAGGAAAATGGAAATTCCCCATTATTATATTAAAGGAAAGCTGATACAATATTGATCTCATTAAATAGATGCTATTATTGCCATGAATCCACAAAAGCAGTAGAGATCTCTAGAAATTGTATGTGTAATTATGTATTTGTTGAAATAACTAATAATGAAATTGGGATGAGTTTGTTGACCAATTGATGATGTGGAAAAAAAAGCAAAAGATTTTTTTATGATATGGAGCAGACAGGAAAGTGTATATAACTACAAGAGAAAATCAATGCAGCAAATTTTATATTCATCAAATTAGAATTATAGAAAGAAGTATCAGATAAATGCAAAACATGAATTAATAACTAATTAAGACTCAATCAACAGATTTTGTAAAAAAAGGGCTTTAAAGTAATGGGCCAGTATATAACATGAGGATAAAAGTGATAAGAGAAATAGGTAATGGAGAAAAAAATAAAGACTACATTGGCTTAGACTACTACTGAACTGCATCACTATATTATAGTGAATTTATAGGTGAGTAAAAATGGGCTTGAACAATTAATTTGTATCCCTTTTAACCCTTGAATAACAGCAAAGTAAAGAATCATATATTATTGCTTCCTTAACTATTGTTTTAAATAAAAATTAAATAAATATTTGAGTATGGTATCAATTTGACAGAGATACCATAACAAAGTACCACAAGCTGGATGGCTTAAGAATTTTTTGTTTGTTTGTTTTATAGTACTATTGGACAAAAACGTAATTCAGGTTGCTGGCTAGGTCAAACACTTTCTACAGATTCTATGGAAGTATTTCTCCCAGTCTGTTTCCTACATCCTTGATCTTTTCCAGTACAACTATAATCTTCACATAGCATCTCTCTGTCATCAAGCATATCAAAGTGGATTCAGGGTCCACCTGATTTCAGTATGACCTCATCTTACCTCATTTCAACAACACTACTGCAAAATAACATTATATTCTGAGATCATGATGATCAGCACTTCAACATTTTAATTTGGGAGGACACATTTCAGGGCACCGAAAGCACATATTCCAAGAAAGTTAAAAGTTAAAAAAATTAAATTCAAGAGAGAAAAATTAACAAAACAAACAACAGCAACAACAACAACAACAAAAAATTTCTTAAACAAAACACTGGGCTCTTTCATTTAAGGAAAATCTCACGGGGGAAAGAACTGGAGATGGGCATGCTTTCAGTTTGGGAATCCACATTGTCAGGCTAATTCTGAACTACTTACAGATGGGACAGACATGACATAGCAACAATGGGTTAGAGAACTAAATTAAGATCCTAACCATTCACATCTATGTCATTTACGCTTGGTCTGTGTGTGAAACAAGTGCAAACCACTTAGTAAAAGCTAAGAAAATGCAACTCAGTTTTAACTACTGCCTGTATTTGGAGAGAAAATATGTGTACCTAGACCTAACTAGCATAGTTGTTTACAAAAATAAAAAATTTCAACATTATCCTAAAGGAAAAAGAAAGAAAGAAAGAAAGAAAGAAAGAAAGAAAGAAAGAAAGAAAGAAAGAAAGAAAGAAAGAAAGAAAAGTTCTCCTCACAAAAAAAAAGAAATTAAAAATGCTCATAATTTGTAAATGGCAAATTTCTCAAGAATGGTATCAAATCTATTCTCCATTAGTTAAATAAGAATCCTCCTGAAATATATGAAAAACATAAGAAATCTCAACAGAGAAACAGAAGTTAAAATTGGGGTACTGAAAAGTAAAATATCTTACATGGAACTGAATGACTGATATCAATTGCAAATTGGTGGTAAATAATATGAATTGTTGACAATAAAGAATCATAAAATATTTCCATTTTAACCAGTTCTATTAACATTGTATCGGAAGCCTTAGTCATAACAAAAAGTCATAAATAAACAAAACAAAATTATAAAGAAAATAATGTTTTCCCATTTCCAGATGATGGGATCATTTATGTAAAAATGTGAACCCATCTACATATCAGTATTACATTCTGTGCTTTTTAATTATGTCATAATTGGTTCTACTGTCATGTATAACTAATAAGAAACTTTAAAAAATGATCAAGTTAAACTATAGAGAAAAAGCATGTGTAGTTTATTTTACTTCAGTTATATCACAATAAATATTATTATATCTCAAAAATATTATCTTAACTATACAGTATAAGAAATATAGAACTTACAACTCAACATGAATAAAATATTGAGTGGAGAAAGAGAGAAGACCTTAAAGTTCAGTTTTGTAATACTTAAGCTGCAAAAAATTGTAACTGAAGCAGGTAAGATTGCAATTATTTGATAATAACAGTACTGATTGCAACAATGATGGTGGCCTTAATATGTACCAAACATGATTTTAAAACTTTATAGACATAATTTGGATAACTCCAATCAGTGCATCACTTCTGAAAGAAAGGAGAGATACATCACTATGGGAACAGGTCGAACACAGAGTTCCCTTTGTTCTCAACAACCCACTCACTCCACAGTATTGCTTTAGGAGTTGTTAATGTATTCTCAGTCCCTATACTCTATACCTAGTAATAAATTATATTTTGCACAAATTGGTTACAATATATCATTGCAGCAATTAAGAAAAAGGATTCAGAGAACATGTTGATTCTCTTATTTAATCCTATAAATCTACAATTAATATTCTATTTTATGGAGAGAAGACTGAATCATACAGGGATGATAAAATATTGATGATTAGTCAAGACAGTTTATAGGAAGGTTTGGACTCACTTAATTGATCTCAAACACACCAAATTTTAATGATTTTTTCTGAAAAAATTAAGAGGAAAATTACACATAGAGAATCTTTTAAAAAATTTTATAGTATCTACCTTATTAAATCATTTAAGTAAAATATTTTTGGTCTATTATGAGCAAATGAGAGTGAATTCATTTTGTACCCTACAAAAACAATTGTAGAAAACCATGAAATTATATATATATATATATATATATATATAACAGAAATGTAAAAACATATTATTCTAAGTGCAAAAAGATTAGATGTATGTGTACGTATGTAAATATTTTATATATTTTTTACCTGAAAAACTTTTTAACTTTGCCAGATTAAAATTATGACTATTTTAAAATGAAGTTTAAGAATTATAAGGTTAAAACATGTATAATTTAGAAATCAGTCTCTGTAGAACAGCAGAAATTTAATTTAAATACAATTTAAAAAACTTACCCAACTAGTAAGTGTAAATAATACTGAACAAAAATATATTGCATTAAATATAGATATTTTATGGTTATAAATGCAATAACATTAATAATTCTATAGCTCTACATCTAATGGCCATGTATGTTTGTCATTAACAATAACTAGACTTGGTTTTAATAACCTGCATATGATAAAATATAATTAACTGCTTTTAATTTTACAATATTTCTAACTATAATACCAGATAGAATGGAACCAAATAAGTGGTATTTCTTTGATTAAATCGTTTTAAAACTTTTCCTAATATTTTTCATGTTCAGCATTAATCTATAAATATATTATTTTACAACTAAAACAAAATGAGCAAAACATGTTCTCCAAATTTGTAATGTATTCCTACCTGTCACATGCACAGAATCATTCATTCAACAGCTATTATTAGTGACAGAGATACTTTGATCAGCAAGTTTTTTGAAATTGTTGAAATTCAGTTTATATAAATTTTCTGTTTATCAATCTACCTATCTGATATAGATAAGTTTTACAAATAAAACAAGGAGAAAAATAAATGTGAGCATAGAAAATACAGTGATTTCTTTGCAAAAACTACCAGAACATAGGTTAAATTTTTAATAGTGTTGGTTGTGTGGGTGTGTGGATGTGTGTGTGTGTGTGCCTGTGTGTGCACATGCTTATGAACTCTTTTGCTATTTTGGTATAGTCTCTACTTTTGAGAAAATTCTGATGAGATAAATTAATTTAAAATTATTACCAGCTCTCTGAACTTATGTGTTTTGATATATGCTTATTAGAATGACATGAAGCTATATGCCTTCAGTTTTCACTTCATTAGAGCAAGAACTGATTATAATATCTCATATTTATAACTATGCATTTAGTAATTGAGATCTATTCACATAAATGGATACTATGACAGGTTAGAAAATGACCTTAAATGAGTGATTTTTAAAACTCTAAAAAAGTAAATGAAACTTAAAGAATACATTTTGTTTGAAATCATGTTATATTTAAGAATCTTGCAAGTATATATTTGTTCTGATATATTCAAATTTATGACTTAAAAATCTGGAATCCACAAAATAAAGTAAAACTTACATGAAAGTAAAACCTTGACATATTTCCTCACTGATTTAATTTTTGGAATTAAATATAGCTTTCACATTTTTCTAAATGTGTAATTTAAAAGAAAACAATATGAACATGTGTCTTATTTTTGTATAATTGTTTCCATGACTAAAATTTTATTGACGGTTGAAGGTTATGTACTTTAGGTGGGGAAAAAAAATTTATGCAATGAAAAAAATTTACAAATCCATAATGATTACATATAAGTATTATATGATGTAATGAAGTTAAACTGGGACTCCAAAGTGTTATACTTCTAGTTTTTTTAAATTTTTATTTATATATATATATTTTATTTACACATATAAAATTTATTATATATTATATATTTTGTATAAAATAATATAATAGGGTAATTTACTGTATATAATTATATATTATATCATATTATATATTATATGTAAATGTGTGTGTGTGTGTGTGTATATATATATATATATATATATATATATATAAAATGATGCTGGGAATTGAATCTACAGTCCTTTGCATGTAAGGTAAGTGTTCTAATACTGAGTTACAACCCCACAACCCCAGTCTTAGGTTTTATTTTATTTTTTTAACCTCTTTGTACTTTGATTTAATTTTTTTGAAATCTAGATAACACTGTCATTTTTGTGCCTTAAATCATTTCTGAGAATCAGTGAGATTATGTATGTTATGTGCATCAGGAATTAATGTCTTAAGTGTGACATATTACATAGATCTTAGATCTTAGACATTTAGTAGAATTATATATATATATACACTATGTCATATAGAATATATGTTTATATTATATAGCTTCACTTTTCCAATGTGCTTACAAGTAAAATATTTCTTATCATAATATAAAGAAAATCATAAAACTAAGTATGAATGAGTACAATATCGATAATTTCTTTTTTATTTTGTACAAGATAATTTTGTTCTACTGTATAAAAGTTCTTTCCACTGTCATGTAAACTGATGAGTGTAAAAATAGTTAGCCACTAGAATTGATTTGTAAATCACAGATAAATTAATTTACTTTTTCTAGTGAAAGCATTTTCAATTTTAGCAGCTAAAATTAGGACAAAACCTATTTTTATTTTACTTTAATGTCTATTTTTACATATGCCCATATGGTACTTTAAAGAATCCCTAGAGAGAATTTGAAATATAAATGAGAATAGGTCAAATATAAATTTGCAGTTTAGGAATAATAATCAAATCTATGACAATTGGGAAGATAAAAACATGTATGGAAAACAACAGGAAGTTCTCAACCACTGCAATGTGAGAGGCAACAGTTAAAAATTAAATGAAATGAGACTATTGAATCATTGGTGTTTAGAAACAAGAATTCAATTTGATTAATCCATTTCTTTGCAGAATATAAATAAATATGTACTAAATATATACTAAAACAAGAATATATGCTGAAATAGTATATCAATGACTGGATTGATAAGGACCCTTTCATTTCTCATATACTTTTACCCTGTATTTGAACTTGGATTTGTAGCTTGGATTAGCAATGGTTATGTTAGAGAACCTCCGCTTTACTGAGGTAGTTCTCTCTCGTATCTCTGGCTATAGTTTTACAAAACAAGAGTTTTTATTTCTTGCTTTCTGAGAAATAATTATCAGTATAATTTGCTTTCCTCTTAAATAGATCTACATTCTTATTGTCTTTTACACTATTTTTTTTTCATGTTGTATATTCTCACTCCATTTGACTTACTACCTTCCTTTCATCTTCCTGAAGTAGGATGTTTTGTTTCTTTCTTTTCTCTTTCTTAGAATTTTTATACAGATATTAAATATCTTCTTTAAATTTCACATAAATGTTAAAAGTGTATATATCTAACAGGAACTTTAATATCTAAAGTTTTAATTCATGACAAACGTCTCTGTTTTTGTGTCTTCTTCATTATTTGTGACCATAAGGTAAGAAATCAAATTTATTATTGTCCAGCTTCTAATTTTTTTTTACATTTCCATTTATTGCAGTATGGTAATCTACTTAACATTTCTTTGTATTATGAAACTTTTCAACTTTATAACTGATAAGTGAATTTTTTTTCTGTAGAAACAGAAAACATCAATTTGACATTTTTACAGAGGTGCTGAATTAGTCAGCTTTGCTTACACTGTCATGAGACAATAAGCAAAATTCTTAGAGTTTACTGTAGTGTTTCCACTCCAACTTGAGGACAATTTTCAGGTGAATTTCTTTCCCTTCTGGAACACAGTTAGATAAGCAACATATAGAGTATTTTTCTCTTAGAAGAGAGGAATGCAAGAATTTTACTCAAACATTCAGGCACATTTAAATCTACTCTTCAACTATAGGTTGCTTCACATCTGCCAATATGATATTAGCAAAAGCATGTCACCTGTCAAGTCCAACAGCAGTGTGGAAGAAATGAAAAAGGGCAAAACACATATTTACTGAACAATAACACAAATAGTCCCAAGTAGTCAGGAATGTAGAATTGTCTTTATGAGAAAAGTATTTGGAACATGGAGATAATTCAGCTCATTTTTGCCAAATGAACTAAAGACACGTTTTACTGACAGTCACATATTTAAGATTAGGCCTACTCTTCCCCTTACTTTATACTTTATTATCTTATTTTTAAAAACTCTATTTCCAATTATAAGTGTATTTTATTTATGGTTTCAGTTTTGGTTACAGTTACTCTTCTTTATAACAAGCCCTTTATAGAGCACTCTCATTTCTGTAACTTCCCCCAAATGTATTATCAGCATTGGAATAAATATTGCCAATTTTTAAATAATTTTCACTGACTAATATGTAGTATTATAATGAACAAGTTTTGATTCTTGTATATCACTTTGTATTTGAGCACCATTCTTGATCTAGGTCCAGGTAAGTAAATATAAGTATAAAATTATCAAAACCAACTTCATCATGAAATATTGATATTTTCACAAAAAAATGTTCTTTTTACCTTGTGCAACTCTAATTGTGGCATCTCTGTCATGAATCAGTCTCTCTGATTATTTTAGATTTATTTGGTTAGTTAATTTTTCTTTTGTTATTAGATAAAATTGGAAAATGTCATGTGTATTCACATACCAAATTACAGCATAAGTAATGGTCTTAAATATTTGGGGAAAATATGCTACTATGATGTGATTAGTAGAATGAATCAAGAATTAATCAATAATTCTCAGAAATATACACTTGTTTTCTTGTCTAAATTATGCTCCTGTTCAGATAGCTTTTATTATTGAAAATAATATATGAAATGTAACAGCTGAAAGTGACCTGAAATATCATTTAGCCCAGGGGTCAGTAACTATTCTGTAAAATGTCACATAGTTAACATTCCAGACATTGTGAACCATATCACCTCTGCCACAAATTCTCAACTTCACTGTTGTGATGTGAATTGTCATAAACAATATGTTAATGAATGTGTGCTTCAATTCCACTATTTTTCACAAAAACAGGAAGTAAGCTGGATCTGCCCATGTGCTGTAGTTTGTTGAGCTGCCATCAGATAAAGTAACTGAGACTCAAAAGTTATGAAAATATGATGCTATAATTATTCATGAAACTTCTATTATTTGTTGAAGATTATATATCCAAATTAGACCAAATATAAGTTTGAAATCCAGCATTCCACAGTCCTAATGGAAAATTCAATTATCTTTTACTAAACTACTCTATCACATGGGATGGAAATTCATAGCTTGATTTATTAAGCATAAATATGATTTGATATCCTGACACATGACATTTGTGTTATTTCACTAGAGAAGGTGAGATATTGTTTAAAAATATATGCATAGAGTGTGACTAAGTTTGCTATTCATTGCTTTAACTTGACTGATATGGTGAAGTTTTAAACCAGGTGTAGTGGCACATGCAAGTATTCATGGCTCTTCTAGAGGCTCAGGATTGAGCCAGGAGTTGGAGGCAAGTCTAGCTAACATAGAAAGGGATATCTTTCAAAAAGAAAAATAAAAAGTGAAATCTGAAAATTTAAGACAAATTACTTCTTACATATATTTTATTACTTAGATAAATATATAGTTTTCAAATGATTTTACAGAATTCAAAAGAGTTTTAAGGAGCTAGTGTTTCAAAATATTTGAATAATTTATCAAAAGTGCATATTTTGACAACTAGCTCTCTTTTGAATCCCATATAATTCACTGATTTGTGTATTTATAATTTAATTAAATCAAACGATACTTCCAAGTGATTTCACATATTCATACTTCTAAACCATATTAGTGTTGAAAATATACACAATAAATTATGCATTGCTAATAAAAATAGTAGATAAAAATCTCTTATGGAATTTAGTTTTTATATACTTTTATATATTAGTTTTTATATATTTTACGAACTGTATTACCTATTCAAACATTAAAAATAATTAAATCTTAAAAATCAAATGATTACTAGACATGTCACACACCTGCAATTCCAGAATGCTAGAGGCTAAAGTGGGGGCATTGAAAATTCAAGGCCAGTCTGGGCAACACAGGGAGACCTTGTCTCAAAATAAAATACAGAAGCCTAGAGATATAGGTCAATGGCAGAACACTTTCCTGTCTGTGTAAAAGGACTGAGATCAGTCTGTAGTACTAAAAAAGAAAGAAAAACTATCAAAAACTAGAACAAGCCCACACAAATTGAAATGTATTTTATTTTTCCATTTGTTTTCTGGCAGGTTTTTTTTTTAATGTTGAATTTGGTTGGGAAGAGGTGTTTTCAAGTTTCCTATTGAGAGCTTTGTGGCCATCTGTATTTCAATTTTTCCTACTTTAAGATGAAAACACATACAGAATCTGGACCTAGATTTCAAGATGACAAGATCAATTCTTAGCAGCAGTTACTCCTCGAATGTACAGTCATGGTGTGTAAGATATAATTGGAATCCTGTGGATTGATTGCTTTCCCCCTCTAGACAAAGGTCAGTATAATTAGTTATCATTGCAAATAAAACAATTAATGCTTGATTACATTATTCAGCATCTTTAACTAGCAAAATATAAATACAAATAAAATAAAATCAGTGCAAGTATTTAAGGAGGTTTTCCTTATCAAATTTGTAAAAGTTTATAAGCTTTATTTTTTCTTATTTTATAGGAACAATGCATGGATATACTCAATATGTTAGATGATTTTACAATTTTATTCATTTTATAGACTATTATATTTTGAATTTATCAGATAAAAAACTAAAACTTTATAATGGAAGAAGCTGAGGTAAACTTTTTTGTGTGTGAGATGATGCCATTGACTTAAAGTCAGTAAAACATGACATATGAGTGACAAATGGAGTATATATCAGCCTACTGTGAAATTTAAATCATCATAATCCTTTAAAAACTAGCACCAATAAATAGATAGTATTCTATCTATTTACTTGGTGCAAGTATAGAACAAGTTTCATATGGCATTACTTTAATAAAAGGCTGATGCATATCAGTTAATGTCAAATAAATTAGAAAGGATCATTAATTATTATGTGCCATTATTTTTGTAGTAGTTAAGAAATCCAATGTAAGTAATAAGGATTTCCATGATGAAATAACCAAAGATTAGGATGATCATATTTTTACAAGGAAAAAAATAGGGTTCATTTCTCACACTAGGTATAGAGAGACATTCATTCTCATGAATTTTAATCCGTAATGTAAAAAATAAAACAAGTAACATTTAGAAGTAGCATATAATGTCTTAATGACCTTGAGATAGGTAAAATCTCTTAAACAAGACATAAAAGCAAAATCAATATGAGTACATTGAAATTAAGAATGTACATTCATTAAAAGGCAACTAGAGATGGTAGATAAACAACACACATGGAAAAACTATTTGTAAACATTTTTCAGATAAAGCAATTGTAGCTTTAATAAAAAAAGTAATGCTTCTGGGCACAGTGGCATATGCCTGTAATTTCAGTGGCTAGGGAGGCTGCAGCTGGAGGATTACAAGTTAAAAGTTAGCCTCAGAAACTTAGAGAGACCCTATTTGAAAATAAAAAGTACTGGGGATGTGGCTAAGTGCTAGAGCATACTAAGTGCTGGTAAGTAATGCTTTAAAAACTCACCCAAGACCAAAACAAAAGAAGAAAATGAGTAAAAATCATTGAATAACTTCCTCAAAATCTTTCTAGTATACACAAAAGAGAGACTCAAAATGTCAATATAAGGCAAGATGAGAACCCATATTGTCAAAAATTAAATATTACAAAGATGTATAATAGGAAATATTGGTAACTGTATTGAGCAAGACAAACACTCATAAATTACTTACATCTGTATAAACTGGTTTGCAGTTTGTTACCTACTAAGACATGAAAGTTTCTAAGTAGCACTTCCCCTCTGGATATATGGAAATTCTTTCACAGGTAGATATGTAAACAAATTATCAAAACAGCTTTATTTGTAGTAGCTGGAAATATAAATTATAGTAATTCAGATACTCACACTATACTCACATAAGCATACAGTGTTTCAATTGTAATTTCATGATTTAAAACACAGAAAAATACAGGTAAAATTATAATAAGAATATCAAACAAAGGAGTCAGACACAGAACATACTCAACCTTATTTTATATAAAATTTAAAAGCCTTCAGAAGTAAATTATAACTTTAGTTGCAATCATATAAATGGAAATACTATAATGAACAGCAAGTAGCTGATTAGTAGAAAAGGCAGGATAGTTATATGTTTGTAGGGTATACACAGGAGTGGAACAGAGGAGAATCTTCTCTTAGTAGCAAAACTATCCTATTTCTTGACTTGATGTTATTTATATAGGTATTTATATTTGTTTTCTTTTACTTTCTGTTTTCAAAATTTTTCTCATTAAGATATTTGTTATACCCCTTTGAATCAAATGTATGATATGTCAAGATCATTGTATTGTCATGAGCAACTAATAAAAAAATATAAAAAAGATATTTGTTATAAAATAAAATAAATGGTCTACTGTTGATTAAATAGCAACCTCTTTTTAAATTCTGAAAAAGCATCTTTAAAAAATATGTGTTTTGGTGATAGAGTATAACAATACTCCCATTTGTTATGTAACCTTTAGATATTTCCTATGTACTGTGAATATTATTTGTGTATCTCATATAGTTTAATATTTGTTATGGTTTAGATATTAGATGTCCCCCAAAAGCTCATGTGTATAACAATGTAAGAAAATTTAGAGGTGAAATGATTAGGTAAGAGTTTTAACTAACCAGAGAATTAATCCCCTGATAGCTTCATAGGGAATAACTGGGTGGTAACTGTAGACAGGGTTTCACTGGAGTAGGTGGGGTATTGGGGTATACATTTTGTCAGTGGTGAGAAGAGTAGTCTCTCTCTCTATTTCTTGGTGCCATGTTCTGAACTGTTTTCCTCTGTCACACTCTTCCACCATTATGTTCTACCTCTTCTTATGCTGAGAGCAATGGGATCAGCTGTCTATTGACTGAGACCTCTGAAATGAAGAGTGCCAAATAAACTTTCCTCCCCTTAAATTGTTCTTGTCAGATCTTTTGACAAAGCAGGTGACTGAAGCAATGTTATTTCTAGCATCATCATAGATTTATTATGAGTGCAATAAAACAAAATATTTATAAAAGTAATCATATCTGTAGAAGTTATAATCAAAATTTTATTGAATGCCTTTCATAGGCTAAACACAATTCCAACTGTTAAGGTTTAAGCAGTTAATAAAACAGTTTAGGAAATTCCTACCCACATGGAGACATTATTTGGATAATGGGAACAAAAGATAAAATATGATTAACTAAAGAGTTTTAGAGAATAATAAAATGTGGGGGAAAATATGATAGGAAATGGAATAGGCATTCTGGGCTTGTTTTATGCAACATTACAGTATTTAGGGAAACCTAACTGAGCAGGTAAAATTTGGATTAAGACTTAAGCTTAAGAGGAAAAAAAAAAAAGAAATACTTTTATCTGGAGGAAGTGAAATCTGAGGCTACAGTTTTGCTTGACAAGTTTGAGAAAAAGTAGTGAGGGCAGTAGACTAGACTGTGTTTTGCTTGACAAGTTTGAGAAAAAGTAGTGAGGGCAGTAGACTAGACTGTGGCTAGAGGGAGAAAATAGATGTGGTTGGAGAGATCACAAGGAGTGGGAAATACCACAGAGACTGTTACCAGAATTTGGCTTCTACTTCGAGGGATTTGGGAAGTCTTTCACAAGATGGACATGTGGTGTAATATTTCAACAGCACAATTTTGGCAATTTTGAAGAAAATAGACTTTACAAACAGAATGAAATTTAAAAGAACAGTTAAATTCCACTGAAATAACTCATGCAGGAAATACCACTACTTTGCAGAGGGAAGCAATCAAAGTATTTGGAAGCGAATCTGGAGCTCAGTTAAAATGTTTTTGAACGTCCAGCACAGCAGAACAAACATGTAATCCCAGCAACTTGGGAGACCATGGCAGGGGGGTTTCAAATTCAATATCAGCTTGGACTGATATTGAATCTGACCCTGATTCAAAAAATTTAAAAAAAAAGTGAAGTCTGAGATTTGTAGCTCAGTGGTAGAGCACCCCTGGGTTCAGTCCCAGTACCACCAGAAAACAATAACAAAAGCCTCTGGAGGTGAGAGCCTGAATTATTTATTTAGAATACTTAGCCAAGAAAGGGAAAGTGAGCATCAAATGAATGAATATGGAAAAAAAAACAGAAGTTTAAACATTACCATTGGTAATTAATAAATCATGGAGATTATCAGGAACTATCAAAAGAGATGGAGTGTGGAGCATGATCCAAGGAAAACAGTAAACATAGTGTCAGGAGCAATTAAAGAAAAAGAAGTATTTAAAAGATCTGTTGGGTCAATTTGTTTATGTATTGCTGGTTGAATAAATAGGATAAAAAATAAGAATACCCCGAAGAGTGAGAATGTGTGAATTATAGGTGACCTGGATGGGGAAAGGATACTTTGAGAAAAGGATGAAAATAAAATTAGTATAGGTTGAAGAGAAGGGTAAAAGACAAACTCGAGATAGTGGTACAGCTAGTCCTTTCATTAAGCACAGCAGCAAAGAAGAGATGCAAGAATGGAGCAAAAAGAGTGAAGAAGCATTGAGAAATTTGTTTTCCTTTGCTTTCATTGTTTCTTTTTTGTTTGTTTGTTTGTTTGTCTGTTTAGATGGGAAACATATGCAGATGGAAAAGTTTAAGCAGGGAGAGGATATCAATGAAGAAGTCCAACAAGTATTTCTAAGTGGCAAGAGATTAGTTTAAGCACACACTTAGGTATGTACTGCCCTGTTATATTATTAAAACTGCTCAATAAACAGGTAATTTATTTGATGATCATATTAACTCAAATTTCAAGGGTCCATTTTTTCCTTATACAAGTACAACTGACTCTTTTTAAAGTAAACAGACAAGAAGAACCTACAGACATAGATGCAGAAATTCTGGTTAATAAAGTTAATACAATGAAGAAAGTTTGTGAAGGTTCTTACCTGTTTCTTTTTTGTTTTTGTTTCAATGAAAGAAGCAGCAAGATCAAAGCTGAAAATAAGGAGAATTGGGGTGGGATTTGAGAACAGAAAGTATGAAGTGTTGCTCTAGGAGAGTAGAAGGGTAAGTGGACTATGGCAATGTTACCCCATTGTGGGCCATCGTGAGGAGCTTATGTGGAATTGAAGACTAGTCAGTATGACAGGAAGGTCAAATGAGTCATGTTGTCTGTGTAGGGCAACCTGGAGCACTAGAGTGTCTGACTTAGTGTGATCTGTGATTTCAACAACAAAACACAATGGAGTGAGATAAGAACCCAAAGTTGAGTAAAGGGTAGATTTTAATTATTGACCTAGAAGCTAACTTTCAGTTGCAGAGAAATGAGGATAGTGTATTTGACCCAGCTATCCCTCTCTTTGGTCTATACCCAAAGATCTTTAAAAAAGCATAATACAGGGACACAGCCGCATCAATGTTTATAGCAGGCCAATTCACAATAGCTAAATTGTAGAACCAACATAGATCCCTTTCAATAGATGAATGGATAAAAAAATAATGTGGCTTATATACACAATGGAATATTACTCAGCAATAAAAGAGAGTAAAATCATGACATTTGCAGGTAAATGAATAGAGTTAGAGAAGATAATGCTAAGTGAAGTTAGGCAATCCCCAAAAAACAAATGCAGAATGTTTTCTTTGATATAAGGAGGCTGAGTCATAGTGGGATAGGGAGAGGGAGCATAAGAGGATTAGACAAACTCTAGATAGTACAGACAGGTTGGAGGGGAACGGAGGGGGCATGGGATGGAATGTGATGGTGGAATGTGATGATCATTATTATCCAAAGTACAGGTATGAAGACATGAATTGGTGTGACTATACTGTGTATACAACCAGAAATACGAAAGATTGTGCTCTATATGTATAATAAGAATTGTAATGCATTCTGCTGTCATATATATATATATATGTATATATATATATATATATATATATATATATATATATATAATTACAATTTTAAAAAAGAAGTGAGGATAGGAAGGATTTTAAACACATAAAGATGACTGTGGATCATGTGGTTTCCTCTGATGTCAGAATTAAGACAAATAAGCAAAATGGTGAGAATTTAGGTCTTCTTCAGAGTTTGAATTTAATTTGGGCCTGCTGTGTTCAGTTTAACCAAATCAAAACAAAAACAAAAAACATAATTTTAAATTCAATAAAATAAATAAAGAAATACTTTGGAAGATTTATTAGACCAGGAAAAAATGTTAGTAGTAAGAGATGGATCAGATAGAAAAGATAGATTGATAGATTAAAAAAAAAAAACTGGAACTAAATAAAATAAATCTGCAAATTCAAATATAATTTTATTTAAACTTAATTTCTTAAATTTAAATAATCAGTTCAGCCTGTTTAGGTCTGTGAAAATCTAGAATTCTGCCAAAGGAAAAGGCAGTGGTTGATTGGATTCTGAAGCTGTGGGAAAAGAACCCAGTTCTGACACAGGAATTGTATTCTCATTTTCACTAAGCCTCTAAGATATACACTTGAATAAGTATTCCAACTTGGTGTAATTGACACAGTAATCCATGAGAGAACACGCCAGGTAGTAGAGAGTGTCAGAATGCAGACAGTGAAAAAGATTCAGAGAGAATGCGTCTAAGTAACATGCTAACTGACAGTTTTCAGCAATGAAAGTTAAACTACAACATTGTGGTCATTGAAACTCAGTTTCATATGTAAGCAATAGTGAATAGTATTGGTTTACAAGAAAATCAAATATTTTATTATTCACTTGAAATATAAAGGAATTGCATGCTAGATTTCCCCCAAATATGAAAAAGAAAGAAGTGTATTATTATTATTTTTTTTTAAATAGAGTAGTTGACTCTAATTCAATTTCTAATCCTTATTTAAAATCTTCATTAAAAATGATTTGACATGTCTAGGAAAAATTATGCTACTAAATGTGATAATACAGTATATTTAAATAAAATTAGTTCCAAGTTAATATTGGGGATTTCATTCATGAAGGAAAACAAAATCATAAAACATGGCATATTTTAGGTCCTCTCAATATCATTATGACTATAAGTTTGAAGTGCAACAGAACTGTTTATTCCCTAGGTATGTAAGTTACTACAACTGGCATCATTATTCCTGTTCTCACAACTACTGTAATATGGATTTGATTATGATGGTGAACAGTTTCCTCTTGAAATAATATATCATGAGAAGATATTATTTCAATCTCCTATCCTCAGCCTTAAAACTCACATTATAATAAGAAAATGCCACTGATATATTGTGGACTAAACCTAAATTCTTTAAAGAAAACAAAATATTGGGTATCCTTTCACAATATCCTTCTTACTAAAGAAGTCAAAAAACTTAACAACAACAACAACAACAAAAAACCCACAAATAACCCAATCAATAAATGGGTATTTGAACTGAACAGACACTTCACAGAAGAAGAAATACAATTGACCAACAAATATGAACAATGTTCAACATCTTTAGCAATTAGAGAAATGCAAATTAAAACTACTCTAAAATTTCATCTCATTCAGAATGGCAATCATCAAGAATACAGGCAAAAATAAATGTTGGTGAGGATGTGGGTAAAAGGCACACTCATACATTGCTAGTGGCATTGCAAATTGGTGTAACCACTCTGGAAAGCAGTATGGAGATTCCTCAGAAAACTCTGAATGGAACCTCCATTTGACCCAGCTATCCCACTCCTCGATTTATACCCAAAGGACTTTAAATCATCATACTGCGTGAAGGTGCCACAAGAATGTTTATAGCAGCTCAGTTCACAATAGTAAATTATGGAACCAACCTAGGTGTCCTTAAATAGATGAATGGATAAAGAACAGACACTTCTCAGAGTAGGACATACAATCAATCAACAAGTACATGAAAAAATGCTCAACATCGCTAGCAGTCAGAGAAATGCGAATCAAAACCACCCTAAGATACCATCTCACTCCAGTAAGATTGGCAGCCATTAAGAAGTCCAAAGACAACAAGTGCTGGCGAGGATGCGGGGAAATGGGTACACTTGTTCATTGTTGGTGGGACTGCAAAATGGTGCAGCCAATTTGGAAAGCAGTATGGAGATTTCTTGGAAAGCTGGGAATGGAACCACCATTTGACCCAGCTATTCCCCTTCTCGGTCTATTCCCTAAAGACCTAACAAGAGCATGCTACAGGGACACTGCTACATCGATGTTCATAGCAGCACAATTCACGATAGCAAGATTGTGGAACCAACCTAGAAGCCCTTCAATAGATGAATGGATTAAAAAATGTGGCATTTATACACAATGGAGTATTACTCTGCAATAAGAAATGACAAAATCATAGAATTTGGAGGGAAATGGGTGGCATTAGAGCAGATTATGCTAAGCGAAACTAGCCAATCCTTAAAAAACAAATGCCAAATGTCTCCTTTGATATAAGGGGAGTAACCAAGGACAGGGTAGAGACAAAGAGCTTGAGAAGAAGATTAACATTAAACAGGGATGATAGGCGGGAGGGAAAGGGAGAGAGAAGGGAGATTGCATGGAACTGGAAGGTGAGCCTCAGGGTTATACACAATTACATATAAGAGGAAAGGAGGGGTAGGAGAAAAATTATATAAGTGGAAGAAACGATTTATAGTAGAGGGGGTGGAGAGAGAGAAGGGGAGGGGAAGGGAGGGGAGGGGAGGGGGGATAGTGGAGAATGGGATAGACAGCAGAATACATCAGTCACTAGAAAGGCAATTTGTAAATCAATGGTAATGTAACTGATGTGACACAGCAATCTGTATACGGGGTAAAAATGGGAGTTCATAACCCACTTGAATCAATCTGTGAAATATGGTATATTAAGAACTATGTAATGTTTTGAACAACCAACAATAAAATAAAAAAAAGAAAAAAAGAAAAAAAAAGAATATGCTTTATATATATTTTTATTCAATGGAATATTACTCAGCTTTAAAAATATAATAAAATTATGGTATTTGCCAGTAAGTGGATGGAGTAGGAGAATATCATGTTAAGCGAAAGACGCCAGTCCAAACAAACCAAAGGCAGAATGTTTTCTCTGATATGCTGATGCTAATTCACAATAGGGGGCAGGAGACACTAGGGAAGAATACAGTTACCTTAGATTATGTAGAGGTCAGTGAGGGGAAAGGAGGGGAGGAGGTTTGGTGGCAGGAAGCATAGTAGAATGAAACAGACATTGTTACTTTATGTATATATATGACCGCATGACTGATGTGAATCTATAACTTGTACAATCAGAAAAATGAGAAATTACACTCCATCTATGTATAATATAGCAAACTGCATAAATTTATTCTATTGTCATCATGTATAACTAATTAAAACAAATTTAAAAATTAAAAAAAGAAGATCCTTTTTATATAACAAGTATACAACAAGGAAAAAAGCCTGTGCAGTTAAGAAAGTCAAAGCAGATATGGTTGCAAATAATTCTGTTCAACAGTTATCTAGCTTGTTGATATAATTTATAAAAAATAAATCAATTAATGTCCACTTAGTTTTCGGTTCTGAGCACAGTCCTTGATATAAACAACCTTGTATTTTATAGATGAGTCTGCATAAAATTGAATCAACTAAAAGAATGTTGATATTCATTGTACACATAGAGGTGGCATTTTGACTGAGTAAGCTCTGAAACTAGCAAACTTAAGCTCTGTTGGATTTTACTTCATAGTACCCATATATGTAAAACCAGTGCTTGCTCACACTCTCTGCACCTCTTTCCTTTTTAAAATTACATGGGAGACTCAATTTATCAAATCCCATGTTTTTGAATGGGGACTTATAGAATGAACTAGTAAGATGATGCATGTTTCCTGCCAGATGAATCACTTCTTTGCTGATGGAGTCCCTTCTCTCTTTCCTTCTCTGTTGCCAAGTGGTGGGAGATGTCCAAAGTTAAGATGAAATAATGACAGGTAGGGAAGAGTTGCCAAAGTGTGCCCACTAGATTTGTAGATTTTGCATATGTGAAATGTAAATCTGCTCTTTTAATCTACAGAAAATTCAGGTTTATTTATTACCCACATGAATCTATTATTAGCTATGTGACTGTAGGCAAAAATATAAGCACACATGGTTTTTGATTTCCTCTCTAACAACATAACTGTATGAAACACAAACATGTGAAATATTACCAACTTTATGTTTATTTTTTATGCTTAAGAAAGGAATGCGTGTTGAAAGAACTCATAAAGAGTGTATTTGACATTTTCATTCATAAACATATCCCCATTTATTCTATCTACATAAATGAAGTATATAATATTTATTGGGGATTTTAAATTATTTTTTTGCAAACAAATATTTGATTTTTTAAGTTTTTATTTATTTATGTTTTGTTACGAAGGATAGAAATCAGCACCACTTAACCATTGAGCCACATCCCTAGCCCTTTTTATTATTATTATTATTGTTTTTTTTTTGGTTTGAGTCAGGTTGTCACTAAGTTACCTAGGGCCTCACTATGTTGCTGAAGCTTGTTTTGAAGTTGTGATCCTCTTGCCTAAGCCTCCTGAGCTGCTGGGATTACAGGCATGCACCACCACATCAACTTAAATACTTTACCTTTATAATTAGCTCCAATCACTTATACATTTATACTATGAACTACCAAAGGCAGTATCTCCTGGTGTGGGGGGGGAAGAAGTCCTCTAACATTCTAAGCAATGTATAAAGGAAAGGCTACTGCCTAATGCAGGTGAGGCCAGGATTTCTAACTTAATATGATGTCCATACATTGAAGTGATGCTATTTTAAATTTTAGAATGGATGCACATGTCATTTCAAATAATAGGGCTTTGATAGAAATTATTTCTAAGAGCTAAGCCTAAAAGAGTAAGCAGGGAAGAAAATGGTAAATGTTTTCAAAACCCAAATGCTATTCTACTAATGAGACTGTCTTTAAAGTTAATAATCGTTTAAAATGTATAGCCCCACACAAGTAAAATTCTCCATTTTATGATTTCATTTTCTACAGTTTTAGTTTTGTTGTGGACTGATTCAAGAAGACAAAGAAAATACTTAGGTTTAAATAAAAAAGTAAATAAATGTGGAGATCACAAGAATTTTTTACCTTTAAGTATAAAGAATTTAAATTATTGAGCAAAAATTTAATTTGTTATAATCACTGTTGTCATTATTCTTTAAAATTATTTTCTTAAAAATCACATAACACAAAATGAAGTTTAGTTAGTAGAAGCCAGATTCATTTATTTAGATTTAACAAACGATGTGTAAATGGTTTTACCTCTACATATCAAACAATAAATAGAAATAATAACTTAGGTAGTGAAAATACAATTGATATGCAGATAGGTTATTTCTTAACATATATTGTTTTCTATTTTATAAACAGGATCCAAAATTTCTCATAGAGCTATTGTTGATGCACTGGATGGAGATATGAGTACTTTAGAACTCCTTATCTCTCTCTCTCTCTCTTTTTCTCTCTCTCTCTCGCACAGAAGTGTTTTGCTCATTTAAACAAAATGTACCTTATTATGTAGAATTTTACATAATTTAATTTTTATTATATATATTACTTGAATTACAGACTCTGCTCTGTTTTTTGGATATAATCCTGTAACATCAAGTACTATTTGTAAAACTTTTCCCTTATAGCATTGGTTCACATAGCCTAGTGAGTTTCATAGTGTATATCTGAGGTAAATATGCACGAATTGTGCATATAGTTATATGTTTCACCAGTGAAATAATACCCAGGGATTTCGGGGAGGACAAAGATTTATTGTTTTTACATGTTCATGTGTGAGGTACTTTGTTTTTCCAGTACTGGGTCTTACACATGCTAGACACATGCTCTTCTGCAGAACTATATCCCCAGTTCCTTTGAGTTTTAGTTGAAATCAGGATTTTGCTAAGTTGTCCAGGCTGGTCTCATACTGGCCTTCCCACTGCCTTTGCCACCTGGGTAGTTGGAATTTCAATCCTGCTGCCACAACTGGCTACAAAGAAAACAATTCTGATTTTAGTCTGTAAAAGATGAAAAAAATGTTATCAGACATTCTGGGAAAAAAATCAACAACAAAACAGAACTGAGATTTGGTTGATGCTTGGGTGGGATTCTGTCCACTGGTTTCCCTTAGTCCTAGCTGCTTCTCAGGAGGATTCCCCTCTGAGAAATGAGCAGGGTTGTCTTCTGAATGACAACACACCACCACCAAGAATTGCACCTGGAGTTCAGGGCCTAGTACTGCTACAGAGTCACATATTTTCTAGAGTAAAATAATTCCTATGGTTCACTTTCCTTATAAGTAAAAATAAATATACAAAACTTGAAAGATAACAGTTTCTTTCCTTGTTCTCTTTCTTTTTTATTGACCTTTAAATGACAAATTCATTTTTATTTTGTTCTGGTACATTTAAAAAGAGTTGTTTAAAAAAGGGGAAACATTATACAATGGAGAACAAATATATGCAATCTGTAAAACCAACTAAACTTCTCCGCCTTTTCACAGGAACGTTTATGGATCCTAGTTGACATTACCTATCTCCTCTTCTTCTAGCTTTAACATTCTTTGATTTTGACAGATAAACTTATATTTAAAGATGATAGTGATTACTCTTATCAAATTTAATTTACTTTACATAGTATCTATAATGTCAAATAATCCATGCATGGGCAGAAAATGGATAAGTTACCTAACATATAAAGAAATATAATTTCATACAACCAATGCTCAAATACAGAATAATACAGAATAACAACATAGAGTGGGGGAAAATGATCCATGGAAAATTAAACTATCTTGTTGACAAACACACTGCTAGAAACTTAGGCAAAATTCCCCATCATGCACAATTAATGTTTATAGATATGATTACTTAGTTGGGTCAGTAAATTTATTCAGAGCTTCAAATTGTATTTAGGGTATATAATTAAAGAATATACATTCTAGTGGATCATTAAAGTATTATGTTATCTTAGACAAATTAAGTTATCTAATCACTATGATTATTCATATAGGTATTTAGAAAATCTGAATTATCTTCTCTATTCAAAAAATTCAATAACATTAGCAATTACCACTAAACAAAATCAAGTGTCTTTGCATTTTATTTAAGTTTGATTTTCCTGCAACAATTCCACAAAATATGTAAAGAATTTTCCATTGTTCAGTGCAAACCTGGATAACTTTAGCTGCCTCTCCATGGGTATTCCTTCAAGAAGCCACAACATAAATCACATTTCTATAGGACACAACTTCACAATTGAAATGAGCAAAACCATATATGCATTTTATTAATGCTGATAGTTGCTCAAAAGTTATCAACCTTGCAATCAGCAAAAATGACCCACAACCCCTGTACTCAGAAACAAACCAAAATCCAAACACAATTTGTACTTTAATGGTAAATAATCATTTTAGTATTTGGATAAACTATAATCACAATTTTATCACTTGTTTCTATATGTTAGTATCTGCCAGTTTATTGTAAAGTGGTTCAGCCTCCTTTGAACCAATATCCCCAAAATGTGAGGTTCAAGATATATATATATATATATACACACATATATCTCCTTCCTCCTTTCTAATTTCCCCTGCTTATATATATTCCTCTCCTTTCTATATTCCTCTGCATTGCCAGCATGCTGCCTTTGGGTGTAGAAATATCATATATTCCAATCCAAGGGGAAAGTTGCCACAGGCAGCTTCTGCTCCACTCTTTGTCTTCTTTGCCTTTGTCCCTTTGTGCCAATGGCAATTTTTGCTGTGAAGTGGTTATCAATGGCTTTCTCCACAGAGGGTGTAAGGAAAAGTTGGACAACAGCTGAGGATTAAGAGTAAAGGAATGCTGCTTCAGGCTCCCTTACTCCATTCAAAAAGGACATATAATCATTCCTACTTTATGCAACAACTCCAGTTTGCATAGAAATTTTATAATTTCCATACATCTGCATTCTCAAATGTAAATATGAACACCATTACAATTCTGCAAGTATCCCTAAGAACTTCTGTATGAAAAATACCTGAATTACTTTCTAATTTGAACCTCTCTGCTTAAATTGGGAGAGCCAATCAACTTGAGGTAACATCTGTGACTCTGAAAGTAATGGTAGGTAGAACTAGTTAACCATTCTGTGTACAAGAAAACAAAATCCAGAAATGATACTTTTGAGATCCTGATGCCACACTTCTTGGAAGAACTGATCCTCTACTTGGAAACTAGGGCTAATTACATTACTTGGACCCTGACGGTTAAGGCAATGACTTTACAGATTACAGGGCCTGTTTCGAAGAATCTGACCCATGGAAGAACCTCTCTACACAGGGTGACAGGGGTACCAACAGCTTGAAATATCTGAGGAGGCTACAAAATTGGGTTTCTCTGGTTTCACATAGCTGAGATTCAGCCAAGTCTCATTTCTCTTTGGAGGCTGAAACTAAAGGTCAGATACTAGAAAATAACTGAGCTCGAAAATGATCTTGTTATGTTTAATATTAGGGGTCAGCTTGGCTACACTATGGTGTCCAGATGTTCTGACAAATGCCAATCTAAATGTTGTATAAAGATATATTTTTATACATAATTAACATTTAAATTAAATGCTCTGAATAAAGAAAATTTCCTTGCATAATGTGAATGAGGCCTCCTAGAGGAAAAATTTATTCTGCCTCCTATACCCATTTCCTGAGTTTCTAGCCTACTTATCCACTCTGTGCATTTCAGACTTCCCAGTCCCTAAAACTTCATGAACCAATGTTTTAAATAAATTGCTGTCTTTCATATGTATTTATGTGTGAAAATAGATACAAATGTAGACAGACACATAGATACAAAAAGTTATAGACATATGTATACACATGTACCACTTTGGTCTTGTTTCTCCAAAGGACCCTAGATTAATATAGGTCTGCAAAGATTATAATGATAGTACTAGTTTTTATTTCCTGCTTTATTTATAGGAAAAGATGACACTCTAGCACTTTCCCTACCTGAAGTTTTCACCAGATGTTGGCAAGAGTGACGCCTTGCATACCCATATGCAATCATCAGATTGCCTGCGCTGACAGCTGAATACTTTTAGTTGGTGAGGGTAATAATTTGAAAATAAATGTAGATTCTTAAAGGAAGAAGAAAAAAACTGGTTATTGTAGTAAATTCAGACTCCCTCTTTTTATCCAGGATGAGGTGGCCAAATTTTTAACTCATCTAGTTGGCCCATCAGGGTTTAAGTAGACATAAGCCATACTGCCTCTACCTCACTGGGCATTGACTGCCATTGTTTTTACTAGTTGTAATTTTTTTTTATTATTAGTTCCTGGCAAAGACAATGTACTATGCATCTTCTTTGATTGGTTACACCTGTTCTTAATACTCTGGACTTTATGGGCAATGGAGGCATTTGAAAGATTCATAGTCTTCTCTACACCAGGAGAAGATAAAAGGAAATGGACCTAAAAATAATTGCAACCTGAAAACTACTGCATCTTGCTCCAGATTACCCTGTATGGTGGGAACTACATGATAAAGGAACTGGATTCCCATATTACCTTTAGAATTCCCTTTGACGAAATGTTAATACCTTATAGTATACACTAAGTCGTTATGCAGCAGATCTGCAATTCCCTCTTTAATGGGTGGGCATCCCAAGAGAATAAAGATGAACCAGGTAAGCTATAGTCTTGTATAACATTTGAAGTAATGTATTTACCCTGTTTTGAGCCTCTGGCTAGAGATGGGTGAGTCCCCCCTCTTAACCAACTGACAAAATACATACCCGAACCACTAAGTATTTTTCACACCCTAGCAACCCTGTGGCCAAGTTAAAATTGGGGTCAGGTCCTGTGTCTTGGATTTCAACAAATTGTTCAAATTACTCAATCCTCAGTGAGCCTCAGCACCCTCATTAACTTTATCCCACCTGCCATGAACATGCTACTTCCTACACCTCCAGATTGCTATTAACCCTGTCTTCACATTCAACCATGTGTGTGGCCTTGCCTGGCAGCTTCTGTATTTTGGAGTTTAAGCCACAAACACTTCTAGCTTCTTCTATTCTAGTGTATGTTGTGTCTTACCATCAAAAGGATCTTTTAGTATCATAAGACATCATGCTAATCAAATGAGAAAACAACTACTAATAATTTTGGAGAGTATATATTGATTTTGGTAGAATCTGTTTTATATTTCCAGGATTTCTTAGGCTGAAAACAAAACATGACTCCTTAGAAAATGTCACTTATGGTGTGCAACCATTATAAAATGGGAACGTCTCATGAGGAAGGTATTTTCTTCTTTATATGTGAAATGAACTCAGTTACCACTTAAAGACCTCACATGTTAATCTCTTTTGTATACATTAGGATATTTTAAAAATGGACTTGGGGAACTGCATTGATTTATCTGGTATCTTCTTCATTTATTGATGCCTTAAAATTATTAATAAAATTTGACACTGGGTTAGATTTCTGATTCCTAAGATTCTCACTGAACAGTTTAATGGTTTTTTTCCCCCCAAATAACCCCCATCAAAGCAGTAATTACAACATATTCAACAAAAAGTCCTAGAAAATAGGTCAAAATGGTACACATATTAGACTTTCACTATTGTATAAAAGAGTAAGTTTCTACCTCAGAATATCTCACCAAAAACAACAACAACCATACACACACACACACACACACACACACACACAAACCCACCTAAAAACTCTGGTGAGAAGAGTAGAAACAGCTCTTGGAGAAATGTAGAAAGTAAAGAGACACAGGAAGATTTTTTTTCAAGGTGCAGAAATATTCAGGCAATGAACTAGAAAATTTACATTCTTGATTCCTGTTTTTTTTTTTTTTTTTTTTTTTTTTGCCTCCGTGCCCTGAAGGAAGCCAGCATTTGATGTTGTTGTAATATCCCTCTGTCTTTTACAGAAAGCCTTCATCTTTTCTGCCATAGGAGCAAGGGGAATAATCTTAAATGCTACTGCAGAGTTGAGAGAATGAGTCAGAGGGCAAAGAGAGAGAAAACTATCTCAAACTACATCTAAAAAACATGGCTCAAATGTTGTCCTTACCCAGTGTGTGAAAGCTCTGGCTAGAGGCCATTTAATTGCCCTTCTTGATTAACTGATTAAGTTCCTACCCCAGTTACATCTCTTATTGAGCTCTCTGTTCCTACCCTTATAACCCCATAGCCAGGTAGCAAACCCTTGTTGATGGATGCCTTCTAGACTGTATGTACAGTGCTTATTTCTGAGATG
The DNA here is from genome assembly GCF_964194105.1 of Spermophilus citellus. Lineage (NCBI taxonomy): Eukaryota > Metazoa > Chordata > Mammalia > Rodentia > Sciuridae > Spermophilus > Spermophilus citellus. Next base: position 257,321,787 of record NC_138182.1, read on the forward strand.
CTGGACTTTGTTGCTACTGCTAAACCTAATAGACACTGGCCTGAGGACCGAGCCAAGTATAAGACATTTATCTCAAAAACAGAATGTGTTTATTTCGAAAGGATGTGAATAACAAATACCCCATAATAGAGAGAATGGACTTTAAAAACATTATTGTGGGGGCTGCAGATGAGGTCAGTGGTAGGCACATGCCTAGCATGTGTGAGGCAATGGGCTCTATCCTCAGCACCACATAAAAAGAAATAAACAAAATATAGGTATTTTGTTCATCTGCAACTAACAAAAAATTTAAAAAAAACATTATTGTGAATATAATAAAAGAAGAATGTTTAATGGGACCAAGGCACATGAAAACCTGTTTGAACTTAGATCCAAGCTAAATTCAGCATACATGTGCAATAGATTGAAATATAAGCAAAATTAATTGACACTTACTAAAATAAATCAACACTCTGAGGAGATGATATAATGTAGTGTTTCAAACACAACATTAACAGTATTCGTATACAAACTAAACTTTTGAGAATCAAATACTTTAAAGTTGGTAAGAAGAAAATACCATCTCCATGAAAAATAAATCATTTGATGAGTATAAAAGCAAAATGAAGGTGACTGTAGAACAAATCAATGAATTTAAAAATGAATTAGTAAATCTGAAGAACAAAGATAAAATCTCATGAAAACACTCAAAATGTCAGGGATACATAAGACAATAAAAACCTAACACATTGAAAATTATAGACTCAGGAGGAGAGAGAAGAGAAAGAGAAGATTAATGGGAAGATACAATGCCCCAATTCTTCCCAAATTAGGAAAATATATGAATTTCAGGATTAAAAATCTTTAAAAATCCAGAAGTAGAGTAAATGCAAAGAAAAACATTCAAAGCACATTATAATCAAATAGCTGAAAAAGAAAATGCAAGAAATTATTGAGAAGAATCAAGAAAAAAATAAAGATATATAACTTGAATGTCCTTGGCTATTTCATCAAAATTATACAGGAAAGGAGACAATGACATAATTTTAAATAGAAGAAGAAAAAATCAATTAACATTCTATTTCAAGGAAAAATATTACTCAAGTCATGGAATTAAATGAAGTTATACTTTTATATAAATAAAAACTAAGCACTGTGTGAAAATGTCATAGGAACAGATACATAGATGAATGGAATACAATTGAGTGTTTAGAAATAAAACTGTATTAATGGTAAATTGCTTTAAAATTAAAAGTACACAATTTTGAAGAAAATTGTCAGAATCAATGAAATAGATGGAAATGAAACTATTGTCATTTACTTCATACCATACACAATATTAATTCATATTGAACATAAACCTAATACAAATACTAGAATTATAAAGTTTCTAAAATATTTCAAATAGGATGAAAATCAAGGAACATAAGAAAAGTGAAACTAAATTTTATCAAAATAAAACATTTTGTTCTTCAAAAGATGTTACTAATAAAAATCTAAACTATAATATAAAAATAAGAGAAATTGTTGCTTTATATATAAATATTTGACACAGGATTTTCATTTGAATACATTGAATTACTCTTATAACTCAATAAAATTAGGTACCACAAATAAAAAATGCAAAGGAATTGAAAATACAATTCACCACCAAATATATACAAAAGGAAAATAATCACATGGAAAGATATTTGAATTTGTCACTAGAAATTATGTCAAAACATACTCTACTGTCATATGTATCTAAAAAAGAACAAATAAAATTTTAAAAAGTGTAAATTAAAATTGTAATTGAAACAGTACTGCATATCTACAAAAATAGTCAAAAAGTATCAATAACATCATATAACTTTAAATTAAATAAAAACCAAATTAGAATTGATATTCCACATTTGATAATGTGGGGAGTACATATTACACAACTAATATGTCACATACTACTGGTGGAAAAGTAAAAATAAGCAACTTCCATGGAAATTTACAGTTTCCAGTAAACTTGAGGCTTCCAAATATTCACAAATTCCACTTTTATGTATTTTCAAAGAGTAAAAAAATCATATAGCTATGGGCTGGGGTTGTGGCTCAGTGTCAGAGTGCTTGGCTAGCATGTGTGAGGCACTGGTTTTGAGCCTCAGCACCACATTAAAAATATAATATTATATATATATATATATATATATATATATATATATATATATATATATAAAATAACCATAAAAATTCCTGTACAAGAATGTTCATAGCTTTAACTGTAACAGCCAAAATTGAAAACAGCACTAATACCCGACTACAGGTAAATGGAAAAAAAATGTAGTGGAATAATATACAGCATTGAAAAAAATATACTGTGGATGCCATAACATGGATAAGTAATAATATAAATAAATAATTTGGTCACTCAAGAAGTGACATATGTAAGAGAATAAACATTACATGATTTCATTAAGATAAAACTTTAGATAAAGGTAAAATAAACTATAACGACAGAACATGTATTATCAAACATCTGGGGCAAGGGAAAAAACAGATACACTATCAAGAGAAATATGAAATATTTGAGGAGATGAACAAAATGATCTCCATAATTTTATACCTGATACTTTGGTATTATTTAATGGCATATAGTAAATGGTTGTAGATTATTATATATCAAGTTTTCCTTAATATGGTTCATTTTTAATAATTGAGTTACTTATAATATTGAAATTTCAAGATTCCAATTCTCAAGTACTTACGTAAATTTTAAAATGAAATATAAATAACTGATTCACCAGGCTCAAGAATTTGGAAATGGAGCCAAATTATCCCTATGTGTCTTAACGAGAATATGTGTTAACAATGAAAATACATAAGTACTAACACTGATAAATAAATTCAATATCTTGTACTTTGAAAGAATCCAATTAAATAGATAAACCTGTAGCTAATGCAATCAAACAAGAGAGTAATTTCATAACCATATGAGTAAACTAATTATAGGACAATATTTTGCTCAACTGTTTAAATAGATTTGAAAATTGACTTCAGATTCTCAGAAAATATAAATTGCCAGGAAAGCATAAAAATGTAAACAAACCAATTATCATGGTAAGATTTGAGAAAGCTGTCAAACACCTCCTTTCCAAAATAAAATGAGACTGAAAATTTTCACAAATGATTCTATCAAATCTTCAAAATATAAATATTTTTTAGTTTTACTTAGATGTTTCCAAGCACAGAAAGGAGGAGAAACTCCCTCTCCCTTTTCCACCAGATTCCCTTTTTAAGAAGTTAACATAACTTTTCTTTATATGTTTAACTTCAGATGCTCACTGATTGCAACAATGGGTAACGAAGGTTGTGGGTAGCTAACATGGAATTCCTCTGGACATGTGCATGCTGTTTTCCTTCAGGTGTCTCTGTTGGAGGACTGACTGGGACCTCTGAGAAAGTTGAGGTGGTGAGTCAAAAGAAAAACTTTCCTTTGGAGAAGACTGGCTGGAAACAAGACAAATTAGGCATGGACACTCCATAGCTGTTAAGCCAGAGAAAAACATTCTTCTATGGTAGAACACCATAGGATTTTCTCCACTGTGTTTACCTGCTGTCCTGTTCTTGTCTTTTACAAGAAGACTGGATCTATGTTAGTTAGATATTCATTTTGTAATTCCCTTTCCTCATATTTAAATGATTAAATCATTTTTCTTACATTTTATGTCTAAGTTTAACCAATTCATTATAAAAATTTAATGTAAAGTGGTTTCTAATTAATCTTACATTGTTTTAGTGGTTTCTCCATTTGATTTTTAGCATTTTTCATAACAAAAGAAAAGACATTCATTTTTCTGCTTTAACCCTTCCTACTTGAAAACAATTCATTATGATCAATGATAAAGAAAATAAAGGATGCTTCTGAAATTTAGTGACCAATAAATAGTAGAATTTTTTTTTTTGGTTTTCAATTGTAGTAAAATATAAATAACCTAAAATTTACTATTTTATTCATTTTAAGTGTGTGATTCTGCCATATTATGTAATTAGACTTTGTCATGTAATGTTATGACCCTCCATCTCCAGAACCTCACCACATGATTTCAAAAATGAAAAACAATTACAAAACATTATTGACCTATTTATACTTTTGGGGGGGTTATTGGAAGCAGGAAGAGAGGAAACCCATTTAACATTTCTAAGAGTAATAACTTACCATATGAATTTCAATAGTTTCAATAATTCCCCAATCTGCAATCTGACTTATCCAATTATAAATATATCTGGAAAAAGACTTTTTTTTTCTATTTGGAAATATTTTACCACTGTCAAATTATCTATTATATAAATTTCACTCTAAATAATACAACATCTTAAATTTAGAATTTAATTGTAGAAAAAAAAGGAATTAAAAAATTTTAAACAAAATGTATAAAATGACTCATCCTGCAGATGGTTACTCTTTTAGAGAGAATTACTGCCAAGAATCATGTAAAATTTTAAAATAAAAATCAGTGTATGTCATTACAGACTTTCACAATCCTTGGTCATTATTGATGGAATAAAAATTACAGGGGAGGATACATGGGGGTAGGAATGATAGTAGAATGAATCAGACATTATTGTCCTATGTGCATATATGGTTACACAATCTGTGTAACTCTGCCTCATGTACAATCAGAAAATGAAAAGTTATACTCCATGTATGATGTGTCAAAATATATTCCACCATCATGTTTAACTAATTAGAACAAATAAATTTAAAAAAATTATAAACTGTCAGCATATACACACATATGCACACACAAGCACAAACACAGTTTTTGTGTATAATAACTTGATATATTTTAGTGGCTCATGTAAATTCCAGAATATTGCTTTTGTTTCTTTTATAGTATATGTTTTACATTGTCATCTGTAAAATACAACACAAGAATCTGGATTTCACTTTAGAAAAATCAATATATTTACTTTAAAAATAAACTTTTTTTTTCAATTTGTCCTAATTAGTTATACATGATGGTAGAATCCACTTTGATACATCATATATAGATAAAGTATAATTTCTTATTCTTATGATTGTGCATGATGTAGATTTACACCGGCTACATAGTAATATATGGACATAGGGTAATAAAGTCTCATTCATTCTACTACTCTTCCTAAATCTATATCCCTCCCATCTCTTTATTCCCATCAACCTAATCTAAAGTAACTCTATTCTTCCCTAGCCACCCTCTCTTATTGTGAATTATCAGAAAAAAAATGGCCTTTGGTTGTTTGGGATTGGCTTATTTTGCTTAGCACAATATTCTCCAGCTCCATCCATTTACCTGAAAATGCCATAATTTCATTCTCTTTTAAAGCTGAGTAGTAGTCCATCATATATACATGATGGAAAGTGATATGTATATACTGAACATATATTTCACAGAATAAGAGATACAATTGATACATATGTGAGATATATATATATATATATATATATATATATATATATATTTATTTATTTATTTATATTCATCCATTGAAGTACATCTAGGTTGGTTCCATAATTTAGCTAATGTGAGTCGAGCTGCTATAAATACTGATGTGGCTGCAACACTGCAGTATGTTGATTTTAAGTTCTTTGGGTATAAACTGAGAAGTGGAATAGCTGGATCAAATGGTGGTATCATTCCAAGTTTTCTGAGGAATCTCCATACCACTTTCCATAATGGTTACACCAATCACCAGTGTACCTTTTCCCCCACATCCTTGTAAAAAATTATTTTTGTTTTTATTCTTGATAATTGGCATTCTAACTGGGGTGATATGAAATCTTAGAGTAGTTTTGATTTGCTTTTCTTTAATTGCTAAAGATGATGAACATATTTTCATATATTTGTTGATCGATTCTATTTCTTCTTCTGTGAAATATCTGTTCAGATCCATTTATTGATTGTGTTATTTGTTTGTGTTTTTTTTTTAAGAGAGAGTGAGAGAGGAGAGAGAGAGAAAGAGAGAGAGAGAGAGAATTTTTAATATTTATTTATTTTTTTTAGTTCTCGGCGGACACAACATCTTTGTTGGTATGTGGTGCTGAGGATCGAACCCAGGCTGCACGCATTCCAGGCGAGCGCGCTACTGCTTGAGCCACATCCCCAGCCCTGTTTGTGTTTTTTTATGTTAATTTTTTTTAGAATTTCTTATGTATCCTGGAGATTAACGCTGTATTTCAGGTGCATGTGGTAAAGATTTTCTCCCATTCTATAGACTCTGTTTTCATATTTCCTTTGCTGATAAGAAGCTTTTTAGCTTGAATTCATCCCATTTATTGATTCTTTTTTTTTTTTTTTTTTTGAGAGAGGGAGAGAATTTTAACATTTATTTTTTAGTTTTTGGCGGACACAACATCTTTGTTTGTATGTGGTGCTGAGGATCAAACCCAGGCTGCACTCATGCCAGGCAAGCGCGCTACCGCTTGAGCCACATCCCCAGCCCAACCATTTATTGATTCTTGATTTTACTTCTTGTAATTTAGGAGTCTTGTTAAGGAAGTCAGATCCTAAGCTAACATGGTAAAGATTTGGGCCTACTCTCCCTTCATTAGGTGCAGGGTTTCTGTTCTAGTGCCTAAGCCTTTGATTCACTTTGAATTGAATTTCATGAAGGATCAAAGATAAGGGTTTAATTTCATTTTGTTACATGTAGCTTTCCAGTTTTCCCAACACCATTTGTTGAAGAGGATATATTTTCTCCAGTATATGTTTTTGGTGCCTTTGTCTAGTATGGGATAAATGTATTTATGTGGGTTTGTCTCTGAGTCTTCTATTCTGTACCATTGGTCTACATGTCTGCTTAACTAAATATTGGTTTTTATTAATCATAATTTTAGTCAGTAGCTCCTTTATCATTTTACATTAATTTTACACAAATGGTAGATATGCATACTATAACTTCTATATAGGGAATTTGTGCAAATGAAACTAAAGGCTAGGGAAAGTAGGGGCTCTAGAGGTGGGGAAATTTTGATTAATGTTTCCTGCAGTATAGTTAATAGGAGCAAGAAGCTTTAATGCATTATTGAACAACAGAGTGGTTATAGGTAACAAAATATGGTGTGCATTTCAAAAAGCTAGGAGGAAGGATTTGGTAATTTTTTACCATAAATAAACTATAAACTTTACTTAAACATTATGTAGTACATGCATATATTGAACATCACATGGTCCCCCCCTAAAATCTACAAATTTATTTATTTATTATCTGACAGTTAAACATAAATTTAAAGAAAATAAGACCCTCATACACACTGAAAAAGAAAAAAATAGAAGAGAAAGTGGTACCTCCAGCCAATTGACAATCAATCAGCATACTTTTTTTAAAATTCCCTAAAACGATTTCCTCCTTTTATAAATTTTCCTTCTATTTCTCTTAAATACTGAGTTAGGCCTTATTAAATGATTGTATCTCTAAAAGGTGAGATTTAGAAGTAACTCTACCCAAATTTAAGTCATATATATAAATATGTGTGTGTGTGTGTGTGTGTGTGTGTGTGTGTGTGTGTGTGTATTCTCTTTCTTCAGGCTTTACTACATTCCTGATTTTGTAAGGAATAAAGAAATCCTGCAGGCTGAGCAGGAGGGGGTTGGATACAGGAAATATGTGGATTCCATAATTATTGAAAGGCTTGGGGAAGGGAAGATGAAGAAGACCTCTTTTGGCTCTTAGGAAATGCAGAACCACAAAAGGAAGAGGAAATCTAACTTTGAAGATTGCAGCTGCCTGACATTTTGACATGGACATTTTTGGTGAGGACAGCAGGAAACTGTCATTTGAAGCCATGGTTCTGAAGCTTACAATATCCAGGAACATGTTCATAATTTCTGCTAGTCAATAATTTCTTATGATTCTCTTCAAACTTCCAGATCTTACAAGATTATGTCTTATTGGAAGAATCTAAACTGTAGCCCTGTGGGTTAAAGACTCTGGAAGGGGCTGGGGATGTGGTTCAAGTGGTAGTGCACTCGCCTAGCATGCGTGAGGCACTGGGTTCGATTCTCAGCACCACATAAATGCAAAATAAAGATATTGTGTCCACCTAAAAAAAACTGAAAAAATAAATATTAAAAAAAAAAGATTCTGGAAAATTTAGATCTAGGCCACCCAAATTAAGAGACAGGAATAAATGTGTGTTTAAGAAATAAAGTTGATAAAGGCCATTCAGCAACCTTTGGAGAGAATAATTAGAGAAGAAATGTTTGTAGAAGTTTAAGATATGTATAGATATGAATATCCTTTCCTAATCTTTTCAGGGTAATACAATAGAAACTTATTTTTCCTATTTATCTGAACCAACACTTAAATAAGATTTTAGTATTTTTAAATACAATATTGGAAAGTCAAATCAGTTTCCAATGCAGTTAGTTATTCCATGAGTTCAGAGTATGACCCCTGATAGGTGGCATAACATATCATAAACATTCTAGATAAAATGACTTCACAAGGCCCATAGATTTGTGAGGGAGATAAGGAAATAAAACATATTATTAAACAGCCTAATGCATAATGAGGGAAAAGTGTGTGCAGGGTAGCATAGGAATATGCAAGTAGCTAGGTGCATTTAGTACCAAATGAATGAAATTCAAAATAGTATTCATATCATGAAACTGATTTGGCTAAACGCAACTTAATTTTGTTACATTCAACTAAATAATGAACTGATTGATTTGTAACTGGAGCCTTTGAAAGCAAAGGCTTAATTTGTATTCAATGGCAGACATTTTCAGGATTATAAAATTAGGAAAATTTAAGACTACATTGATTATCCTTTCATCAAGGAGCTTAAGATCTCAAATCTTCTCACTGACCCTACCCAGTAGGACAGATTAACTCTCTTATTCTTATGCAGATCTGTTATTATTAGCACCATACACAAAGTAGGGACAGTCATTTATAATCAAAATCAACTAACTTTCACAAAGCAACTATATTGTCCTAGACAGCCAAAGACACTATAATGAATATCCATTTAATTCTTTGACATCAAGGACTATAAACAGTACATGACAGTGCTATGTATATATGTGTGTGTGTACCTGTGCTTGTATTACTAACAATCTACCAAGTCTCCCCTCTAATTCTGTTGTGACTTCTAATCTAGATGAAATTATGTTTCTTATTTACTTTCAGCTATCTGCTGAGATTACAGCTATTTCCATTTTACATTTCAAACATAAGGTTATTGCTCTAAATTGGACCTGCCATGTACTTATTTTACTAGTAAAAGGAACAATTTTCTGTATTATAATTCTTAAAATTATGATTCATAGAATTGTACTCATAAGTGAAAATTTTGTACTTGTTCAGTCTCCATCAGAAGTTCTAGGCATTTTAAAAGCTAACAATATCCTGGGGATTCTTATTATTACTTTAACATTTGCAAGTCACTAGACCTCATCATCTCTTCTACATTTTCTCTCAGATACTCACTACTGGGACTGTCTCCTTATACTACGTTGCCTGGAAACATATGCTAAACTGGGACACTGTCAACAGAGTTTTATTAGGAAGAGCTCTGAGCAGAACTATGAGGAAAGGTATGAAGTGAGGGTACTGAAGCAAGAAGCTCATTTGTGGAGTGTGAACCTCTTGGAGAGCTGGTACTTAGATAGCTCTTGTATGAGATCACAGATCAAGGCAAGAGGGCTAACACTTTGTACCCCTGCATCAGCTGATCATTGTTAGCATTCTTCCTACATTGCACAAGAAAGTACACAGCCTGGCAGGCCTGTGTGATCAGTCCCCACTGAAAACCACATCCCTCACTTCTGTAAAGATTTGAATGGAAGAAGAGTCCTGGAAGCTTGTGCATGGTTTCCCCCTCCCAGTTCCTCCAAGGATTTTACCCAGACTGCAGTTTTGCAGTTTCCTTTGTTGATTTTTTCTTTTTATCTAATGTTGTAATAAATCATAGCCATAAAGATAACAGCATGCTGTGTCCTTTCATAAATCATCATTCTGGGGGTGGTCCTAGGACCACAGAACAGAAAAGAGTTTAAACGTGCACATGCCAATTTCCTGTGGCAGAGGACAATTCCCTATGAAGAGACAGCTTTGAACAATTAGCATCCAAAATCGTTAACTGTGAAGAGCATAAGTTTTCCAGATGCAAAGATGGGATCCAGATGGAAAATCATTGTTAAAGTGAATACCTTTGCCCCTCAGAGCTACCGGCTTTTGCTGTGAAGTGTGCTCCATCTGGGAAGAACTTTTACAGAATTCCAGGTTGTCTTATTTCCTAGAGCTCTAAAACTAGACAGGTTACTGTGATGGAATCACAACCTCTACTGCTACAACTAAACTCAAGGGCATATCAAAGATGCATTAAAATCTGCTTGCTCCCTTCCCGAAAACCCAAAGATTCTATTAGCACCTTTGCTTATTTGGGCAGTTTGCTTGGAGGAAGTCTCCCAGAATTCACCCTGAAAGTCCTGGAACACGGGGTACTATGTCTTTCTCAAACCATGCCTAGTAAAATATCCATGTCCCTTTAAAAGTGGGCATAGGACCAACAAGAGATTCATTGGTAGGTCTTCGGAGTCCTACTCATATACTTTGTTTCCATCATATAATAGCAGTGTCACCTCGTCCTTATGACTGGGATAAATCATGCATATTAGTAAATCAACTTTTGTCTGCTGCCTTTTTGTAATAAAAAGGCAAGCACAGATAATACAAATGGTTTTCTGGGAATTACAGTGAGGGGAACCACTTTTACTTGTAGCCTTTGGCTCCCATGCCTATATATATTATACTCTTGAAGTTTTTGAGGCATAAAACATTTGTTGAGTTGGGATGTATATTATATCCTGGAAGATAGTATCCAGTACTACCAGGATATCCTTTGCTATTCTATTTCTCAACTGCATCTTGAAAACACTATTGTTCCTTTCTTAAGATGAAAGATTCTAGGTGGGCTGATATGTTGAAAAAATATGTGGATATATAATTCATGATTAGTTTCAAGTGTTATTTTCATATAAATCATATTCCTTGTCCCCATGCATTGTTTATGGGACATTGTGCAAATGGAGTGAGGATGCTTATGTTTTCTTATGGTTATGCCAACCAGGTCTCTGTAGAAAATAAAAAAAATAATTGAGGGGTCATTATATATGTCAATACCAGGCAAAGTGAACTACTACCTTCCCCTATAAAAAAGTCCAAATATTGTTAACTTCTACCAAGTGATTGGTTGTTTTTCTTTAACTAAGGTCTCATATTGGAGGCTCAGTGTTGATTTCTGAGTGGTAGTTTGAGTAGTATCAGTAGCTACATTATACAAGTACAACCACATTTTTTTCTATATAAAACATCTATCTCTGTCACAGAGCTTCTTCATTTGTGCACCATTGTCTCACCACTGAGGTGAGCAATGGCAGCAGTGACTATGGATATTTCCTATTACGGTAAGACATGACCCAGATTTCTTTACTTTATATGTTTACTCCCATCAATTCTTATGCATGCTTCTTCCCCAGAAATTTTCTTACCAATTTTCTAAATTTTCTTTCTCTTTATGTTCAGTAAGGCAGGTTCTCTGTCACTACACATGAGTTGACATATATTCTTAATATAGGTTAAAATTCTTTCTGTACAAAGTGGATATCAAACCACATCCCCTAAAACTATTCCCATTAAGGTGATTGCACATGCCTGGTCTCCTGATAATCTTCCCTGAGAGGAGATATAGTAGCCTGATTTTGGTTACTAGTTGCATGTATTGACCTTCCTCACCCATGATCCTGAATATACCACTTTATCTTATCATCCATTACTACAGAATAGTCCCATCTTGTGATATGATGGACAAAACAGAACCCAGCATATATAGTTTTGTGCTTCAGTTTGTGGCTTTGTTTTAGCATCCTATGTTTCTATATTATTGCTTATTTTTTATTTTTATCAAGAATTGATACCAATTGCACATAAAATCCAAAGATACCTGATATAGACCAGTGTCTGATGGATCACATAGCCAAAGGAAAGTTCAGGAGCGTAGCATGGGCAATCTGCAGGATCCTTTCTTCTCTGCACAGCCTGCAAGGCTGCAGGCTTCTATGCCCTCCCCTATAATCCTGCATATGAAAATTATGGTATCCACTAAATCTGAAAAGGCTTACCAAGAATTATACTTCATTCTTAGTGTAGGATTAGAAAACCCAATTATATATTAATTTACCTGACTGAAATACTTCACTGATAAGGAAGGATCCTGAGTCCTTATAATATTTACCTCCCACACAATCTGAAGTTGTGTATCTCTATCCCTTGTACAGTACCCTCAGCAAATTATCACATAAAATGCTTGTGGTTTCTGATGGTACTGATTGGCCAAGTTCTTCTGCTTATTTTCATGTGATCTTTTTTTTTAAAAAAAAAATTAGCTATAGATAACACAATACTTTTATTTTATTTTTATATGGTGCTAAGGATCAACCTCAGTGCCTCACACATGCTAGGCAAGTGCTGTAGCACAGAGCTACAACCATAGCCCTGCAAGCAATTTTTATTCATACTTTATAGATACAGAATATCCTCAGTCAAGGTATGCTTAGTCTGTTTGTCACAAAAATAGATTGATATAAATCCTGAAGGAAAACAGTGTTTTGTAAGTCTCTTGCCTCTCCTGGGACTTCTGCTGTGTCTTCAAGAAGGGAGGCAGTATCATTGAATAAAGAGAAATATGTCACAATTGGAGTACAGAGGTTCAGAGCTAAGGTTCTCAATCAGAAGTTATTTTTAGGATTTTTAGTGAGTGCACATTTTGGTACATCTAGAGACATTTTTAATTATCATAGCTGAGGAGTGAGATACTCTTCGCATCTACTGAATATGGATCAGAAATTTTGCTCAACATCCTACAATGCACGGGGCATCCCCTTACAACTAAGCATTATCAGGTCCAACATGTCAAAAATGTAGAGGGAGAGCCACCTTGGTACAGAGGAGTATGAGAGCTCAATTCATTTTCTGTATCCATGCAGATATTTCAAATTTCAGGGGCTTACTCCTTCCTTAATAGAGACCTGACATTGGTATAAGAATCTTACCTAGTTAAGGTTTTTGTTCTTTAAAATTTTACTACTTTTGTGATTAGGTTGAAACCTATTTTTCTAATTTTATTCACCTTGTGAGAAGCCATATATAGAAGATTCATTAGAGTTTTCTTAGGTGATAATCCTGAAACATGCAGTTGGTCAGAGGAAGAAGCTTACCTGCAATGTGGTTACAACTGAGATTCCAGTCAGGATGGGGATCCCTAGAACTGAAAAGCTCCTAAAAGACAGAAATGGCCCAAACTAAGTCAAAAATTGAAGACATTTATATTCCCACGTGGAACTGTCAATAGTTAGGGGCAACACTTCTGAACCAAAGTGTCACTTTGGAGAAAGCCTATTGCTTGTGAGAAACGTACCTGTGAGCCATCAGCAGCAGTTATTCTAAGAAGTTGTATAATGAAGTGTCAGTTTTGAAGTAAGAAACTGTCCAGAACACTAAAATATTTACCAGAGACATGGAAGTGATTGGAACACTGCACCAGGGCAGAAGAATTCTGAAACCTAAATAAATAGAGAATCAAGAAAGAATGGAAGTGAAAATAAGTAAATAACATTTTCTATTTAGAATCTAAAGCATCAAATGAAGACAAAAATAAACAAATGACAGGGGTATTCAGAACTATTACTTAAGTAGAAGAAAAGGAAAAAGATGCAGATTAATAAATGTTTGCTGAGAAATGTGTATGTGTCTGGCAGTGAGAAAGGCAAATGAGCTAGGAAAAGTGGTGTTTGCCTGTGATCCCAGCAGCTTGGAGGCTGAGGCAGGAGGATCTCAAATTAAAAGCCAGCCTCAGCAATGTAGCAAGGCTCTAAGCAACTTAGTGAGATCCTGTCTCAAAATAAAATATATATATTTTTAAAAAAGGGTTGGAGATGTGGCTCAGTTGTTACGCACCCCTGGATTCAATCCTTGGACTAAAAAAAGAAACAAGTGAATGGCAAAGACTTGATAACTGCTACATGATATTAAAATTATGTTATTATATACTGTATTAATTATTTTTAAATCATATTATATTGATATTATATTTTATTATATTAAAATTATATTACCAAGAACATTATAAATGGGCTGGGATTATAGATCAATGGTAGAGTACTTGCCTAGTACTTAGGAAGCAGTGGGGTCAATCCACAATACCACATAAAAAGATGTGTCCTTCTACAGCTAAAAATAATAAAAAGTAAATTATAAATAACAACATAATTATAAATTATATTGGTGATCCTTCCCTTTAATTTCAGATAGAGATACATTTTTAAAAAGAAAAATTTACAGTGTACCAGGTGGTGTCAGGAATTATATATCCCTGTTGTTATGGAAAACTATGTTCTCCACCCACTCTGTTGACCTCTTTTTAAATATTCTGCCATATGTCTTTTTCAAGCAGATTGGTGACTGAGCATCGAACAAACTACAAGGAAAAAAGGAATTTCTAATTTGATGTGATGAGTTATAATTTTGGTTGCTTAGACATCTTATAAAAGGAAGTACGTCATGTTGTCATCTGGTGTGATCTCTTTAGAAGAAAATGTATTTCTAGTTTGGAAAATGATGCTTCAGTATTGATAACTCTTGATTGTAATTTACACATTTCTTTAATCATGTCAATATTAATGTATTTCCTAGTTAAGATATTTTAATCTTTGCTAATACCCTCAAAAATTATGAAAAGCATCTATGACAAATTTGATTAGAGACGTCATCCATAATTTTTTTCTTCTATGGTGTTTGGTGGATTTTTGCCACCTTTTCATGCTCAGCTAATTTTATTGTTCGTTCTACCTCACTTTTCTGAAACTTGATCTCATTTAATATTCATTAAATTCACCACAATGTACTTATAAAACATAGCAAATTCCATTCAGTTACAAATTTAGATTTCTTTATGAATATTGGGTATATCTTTTATAGTTGTTGAAAGTTTGGAAATAAAACCTATAAAAATTCTATGACCAACTGCTGTGTAGTTTTAGTGTTTTATAATTTAATACATTTAGTTCAGTGATTCCCAAACCAGGGCAATGCTTCTTTCTCCACAACACACACATATGACAAGGGACTTTTGACAATATCTGCACACAGTTTTTATTGCTAAAGCCATTGTAGGTGCTAGGTCTAGTGGTTAGATGACAGAAATGCTACTAAGCATCTTACAAAGCACAGAGCAACTCTCCCCCAAAGTCTAATAAGTGCAGAAGTTGAGATCTGTTTTAGAAACTCTTATGTTATTAAAATAATGAAAAAAAATTGAAAAAAAATGGTAATATAATTAGTAAGTGAATCTTGATAATCATCTCCCTATTGAAAAGTTTTAAAGATTTTTTGTTTTATTTTTTAATGTTTTCAACCTATTGCTTTTACAGTATATTGAGTTTATACTGTTAATAATATTAAGAAACATGATTTATACACCGAATTCCAATTTAACTGTGGATATGTTTGAAACAAGTGAATGGCAAGGACTTGATAAAACATGATTTTTTGAAGTTCAAGTCTCTTATCCATTTTAAAATGCACTAAAAATATTTCTTAACTTATCACTTAACTTTAATTTTTGTTTTCATTACCAACATATTAGAAATCAAGTTTCATTCTCCAAAGTATCATTTTCATTCTTGAACTAGCATTAAAATATATTATTAATGCTCGGTTTATGTAATAAATACTTCATTCATACTAATTTATATACAGTCAAGTAGACCAAGAATGAAAATTAAAAACAAAATGAAATAATAAATCATCCCATTAAGGGGAGGCATATGGTGGTATACAGAAATTTCTTATTACCTAAGACTCATAAATAAGACAACATATTTGAGGTTGTATAACATATGAAAAGAGAGATTTTCCCTTAATTTGAATATGACAAGGAAAATTGCCACTGAGTTGTGAAAATTACTTTCTTTAAAGCTCAACTGTGCTTATGTGTAGTTTGATTAATTTCTCTTCATATTTTCAGTCAGTTTCATTCCAGAATTTCCCTGAACAAATTTCTTCTTTTCCCTTCCTTTAAAACAAAGTTTACATTTATGGAACATATTAGTGTATACACATTTCATCTGGCATATTATCAGATTAAATTCTGCTTAAATATTTTTGTGAGGAACATTTTCTCAGACAATATTTTTTTCTATTTTAAATAAGGAAACTATACATAAATGAATCTATTCATTTTATTTTTATAAAGTAGAATACTTAAAACAATCAAATCCTCTAGAAAAGAATATACTTTTCCTATACATAGCCAAATTTTCATTAAAAATAAAAGACTATATTCTGATTAATATCCTTCTTTTCATTTGAGGACCTTATTTCATTATGAGGACAAAAGAAAGAAAGAAAGGTTTCAAAAATGCCCTGTATTTTGATTCTATAAAGGTGGACATACTGCCTAAGTTGTTATTTTAGCTGATGTTATTTTGCAAATCAATGGGAAAAAAATTTAAATAAACATTGATTAATAACCTTTGATATCTAATATGTTTGGACGAAGAACAGTAGCATAAATGAACTATAATTAGAATTCTTAAGTTTTGTCTAAGAAAATCATTTAAAAAATGAATGACTGCATTGAACTGTCATTTTTATGCCACTATAAATTGAATAATCTGTTTATTGTTGGCACTCAAAAGACCTTAACTATTAAACCAAATACAAGATGTTAAAAAATGTGACAAAAATCATAGTCAATTGCACATGGAAGACATGAATAAGAAAAGAAGGTAGTGAATTTTCCATTAAAGCATAAGTCAATGTTTACTGAAACATTTTTGGCCTACAGGGGAGAATTTGTGGCTTTTATGTTTCTGCCTTTTTAAACACTTTTTCTCTTATTTGAATGGACCAGAATCAACCCAAAGAATAATACATTGTAACACACAACAAGTAATATAGGAGAGGAGGAATACTTCCTTTGTGAAAAGAAATGAAGTTAGAACCTGTATGGTTATCTGGAAAGGTTTTTCTCTCAGGTTACAGTGGTTAGAAATGCCAAGCTTCTTACATTTCCTTATTCCAAGAAAGTCTGGGATTGATAAGAAAAACATGGTCTTTTTAGTTGTTGGGAGAAAAATATGTGCTTACTAGGAAGCTGATTTTACTAAGTGGAAAATTCTATACAAAGTCAGGATTGAGTTTGGAACTGGGTAAACAAGGAGAGTGATGTATTAAGAGGTAGTTTTTTCTTTCTTCACCTAGACTGACCAGTGGAATTTCTCAACTAAGGTTAACAGTCCATGAGTCTGGGCAAATCCTAAATTCTTTGTCTGAATGCAAGTCAAAATTAGTTGTACACTCTATTATGTGTTATATTTCTCTCAGGAAATTTTGAGGTTATAGGAAATTGGTTAAAAATTCAATTCAATTCAATTCAATTAAAAAAACACAACATTTTCCAACATCAGTTATCTTAAGAATCTTCCCTTTTTCATTATTACTGAACAGATGAAGAATGATTGTGAAGCACCTTTGTTAAGTACTTATATGTGTACATATGTATGCATATGTATACATATATACACACATATATTTGGTATTGTTCTTAATAAAATTATGTAAAAGGAAAAAAAAACCCTCTAGAATTAATGATGGTAAATACATAGTTACATAGATCCAAACATAGGTGAAGGACAAAATTTAGAAATGCTGAAAAAGACATTGATGTCATTATATAAGCAGGTGTTTAAACACATGCCTACTGAAATTATTCTGTTCCACATTTATTCCTACAGAGAGGTGGCATTATGCATGTGTTTTGAAGGAGAACCTAATTTGGGATATATAAATAATATATAGTATAGTCAGGATGTGAAAGAGTATTGATGAATCAGACCAAAGCAAATTAAATGAAAAGTAATGGGAATAAATGTAAAGAATCACATATGGTTTCAAAGAAGCAACTTCAGAAATATGGAGTGAAGCAAATATGTCTTCACACTGGTATATGCAAAAAAGATATATGAGTTTTAGGTGCATGAAGCATTTATAGGATTCTGTTGCATGCTGCAAAAAATGCAAATTTGATCTTAGACTCTATTAACATAAGTACAGAGTACAGAGTAGGGAATTAGATGATCCTATTGTAACCTCAAACTTAGAGTGCATTTAGGGTAAAAAATCCAATTCTCATGCTAGATTTTTTGTTGGTTTTGTTTTTAAAGAAATGTCATCTAAAATAGAATAAGTTCAGAAAAAAGGGCCAGTTTCAGAAAATGCTTTAATAGGTTAGTAAATAATTTGAATATATCAATAAAATACAGTAATAATAGATTTTAAGCATATTTAAAATATTTTGCTTTATGAAAATATATTGTAAATATGTGACACAATTCCAGAAGCAATGGGTGAAAGAAAAGGAAAAAAAAATTAAGATAGAGGCTTCACATTAACATGGAAATTTTTAAATATTCATTTCAATAATGGGAAAGACTCTGTGTTACTTTGGTTTTTAAGGTAGCATGTGAAAATTGGTATTGAAATTTTAAGAAAGTTACTATAGGAAATGCCTGCGAAAGATAACAAGGAATGAAAAGTAGGAGTAAGTACGAAGAGACATGAAACCATGGCACACGTCTGGTACCTGTGAACGAGAAGGGAAAGAATTGGGTAAGGAAAGTCTTTAATTGTGGAGCAGGTATTGGATCTCCCAGCCAAGGAGGAGTCTCTTGAAAGAGCCATTATGAAAAAAGGTAATTTTGAGAAAAAGGCAGGGCCTTAGGATGCCAGCCCTGTGTATTCTTTGGCTATGTTCAGACCTTGCAGAGAGTGTCTTCAAAATGAACACGGGCAGATTCTAACAGTGTGGTAGTTAAATATTGGCTGATAATTCACTCCTTATTGTGCTTGATAATTTGCGTTGTTTGAGAGTTGAAGTTTTTGTACTGTGGAAGAAAATCCCCACTCATTCATGATTCTCTCCTTATGAGCAAACATTGTAGAATATATGCTCATCTATATGAATTAGGTCTTTCAGAAAGTAGATGCTAAGACTTAAGTTAGAGGCAAAGTTTTACTGAAGAATGGCAACAAAAAAGAAAAAAAACACAAGATAGTAGAAATGTTTAGGGGTAGACAAGAGACCAAGATGAAGATGCAACAAAGTCAATACCAGCTCTGTAGCAAAGAATGCCCACCAGAGGAGTCCATGTCAGGTGGAAGTATCAATATGCCTCTAGTATAGCTTATTTACTCATTTTGTGGCACCATCTTGAGAATTATGAGTTCATCTCCAATTTTGCTAGAAGCAAAAATGAAGTTTTAAAATGGCAGCTTTCCACACTTGCTGCTTGTCTCTTCTCAAAGTATCTGGGTGCTAAGTAGTCTTCATGTTAAGAAAGTTGTTCCTCCAGATTTTAGGAGTTAACCATTTCAACATGTAAACTTATAAGGGATGTATTAGTGAGAGAATATAATAGCTCTCAGCCCTGTAGTTAATTGGACTGAAATTTATTATATCCCTCCTCTACAATTCATTCTGTGGTCCACATATAATCTCTGATGATTTTCTGCCTGATACATAGCTGTATAGTTCAAAATTTGATTTTAGGGGTGGGATCGCTGATAGAACAAATCTTTCTCAGGCAGAAATTGTTGTACACGTCTATTCACAGGTACAGAGAATAATAACATACATGCATGAATAAGCTGAGTTTTACTTGTGTTTCTGCTGCTTATATGATGTAAAAATACTCAGATCTTTTCCAAGTAATCAGGTAAGTCTGCCAGAAATATGATGGTGTTTCTTCTTGCCAGTTGTTCATCTACTAAAATGTTATGCTCAAGATCTCTATCCTACAAGATCTCTATCCTAACAGATCTTTCAATTCTGGAAAGGAGAAACACAAATTAACCAAAAGGACCTTTGGAAGTCATGTCTCTACTCCATGACTTACCAAGTAACTTTTCTACTGGGGATGAATGAATAGCCAAAACCTTCTTATTTAATAAGAATAGAACTTCATCCTCACAGTATTATCTCTAAAACTAGCAGTTTTGATGCACCTTTAGCATGGTTTCCAACTCTTTATAAGTACAGCTATTCGAGAATGATGCATTATGCAGTTTGGAACTACCATTAAATTTCCTTTCTTGTGAAGGGTCTCCTCATCTGATGTTCAATTGGGCAGAAATTCATACCCATGAATAGGTGCTCCATACACTAAAGTTTTCTGTGACTGAACTAGCAAGGTAAAGCACATGACATGCCTGAAATACATCTATTCCTGGGAGAACAAAGCAATGGCCATTGCAGGATATTCAGGGCCAGTTGATTTCCTTGAGCCATAGGGTTGTATCAGGGCTCTGTGTTCTTTTCTGTTTTACATTAAAAGAGGGGAGTATCTAGATCAACTTTGATAATAAGTATATGTAGAAATCCGTTATCTGTTTTATCATACACTAATAGTTTCTATGTTCACTATCTTCATCAGTAAGAGGCTATTGACAAAAATTAGGTTAACAACAATGAACTGAATTATACATACCGTTTGTGCAATAGTCCTTCTGTGGTGGACATTTTTTGTTTCACATTAATATATTACACGAATATCGTTGTACTTTGTCTTGGCTCCTTTATATCCCCCTGAATGTCTCTGTGCCAGGCATCCTTGTCTCTGATCTTCACATTTCTTTCCCATGGTTTCCTGAACATCTGACCATGTAAGCATTATTCTTAACTGTAACTACTTCTTCAAACAATATGGATAACAGTTTATGATCCTATGCTACCTATGAATGAGACTGCAAAGCAGCCACTGTCCAATTTCTGCTTGAACCAACATATTTAGCTAACCATGATCAAAAAAACCCTTCTATATCTTAAATTTAGCTGGTCTTCCTTCAATTGTCATTAATGTGCCCTGAGGGAGGAGTGCCCCTGCAAATATTCTAGTGATATGGGAGTCTATGTAATTTGCTCTTGATTCTTTGCTTATGTCCTCTTTTCATGATTATTCTCAGTTAAAAACGCATCAATTTTGTGTCAAGAAATTTGTTGTTGGTACTGTCTGACTTAGGAAACCTGGCAGGACTCAGCTTCAAGGGTGTAGATCCAGACAAGGTTCACTTGTGCTGCTCTTCCTAAGCCTTCTACTCTATCACGGGACAAGTGCATGCCAATCTCTTTTTTTAAGATATATAATTTTCTGCTTCAAAGAGCATGGCCTTGCTTATGAGCTTATTTTTAGATCCTACTAAGGCTTGCATGAACTCCACAGTGCATATTTTGCTTTCCAAAGCTTTATATACTACTGAGTTGCTGAATATGCCAGAACCTGGACCTACTTCAGAATTGCTTCTTAGTCTAGGCTTCACTCAAAGCAAACAGGCTTCTGTATCACCTGCTATGTAAAGTCAAGGGAAATGCTTTTGGGAGTGAAATATATTGTTTGCAGAACTTCAAGATACTTACTAGGTGTCTATAAATGTCTTTGTGGTAGTGAATGCAAGATGAAGTAATCAAGCTTTTGTTTGGAAAGGAATAGTTCATCACACTTTTAATGATTTGGATCCTTAAATATTTTACTGAATTGTAGATCCTTGATTCATAAGGTTTATTTCCATGCTCTGGAATTCACATATTTTGAGAAAATCTTCATCACACTACCCATGTTGAGCATGGTTTCATGTTTGAATCATCAGATCCTGATGGAACCACCTACTTGTAAATTTGTGGTACTCTACAAAATTGATCTGGGTTTTGCATGGTTCAGTATGGAAACTTGAATGTTGGTATGATAGGAACCCTCACTTCTTCACTTTATAGGTCTATAACTGTTGCACTAATTTCTATCATCCTTATCCCAGGATTATTGTTTTGATTTACAATATTGGTTAGAACTTTTTTAGAATCTCTTGCTTTCCCTTTTCTACTATGATAGATAGCAATTAAACCACCTGCCACTTTCCCAGTATGCAAATTACTCCAAATACAAAGTGTGTTAGTTGCATTTAAATATTCAGATACTGTTCAAATGACTGTCACATAAGTTCTCTAATGCAGGGAACTTACGATATTATGAATTTTCACAAAGATTCCATTTTTTATCTGGCCCAGAAGATCTCCAATTTAATTGGAGTAGGGACATGATAGCACTTCATGTTTCTGAGAATCATTTGTTAACTCAGATGCTGTGTTCAATCATTTTTTTTAGTTGTTTATATTTTTTTTGCACATTTCTCTATCATACAAGCAAATGACCACTTGGAAAGGAACTTATGCAATTGGTATAGCCTATACTTTCTATGATGTTGCTGGGTTCTTCCTATAGACCTAGAAAGCTCTCCAGTCAATGAAGTCCATAGAGGAAATCGATGGAAACTGAGAAACAAATTATGACTTTTATACTGCTTTTCCTTCCTGTTCACTCATATTTTTTCTTTATTTAATCATGTATTACATTATTATCACATCCTTCAGTACCCTTGTTGGCCCCATGACTTCACTCCTGAAGATCCTATGATCTATTACCAAACTTCCATTACACTCTGAAGATTAAACCATCTTAGCTTCCACGTTGATCTCTCCATTCATCACAAAAATTGCATCTCCTTGAAGGATCTGGTCATTCTTAAATGACCCATATTTTTTATTGCTATTAGTAAACCAAGGACTGTGACCATTCTAATCTCAACTTTAGCCTACCTTGAGTTGCTACTAAACTTCTTAATAATTGTGGTGAACCTCATACAAGTGTGTTCTTGATAGTCTTGATAAATTGTATGCTTCTCCAGCCTTCACATGAAATTGAACTATCTGATAGGTTTTGTGGCATCACATAATGTATCCACTCTAGCATGCCTATCTTCCTCATTTGTTTTTCTCCTCCTCTACCATCTGCTATGACAGTTAAAGCTTTTCAGATTCACTCAGACTGAGCTTTTATTTTCTCCATGCTTCTCTGAGCCAACCTGGCAGTGAGTCTATACCCACCCCTGAAATCCTTACATAGAATATTAAATTCTAAATACTGAGAGTATCCCCTTGAAAATGTGTGAGGCAAACCGTAAAGAATGAGAGACTACTGCCCATAAGATTGCTCTCACTTCAGACACCAACCATAAGTTGGGAGTTGGGGTTCCCGAGAGCCACTCTCACTTCAGATTAGTTGGCTACAAATTTACTGATCTCCATAGACTGTTTTGCATTTAATAATTCACTCTAATGATTCACAGAACTCCATAAGAGCTGTTACAGTCACAGACATATTTACTACAGGAAAAAAATACACATTAGAACTAGCCAAGTGAAGACATCAGTAAGGCAGAATCTGAGAGGATTTCCAGGTTACAACTTTGGTCATGCTCAGAGACATGTAACACTCTCAGAGAGTATCACCAACTAGAGAATCTTACCCAAATTTTTGGTATCTGGGATTCTTATTGAGAGTCAATAAAATACTGAATGAGCTTTGATCTCAAACTTTACCCCTACCACAGAGGTGAGAATAATGTGTTTAAACTCCACTTCTTCTGGAGATCAAACTAATTGTCATGGTTCAAAGCCTCATTATCTATCACATTGTTACAATACCCAGTGGCCAAAGTCCACAGTAAAACCAAGACATTCTTCTCAAGCAGGAAATTTCAGTAAGGCAAAGGGCAGTATGTTCTTTGTGTAAAGTCAATTCTTCATTACATGCATTCAAGTCAATAAATACTCCTTTTTCAATTTATTTACCTTCTGACCTCATGGACCTTCACATTCTGGTTCTATGGGTGATCTCATAGCTTCTGCATGCTGACTCCTTCCAGTATGATTTCAAATTCCTTTTGAGTAGAGTCTTTTCCCTTTCTTTTCAGGCCCAGTGTGTCTCAGACTGAGTTATACTGATACTTAAATCTAGTTGGTCACCATGACTACACAAAACATAGGTATAGATGTTGAGGGAGAACTTACATTTTTCTGTAAGATTTCCTTTCATGGTGCTTTTAATTGTTACTAAGCAGGAATGGGCTGCTTTTACAGTCTCTAAACATTAAAAAAAATGTTTAAGAACAAAATGACTCTAAACAATATGTCATAGGATTGTCTTAACTTTTAAAGAACAAAGCTTCCTCAGTTGAGTATTCAATCACCTTAAAACCCTCTTCACACTTTGGAAAGGAAGGCTTCTTTTTGAGCCACCAAGCAAGCCCTTTGGTCTTCACATTAAGTTTCTTAGGCCCTTGGGTTTTCATTATCCCTCAGAAGTGTGGCAATGGAATTGAATAATAGCAAGCCTGTTTCATTCCCTTGCATACATGGTTGACTGTGGTTTTCGAACATCTGCCTCATCACCCTGGTTAGGGAGTTTCCTTCTGCCAGATGGTTTTGTCAAGTCAATACTATTAAAACAGTTCAGCAATTAGGCCTCTGCCATGCACTGGGGGACAATTTGTGCCCTTGCCTGGGATCTTGGTGTTTGTTGTTCAGTGAGGCAAGCAGTTCAAAACCTCTACCATGAATTTGTAGCCAACTCATTTGTTGGCCAACTAATCTGAATTAGAGGTTTTTCATATTTGCTCTCACTACCAATATGTTAGTCAGTAAGATCATCTTAGGGAGATGAGTTAGAAAAGAAAAAATATGTTTTCATATTAACAACTGAGAAAACAATATAAAGAAAGTAGACTTAAGTATGGAAAACATGATGTAAGAATGATGAAGATTTTATAACCCAACATGGAGTTCCATGGGGAGAAAATAGCATATTGGCGGAATCCCACAAAGTAACAAGTGGTTAGGACCCTGTGTTACTTACTTATTGATTGTGTAAAGTCATCATGAAGAGTATGATCTGTATTCAAAGGATGAAGTAGATATGAAGGAGTTGACAGCCCCCAGCTTTTATTATCCCTTTCATCTAAGCTTTTCCTATAGATTTCTTTCTGAGCTATGAATCTCCATGTCTGTTAAGGTTCAGCCACACCTCATAGAAAGCAGCATATGATGCATTATATTGGGATACTTTTTCATTGTTGTGTGTGTGTACTTAAAATTATAAGTAGTAAAAGTAAACAGCATGGCCTATACCATTTATGAATTGGAACATCAAAGACAAAATAAGGCAGCCTTTAAGCTTTCAAGAGGAATCAATGCTTCCCTTCAAGTAGTGAGTTAGGACTCAGGGAGGGAATTTCATTCCTGCTCTTGCAGGATTGGATAAGTTACCATGAGAGAAGGTTGTTATAAAGTGAGTTTGGCTACCTTGCCTGATTCTTTTGCTTCATGTCCTTTCCAGAGACTGGAAAAGTAGCTGAGAATCCTCAGTTCTTTTGTTCTTTGCAAGAGAAATATTTATGTACAATGCAGAAATCCAGCAAAGAAAATTTTATTTAAGCACCGAGACGATACATTCTCATATAAACCAAGTGAAAGAGCAGACCTGCTTCAGAAGAGACTGGCAACAGTCATTCTTGTCTGCTGAGGTTTTTTTTTTATTGATTATTTAAAGCATTACATAGCTCATGATCTGCTGAGGTTTTAATAGGAATTTAATGATTTGCTTTTTTTCCCCTCAGTCCTTTCATTCATGTGCCTGATTTGAAGTTTGATCACATTAGAGTCTTAGAAACTGCTACACATGCAAATTCCAAAGCAAAACCCACAGAAGTACCTGGGGCGTCAAAAAAGCACAATTAGGGTGAAATTTAAATAATATAGTAAGGACGCTAAGGTTATAGTATGTGAGAATGTGGCACTGAGATGGGAGCCAGATCTTATTTATGCCTTTTTGGTTTTGTCAGACTCCACGGCTTAATTTCATGACCTGACAACTGTCAAGACATTCTGTTTTATTCATTCCATTTATTTAATAGTTATCTTCAGCAAGAATCGGGTCCCTGAGTCTCTGTGCATCAACATTGTCCTAGGCTTGATTTCTCTGTAAACTCCAATTTCTCTGTAAACTCCAATTTCTCTGTAAACTCCAATTTCCCTTTTCCCATCTCTACTCATGACTATCTGCTACCTAACAATATAACTTCTGTCCCCCACTAGGGTTCTTACCATGTGTTGCCATCCCCCAGGTCATGATGCAATTTGAGGCCATTTTCAGAAGCCAGTGGCAGGCACCATACCCTTGAACTTCCAGGACTAAGTTAAATAAAGCTTTGCTCTTTGTAAGTACACAGTGTCAGGTATTTTGTTATAACAACACAAAACACTCTAAGATTATATGTTCTCTATGTTTGACTTTAAAGTGACACCACTGAAATACATGTTTTAATCTATTTATTCTACACAGTGCTTGCAAATATCTAAATAGTTTCTATCTCTCTGTATATAGATTATATCATATAATTATATTGTATTATATTATATTATACTATATAATGATAACCTCAGATATTGCCCGATGAGAAAACACACTCTCTGGATACGTTTGAGCCTTTTGATTTGAGTTGTACCATCTTGACAACTTAATTAACAACTACTAACTACCCTGTGACTCAGTTTTCTAATTAAAAAATTGGAGTAATAAATAATGATAACTAACTCAAAGTAAGTTTATATAGACTTAAAATGACACAGGCTGGTTTGTACTGATCATAGAATACTATTATTACTGTGGCAACTTTTTCAGGAGGAAACAATGGTAAGTAGAATAATTTTGGAGTCTGTGAAACACATTTTAATTTGATACTTGGATTTGTAACTTGTAAGAAATAAGCAACTTTTTATGGACTCTTGTTCAAAATCTGCAAGCATTTACAAATACAATGCTATAGTAAGCCTGGATGATTACTGATTTTTATTTGAGAAATTTATCATGTAAAATAGTTCTTCTAGCAAAAAAACCTCATGGAACTATTTCTTCTCAGAGAATTTGACTTTACATCTTCATCTTCAGCATCATCTTTTCATTATTATCATATTGCCACAAGACAAGGGCCAATAGCAGTACTGGGATAGCCATGGTGGTCCTATGGAGTTGGTTCTTGAGATTCCTCCAGCAATAATTGAAACAAAACACAGAGCAGCAAAACTAAGTTTCTTAGAGAGAGTGAGAAATGGGGGTAATGTACTTCAGGGAACATCTCAGAGAGAGGACTATGTGGTGCTCACAGAGGTGGAGTTTTTAAGGAATTTGTATCTTCCTATTCTTGCCTCAATTTTTCAGTCCTCCCTTTGGGTAACCCCCATGCAAGCTTTCTTTGTGAGGATCTGACATTCTGTTGCAGGGATGATGGGGTAGTTATGATATAGTTTTGGTAGTAAGGAATGGTCCCAATATTATGGAAATGGTAGTTTTCCTGGAGGGGTCATAATTAACTATAGTTGGGGAGGTCTTGACACACCAGACTCTGCTTTTCTGAAGCTTGTCTGCTTTGATTAGGATTTCCCACTATTTTAAGTAAAAGTTGCTTCAAGTGATTGGAATTAGCTATAGCTTTGGGGGGAAAAAAGGCATTCCAGCTCTCATTCCCCTGATGCTACACTTTTTCAATAAGGTTCCCTGTGATTTCCACTTTATGACTGCTGAACTTTTCTTCATGCCAAATTCTAATGTCTCCTTCACTGTCCTGTGCCCCTATACACTTACCTGTTTATGTTTCAGTATTATCAACATTGATATCTTCAAGCTCAATTTTATATTTTTAGCTACACTAAACCAATAAATTATGCAAGCTTCCTGAAATACATAAATAATTTTTTTTCCAGAGCAAAAAATACCACTTTGGATTCAAGTTGATCCTATTAGTCATTTCTTTTTTTATTTCAAAATAAACACATATATTTGAAGCAATATAGTTCAGTCTTAGATTTGAGTTCCCTTTGTATATACTTAATTTTCTGACTTTAATTTTTTCTTTGGAGTCAAGGGATATAAGAGACAAAAATCAATTAAGTAGAAGCTATGCAGACATTTATTTAAATGATTTAAAAATCATTCTAGAATTACTTTTTATCATTTTAGTACTTTAAATTTTCTAAAACTTGTGTTTATTCCATGAACAATGCTTCTATATCAAGATCAAGCAAGTGACTATTGTATGAGTTGGCTTACTGCCTAGTCTATTAGTCACTTCTGGATTTTTCTTGGATATCTCATGAGATAAACAAAAGAAGCTTTGGTCCCTGCCAAAAAAAAAAAAATCTTCTTCAGGCATCAAACAAATAACTTTTCCAGAATTCATAAGAGAAAAGACAAAAGTAAAAAACTATGTCGAGATCTGAAGAGGTTAGGTATGTTTAATATAACAGAGGAGTTAACACTGCTCACCTTGTGTTGAAGTTGCCAAATGGAGAAGGCTGTGAGAAGGTTAAAAATGTTGGTGAGGTTTAGGAGTGTAAATATGAGTTTGTATGAAAATGTGTATCTCTTAAGACCTGTAGTAATGGTCTCTTCACTCATTTGAAAGTTTTTTTTTTTTTTTTCCTTTAGAAAAACCACCAGATTTTCACAGGGAGAACCTCTGAGATACCAGAGAACATTCTTTTGTCCTGTAGTTGGAAAGGAAAAAAGCTGTCACTGTGAAAATCCTCCCAGAGACCTCTGCTACAGGAAACCAAAGGCTTAATCAGCAGGGAGAAGAGCCACAAGGACATAGATGGAGAGTACTAGTGGATAATTGCTGCAGCTGGGGAAGAAAAAAAAATGGAGCAGATCAGATCTTGTGATAAATAGCTTAATTTTTTTCATATCTTCAATACAAATTTGACTTTCATATTCACTTATGAATGAATTTATTTATATGCATGTGTAGGAAAATGTGCACCTGATAAAATTTTCACTACATATGAATGTGTCATGCTCTTTTCATTTTGGTTTATTTTTTAATTGAATAGTATTTTGTGTACACTGTTCCATAACATTAAATATTATTAAAACTTGTATTTTGGGAGAAGCATAAAGTTGTATATATTGTACAATCTTTCAGTTCTTTTCAATTTTAGCCATTTTAAAAATGCATTTTTCAGTTTTACCTCCTATATCATAACTTTACTGAAAATAAAAAGTTGAAGTTAAGGTACCTGTAAAAAAAAAACACTATTTAATCAATCCTTATCTTTAGAGTAAATTTAGAACTAGAAAAAATAGATTTATACGTTTTCCATACTTTTGCAGTCTATTTCTCCAATGCTTTACAGAAAGTTTATATCAACTGATCCACTATGAAAAGCCTGTGTTTTCATAGTCACGTGACTGCAAAGTGGAAATGAGCTCTCTCCAGGGGAAACCAGACATCATCATATGAGAGCAAACTTACACACTAAAAATATTTTTCTATTTCAGAGAAATTTCTAATTTAACTTAAAATTGTATCTAGAATCAGGTACACCAATGTGACCTATAGGAATTTGCTATCTGCTCTTCCAGTCAGCTTGAGTAAACACAGGTTCCTATACTGCCCCAATATATTACTTTAAATAAAGTAAATTATTTTACTTTTATTCCATGAACATAACCTGCTGTTTGAATTGAGTCTGCTGTTAAAGCTCTGGGAAAATTTCTTCAGAATTAAACTGTAACCTTTTAAATTTTAAAACACCTTCTAGGTGTCAGGGCCTTGAATGTGTGTTCTTTCCTGATCAAAAATGATCTCTTCAGACTGATCTTTCCTATGGCATGCAGACATGTATAAGAAAGAATGTCTATGAAGAATTAAAGATGTAAAGTTTCTTCTGATTTATTTATCCTGTATTTGGCAGAAGATTTGTAGGTTTTCTTTTACAAGTATATTTTACCTAATGCTATATATATATATATATATATATATATATATATATATATTTTTTTTTTTTTTTACAGAAACATTGAACTGTTGGAAGGATTATGGTAACCAGATGGTGAAAAGACTTTAGAAAGGGTCAGAACATGTAGTCTGACCGTGCAATAGTAAATGAGAAAATGTCTGTGGATAACATGTTATGTGTTCCATGTATTCTTACTTTGGAAAATCATCATTCCCTTTTGAAATTTCTTCTTCATTTTTTTTTGCTTTGATTTAATTTAAATATGTGAAAGCTTCTACTTCTTTTAAATATTTTTGATATGGAATGTTATATTTTCATCTAGCAATACATTTGCTATACTTTCTCTAAAGCTGAGAGGTAATACACAAGAATTTTAAATGCTGTATCTATCATAATTTCTGAGAAACCAAAATTAAAGGTTAACATTTGCTTACTCCATTTTTAAATCAATTACCTGAATTACACAGATGGATGAAAACACCATGAAAAATGGAAATTTTGAAAAATGTTTCTATTATGTATGGGAAAAATCTATGTAGGCAATTATACTCAAACCCTCTTCACAGGGGAGTGAACTTAAAAGGAAATAATCTCCCTAACCTCAGGCAATCAAGAAGAATTCTTAGGCATTTTGATTTATTTGAATAAGAAGCTCAACATTCTATCAGAGAAGAATACAAATATTCAGTCAGTTATTCAGTCAAATTTGGAAAATTTATTGAATATATACATAATTATAATTCTATTTATATATATATGCACATGTATGCATGTGAGAATAGATTTGTTTGTTCATGTGTGATATACATAATAGGTAAGGGTAATATAAATTAGTGTTGGCATGTTGTAAAGAGATGGAAAATAATATATTTACACAAAATGAGTACATGTGTTTGTCCAATAAAATACATTGCATATTCTTCCCCTTGCAATTTCCTAGCTCTCCAGTTATTTGAAAGGTTCATAAAATAGTTTTGACTAGTATGTCTGAAAGAGAGCTTGTTTTTCTTTCAATTCTTTCCAAAGTAGTGAATTCTTAATGAGTGTTTAAAATATAATATAATAATCAGAAATTACCATAATATATTGCAAGTGAGATATACTTGAGGGGTTTTGTAAACTTTAGGAAGTATAAACCAAATTAATATAAAATGTTCAAGCAAATAATACTCTGATCTCAATTATGAGGGAAGTCACAATAAAAATGCAAAACTCACAAATATATGAGAATTTATCCTGGTAAATGAAATATTTAAAATATTTTGGACAGTTTTGCCAATACTACATGTTTTGAGGATAGAATATGATCCACTATCCTCCAATGGTTGGATAAATACATTTTCCCCATTTTTCACTATACAAAATGGGTCACGGCTTTCAAACTTTGTGAAGTACAAAAATGGGAAAATTTTACCTAATTTTCACCTTCGGATTTTCAGATTATCTGTTTCTTCTTCATTTCAAAATATGCCAGTACTGAGAAACTAATTGAGTGGAGGTATTTCAGTTCAGAGCCAGAGCCCAATAGCCCTTGCAAGTCTGATTATTCTCTTTTCCTCAATTCACAGTTACCTCTGGATGTAGATTTTTTTTTGGAAATGCCTGGTAAACTGAATAAAAGTATGAATTTTTAGTAGATTATCAGGCTTTTTTCTCAAGATAATCTGGCCTGTCCATCATTCAATAGGTTCTGCGTCTATAAATTGGTATATGCCAATTGATGTTGATTATTTATTTATTTATTTATTTTTAATTTCAGCTCAGACTTTTGTTCACTTGACGTAGAACTTTTCTGCTGTTACAGATCAAGTAACAATTTAGTAGACTACCTGTCTATGATCAGCATGATCCACTAGCCAATGACACTGGTCAGACTATTTTGATTGCTTCTTTGATGGTGCTGTCTAGTGTGGTAATTGTGCCTACCTTGTCTATGATGTCTGTGTGTCACCCAGGATCTAGTTACCCTCACTGCACTGAGGTTTCTTGATTTAGTCTCCACAGATCCCACTATAAGTTTTGGCCTATAGAAAAAGAGCAATCCACAGAGCTATTCATGAATGTCCAAATTCCCCTCACAAATCCATTTCTTAGTGTTGTGCTAAAAGCTATGTCTTCTGACCCTTCCCACAGTGGGAGTAGTACCTCTTGAATGATAATCCACTTTACTATTCCATTCTATCTAAGCCTTCCTCAATAACAAACCAAGGTTGATCTGGTGTTTCTAATTCATTCACTGTAGGCCACGTTTTAGTTTATGGTTTAAGCAACCAAACAAACAATTATGGTCTTTATAACTTTCAGATGCAATTTTAAATGCAAAATCTGTGGTTACTAGGGCCACATCAATACTTTTGGCTTGATTCAACTATATATTCCTTCCACCATTATACTCTACCCCAACATTTATTCTCATACATGTTTCCTAGGTTGCTATTTATATAAAGTTTGTCTTTTTTGTGTGTGTGTGGAGTGTGGCTGACCTGATGGAATCACTTTGTAACCCAATTTAGGGAGCAATAGGACTTTAGACCACTTAACAGATGGAGAAACACAGAGGAGAGATGGGGTGAGTCCTGAGAAGAATGAGCATAGTCTTTCATGGCAACTGCATCCTGGGAGGTAACTATAGTCATCCTCATTATGTGTGGACAGTTAGTTCCAGGGACTCATGTAGATACCACAATCTATGGACACATAATATTTTAATATTGTTTATTGTGTTTGTTGGTCATTTTCTTTTTTGGTGCTATGACCAAACTATAGGAAAAGAACTACTTAGGGAAGGAAAACTTTATTTTGCCTCATAGTTTCAGAGGATCAGTTTATGGTTTTAGGCCAAAGATGAGGCAGCACCTCTTGGCACACTAGAGGAGTGCTGCTCCTTTTATGGTGGTCAGAAAGCCGAGAGAGGAGAAGAGGTTGCAGGAAAGATGAGCCCCCCCAAGGTAAACTGCCAGGAACACACTTGCTCCAATGATGCCCCACCTACATACAATTAACACAGTCTCTTCAAACTAGGATGGAGCTGATTATGTTACAGCTCTGACAATCCAATTATTACTCCTCTGAAAATTCCTGCATGAAAACAGGAGCTTTTAAGGGAACACCTCAAGTTCAACCACAACACCTATGCCCTCACATACTTTAAATTATCTCTAGATTATTTGTAATACATAATATAGTATAATTGGTATGTAAAAAAATAGTTCTAATACTGTATTGCTTAGGGAATAATCACAGGAAGCAAATCTTTATATGTTCAGGAGAGAGGCAATTTTTTGCCACATATTTTTGAAACATGGTTGGTTTGAACTTGTAAATGCAGAACCAGCAGACACAAGGGGCAGACTGTGAAGTTTCCTCAGTCAATACAGGGTTATTCCCTTTAGACAGGAGTGGGCAGATGATGCTGAAGTCAGGGAAGCTACTTCCAGAGGGGTGAGGAGGTAACCTCCACTGGCAAAGAAAAGTCATTAAAATTTAAGTCATCCCTATTTCAGATTTTTACGATTGAATTCCTTCCAAATTAATGCCTTCACTTGGACAATAGATATCCTGCAAGGTTGGGGGTTTGTCTTTTGTTTAACTCAGTCAGTCCCAGGATGGGATTGTGTTTGATTTTCAGAAGCCACAACCCTTTTGATAGACAAAGTTGCTTTCAGGTCATTTGTGTGGAATTTGAGTGGTACATGGGGAATTGAAATCCCCTGCTCCTTTTTTTCTTTCCTCTTTGTCCTGCAAAATGAAGAGCAACTAGTCAATCTTGTAAAATTCAAAAATTCACCTAAACTTTTCCAAGTTGCCATAGAAGTCATGTGGGTCCTTGCTTATTGCAAGTGGTTAATTAAGAGCTTCCACTGTAGATATTTTATGTACCTCTGTTGCCAGGTGACATTGTGCACTTGCTTCTTTTTCTCCTGGAGCTACAGTTAGTGAGCATCATTAAATCTAATTGCATTGGAGTAAAGAATGCAGAAACTCCAGGACCAATTCAGAAAACTCCTCCCTAACATTCAATTCTTTTAGAACCACTCTTAGTACCAAAACCTATATTAATCTTATTTCTCCTGAGAAAGAGAAACCACACTCAGAAGATTCACCATTTGTGAAGTTTGAATATATGCTTTTGTATATTAAAATGAACATCTATTCTTCAAATGTTGACCATTGAGTCCCTGAAGCTGAATCCACAGTTTATATCTGTTCCACAGATATTATTTATCATTACTGGACAGAGATAGCAAAAGTCTAAACTATTCTTCATGGCCTAAAGGTGTTAAAAAAAGGTCAAAGCTCATTGACTTCTGAGATATGAAATGCATTTCTGTTTCATTTTCCTCTACCCTTGTTTTGCAAATGAAATACATGTTTGTTGGAATACCTGAATAAATTGCAGAGCTTTAGACTCAATTTTTTAACATCATGTGTTCAAATACAACTGTTGGTACCTCTATATCTAAACTGTATAGAGTGAACTGTATGCATGCATGTGGAGTAGATGTCATTATGCAAAACACAGGCTAAAAGTGTATTTCCAATTCTTGATGCTTGGAGTACTACTAGCAAAGAGCCCTCTGCTGTCAGTACGCTTCTAAATTATCATGGTTACAGAAAGGCCTCTCTAGGAAGCTTACACCCAGTGATTGTATATGAAGGACAGTGAAAGACTGTCCTTTAGTAGGCCACATGTTGGACATAGAGGAAGGACCATTGAAGTTTCAGAGTTGACTATGTTCAGTGAGATTTTCACCAAGAATCCTTCCCACCCAAATTGCATCCTCTAAACAGTCCTGCTTCCTACCTGTCCCTTCCATGGGATTTGATCCTCAAAGCATAGAATAATAATACTCTGCAGGCTAATCTAACATAGGCAACTTCCGGGGAACTAACCTCCAGTAATGATATATAAATAATAGGTATATGATAGAACAAAGGATTGAAATACATAGATTGACTGCTAATCCTTGGGTAACAAACATACAATAACCAGATTGAATTTAATCAACACTTTTTACAAAGACAAATTTTCCTCAAATTGGAATATGTACATAACTACCTTATATAATGTAGATGTGAGTTTTCATCCTCATTCTACCACGTACTAACTGCAAACTAAGAAGTTATTCACCCTTGGCAAACCTACAAATCCTTATTTAAAAAAATAACAAGTCTTAATATATTTGTTATTAAAAGTCAGTGACACAAGTTATGTTAACCACTGAACATACTTCTTTGTACATTCTTCATTTATCTACTTCAGGTTTATTACATGAGAATTAATTTTATGTAGAATCAGTATATGATGGCCATCATGGAGTTAAATGAAGTCATAACATGTTATGATATTTTCTAGTAGTTTTTTTTTTCAAAAAAAATATAAGTAGAAATACATTTAGATCTATATTTCAAATAATTTCCTGACCTGGATTACAGATTTAATTATGTTCCTTATGCATTTGATTTTATACTGTTTTGATGCTGGGAATTGAAACCAGCATTATTTTGCTAAGCATGCACCTGGCCCTTAATTATGTTCTCAACAATGAGTAGGCATGTAATAAGTATCCTAAAGTCATATAAAAATATTTATTGCTTAAGGTTAGATCATATATGGAGATATTAGATTTCAGGAAAAGCTTTCCTGGGAATACTTTCTCTTTAAATTAGTTTAAACACAGTGAAGCAGAGGAAATTAAACGCAATGTGAAAGGATGATTAAGCATAATTTCAGCAGATAATTCATGTTGCTCTAAAATAAAAGAGCGACTTTAGGGGTTGGGGGTCCAATTGTGTTTTAAAATTTCAGTTCATTAGTGTCACACATATGCTTCTTTTTGATCAAAAATAAAGATCCTTTGATTTTTGGTTGACTGAAAATTTTCATATCATAAGAAAAGGGCATTGCGCCTTTTCATGCTCTCAAATGCATCTGGGTAACCTAAGGCTAGCTATTATAAATCATGAAGAAAGTCAGGTTTATTGAATATCAGATTTCCATTAAATCACATTCATACATAAAGAGACAGTTCAAATTGTAATTGAAGTTGTCAGCTTTCATTCATCTTATAGAGGATTATTCCAGCTGCACATTACTCATTCTTTTGTACTTTGAGTCAATTTGTCTGAGGCTGTTTGCCATAAGAAGATGAAAAAGGACAGGCTGGGGTTTTCCTGTTAATTCTAAGAAAACAGTAGTGAGTTTGATCATGAAAAAATACTTTTTTATTCAAAAATATGTAAGGCATCATCTCATTTTATGTTTCACCTACAAATCATATAACAAGACAATAAAAGTGATGTACAAATATTAATTAAAATGAAGAAAATGTCAGCCCCCAGAAAGGTCTGAAAATAAATGTGATTGAGTGATCACTAAAGATGAATGCCAATCAATTTTATTTGAATAAATGAAGGCTTCTTGTGAACTATATTTGAAAATGCTTAGAGAAGATTCATAAAAATTTTAAAAAGTAGATTTACAAAAACATTTAAAGAAATCTCATCCTTATTTTTAGAAATACCTAAATAATATCACCTTTGAAAAAACCTCGTAGAAGTCACTCTTACTGTGGTCATTAAAAATATGTAATTGTGTATTATCCAAAATTATATGTTATTTGGACACAGAACATGAGCTTTTTATATTAAATCTCAATTATCACTGCCATTAATAGTATGCAATGGAATAATTGAAATGTGAGCTTTCTATGGAAGTCAGTTATTCCTAATGCAAAGCAGTAATGTTAAGTACTGAACTTATTTTCTATTTATTTTACTTTTTACTAGAAGTCTTTTTTTCTTTTATAATTCTTAAAAATGTTTCACATAAAAGCTGACTTAAATATTGAACATTTTAAAGGTTCCCGTAGACATTCCATTTATGCATGCTCCTGACCACCTTATGGAACTCCTGATCTCTCTGTGTGACCATGAGCAAGAGGTCTGCATCAGCTGGCATTCCTGATACACTGAACTTTCCTCCTGTTTCTCTGTCTCCAATATTTTGTCATCAACTCACTCATTTATTCATTTGCACTAACTCATTTGTTTACTCATTCTCTAAATATTTATCAGATCTCAACTATGTGGCAGGCACTATGCTAAACCCTGGGATTTCATTTGTTTGCTTAGAGATGGTTCCTGTCATTGTGATTTAACTCCAGCTGTGGAGATGTAAATAATAGTGAGAAAGCCACACAAATGCAAATTTATACTCCATCCTGAATACAAAGAATCACCTATAATGAAAGATGTTCCTCTGTGGGGAAGAAACTATCCAGCAATTTGGACTGATCTGTCACTACTGATTCTAACATAATTTTTAATTGAATTATTTATAGCTTTCTTATCCAGGACCTTGATAAGTTTTCATATTTAATCTGATACTATTAAATTTGATTTCCTTTGATTTTTTAAGTATAACAACATAAAATTGGCAAAATTAATATTTATGACTTCTTCTTTTAGTTTGTTGGAAGAAAGCTAGAAATAAAGATATTTTCTGTCTTTCCCTTATTTCATTGTACTTCTGGCCATTTCAAAATATTTCATTATAATGCTGATAAAAGCTGTAGATATTTTTGTGTTGCCCTATTTAATTGGTGATGTCTCAAGAGCAAAACTTGGGTGATTTCATTCAACAAATATTTATGAAATATTCCATGTGCTGGGTACTAATGCTGCAGAGAAACAAAACAAAACAAAAATCCCTGTGTTGTAGTGCTTACATTTTAAAAAGTGTCTGTGTTTTATCTGTCCATATGTGTGTAAGTACAAAGTTTCCTATTTGAATATTGCTGTAGATGGATAATTACCTGAGCATAATAGATACCAAATCTTTATCATGGAAACTATGAGATAATAAAACCGTTTTTACCATATCTCCTTGCTTGTCTTGAGGGTTATATAAAGGAAAATTTACATTTTATCCATTAAAAACTCTTATTTACTAAAGTGATTTTTACATAGGCTTAAAAATGTACTGAGTATTCTCCTCCCATCCAAAAAGGAAATTTCATGGAATGCGTACTCTTTTCTTCAAGACAAATGGGGAAAAAGAAGGACTCTGAGAACCAGTGTAGCCATTTACTCAAAATGTGTTTTCGAGAAGTGTATGGCAGACTTTGGGATGCAGGACACTGTCCATTACTGAGGAATTGTCTTTTTGTTTTTTCTTTTTAAATTCAGGAGTCTGCTGTATTATTGGAAAACCCTTGAGGATCGTCCTTTTTAGGAAGAGGAAGATCTTTCTTTTTCCAAACTTCTGCACCTAGATAACCTCCTGGTTCTTGCTATTGGCATCATTTTGTTCTTCCAGGCGGACTTGACAAGATGCTTTAACAGGCCAATGCTGTTTCTCCCTCAATGGTGGTTTGCACTTGAGAAACAGCAAGGTTCTAACAATTTTAAAAGTTCCCCACATCATTTCTCCTTGATGTTCTCAGGTCTGAAAAGTCATCTCCAACTTGCACTTATAAGACATATTCATTTATATTTTTCTAATTCTTTAGCAGATTATATAGGTGCTTTATTTTACTATCAAATCCAATAATTTCATTCAATTATTACTCTTTTAGTGCTTTCTCAGTTGATTTTGATAAGTGACTCTTCATGCTAAAAAATGTGCACCCAAGCTAATCACAGGATTTGATACATAAGTACTGAAGAAATAGTTTTTTCACAAATAAATCAATGATAAATAACTAAATGGCATAATTTATCATTTAAGTATGATATATTAACATACCTTACATTAAGTAACCTTAAGTTTACTTTAACTAACCTTACATTGTACATATGTTTCCAGATTTCCACCATTATTAAGAACACCATGAAAATATCCTTGTAATTAAACTTTTGCTAGTCTCCTTGATTGAATATTCAAATTGTTTTTTAAAATGAATATTAGTGATTTAATAATTTTTTAAAAATTTTAATGTTTTTCTAAGAAGCATCAATAATATTGAGTATTTGCTATGTTTTGTTGGATTGACAGTTTAAAAAATAAAAATATATTAGCACACAATCTATTTTTTTTTTATTAAGCAGTTGGTAAGGTAAATTTCCTACTGTTATTGTTTTTTTCTGTATATGCCAACTCTTCTTTGGTCAACTTAGTTTTCATAGTCTTATTTTACTTTTTCAATTAGAATAGTTGTATTCTTAAAGATTATATAATTGTTTATATGTTGATAATGTAATACAAACAATGAAATGTCATCTCCAACTTGCACTTATAGGACATATTCATTTATATTTTTCTAATTATTTGGCAGGTTACATAGGTGCTTTATTTCACTATCAAAACTTTGTATGTGACGAGCCATTATTCCCCAAACTTATAAAACTAATTTTTATTATGACTATGAGTTTAAAAATTAAAATTTTTAGACTTTCAGCTCTTAATATGTTAGCTTTTAAAATCCTATAAAGGACTTTCTTGAAAAAATGTTTAGACATCATTTATAATTATTATATACAAAGTTTGTTTAATCTTTAAATATTTAATTTAATTAGTATCTGCTTATTACATTGTATGTTTGGATTTTCAGGTAAATTTATAGCTTGAAACAAAAGACATTGTTATATTTTGGATATGAGATGTCTGTCCCTCATAAGATCCTGTTACTGTAGGAATATTCAGAGGTATATGATTAGATCATGTGAGATGTAATCTAATTTGTCCACCCTGGTTTGAATGGACTAACTGGGTGGTTTGTAGGCACAGGGAGTATGGCTGGAGGAGTTGGGTCATTGGAGATGTATCCTGGAAGGGTGCTTCTGTCCTGAGCTGCCATCCCCTGTTCCTGACACTACCATGATCAGAGCAGCTTTTCTTTTCAACTGGGCCCTTCCTCCATGATGTTCTACCTCACCTTGGGCCCCAAGCAGTGGAGTTGGCTATCTATTGAATAAAACCTCTGAAATCCTGAAGTCTCAAATAAATTTTTTCTCCTCTAAGTTTTTCTTGTCAGGTATTTTGGTCACAGCTGACCAAAATAGAAATACACACAAATGAAATCAACAGTTTTACTCATCTTTATTGGGGTGACTTGTTATTTATACTTCCATTCAGCTTTTAAGAACATAATTTGGCCTGTAGTCAGTCATTCCTTCTGTGAAGCAAAACTCGCATATTTCCACATGTATTACTTGGGGTTAATTTATATGACATACTCCAAACTTCATTTATAACACAGTTTTTGCGTGCCTGGTAAGTAGACTTCACACTACTCTATTAAATTTATATTATATCCTAAATTAATATTATAAGATCAAGTCTTTCTGGTTGACTCTCCCTGGTTTTTTTCTCAACTGTCAGGTTTATCTATTCTTTCATTTTACCTCTTTATAGTAAAGAGAATCACATGGAGCATCACATGTTGACTCATCTATTCTTCAGTAGATGAGTTAGTGGTTAGTGTAGGTTTCATTACTTCTCTATTTATGATGGAGATATTAAATTGCACTAGATTCCTCCCCAGTAAATTTGTAATTTTAGAACTTTTTGTGCCATATCCATTTTTCCAAAATATCAGTGTCATTGTGCTAATTTGGGGGTATATACATTTTTTTTGGACTTGAAAGGAAATTTACTCTTTTGAAATAAATGAGAACATGTTAATGTGCCAGGAAATCTACTTTTCAAAAAAGACAACATGTAATATTCTGACAGGTTTACCTTCTAAAATTGACTAATGCAGAATTTAAAATGGAAGATCTGTGTGTACTACTACATGGGTCCTAGTTCTTAGCTACACTTCCTTTGCTTAGAGATGCTGGACCAGGAGATTTTGACCACAGGCTCCATCTTGTATGTAAATCATCTTCCTAAGATTTATCCAACTAAAGATATCTCCCATTCCACTCCCTATATTGTCTTTTTTCCCTGGCCTTGTAAACTCTTCCTTATCTTTCTAAAAAGCTTTCATATATTACTTTATCAAATTTCATAATTCTTCCTATAAATACTTTCTTAGTATATAATTTTTTTACTTCTCCTGAGGCTGATCATGTTGCAACATGTTAGTTAAGAATCAATTCCTATGTTTTTCTTTCTTTTTTTTTTCTGGAATATGTTTACACTTCTACTTGAGGTAAAACATGCATAATGCCTTTATGACTGCATGGGAAGAAAAGCGCATAGTCATAGGATATTTTAAGAATAAAATTACACTGGTGTGGATACAAAATATCAATCAACCACAACAATTTTTAATGCCAGACAATGTTGTGCTGTGCCTGGAAATAGGTGCCACCTCAGATAAAACCTACCTTGTGCAGTTGATATCTGCTACGGTTTGGTCCACCTTAGAATTTGGCACGCTTAAAAAACCCCCACCAAATAAATGCTTATTGATTAAATCATTAATATGTCAGAGAATTAAAAGTAATTTTCTTAGGAAACATAAAGATTTGCATGGAGAAGATAACTATTACAAGAAAAACAGGTAGGAATATAAAAGCAGTACAGTGAGTAATGCTTAAGTCTCCCAAAGTAAATGACCCAGAAAAGCTTCCCCAGAAGAGGTGACATTAAGATGCACTTTCCAGAGCATATGCGTTTTATTTCTGGGATGAGAGGTGATGCAAGCAATTCTACCTGTGAGAAAAAGGATATGGTTTTAGAAGAAAATGACCCATATAAAAGTCCAGAGACCATTATGACACACAGGCCTTAAGTAAGCACCTGTGTCTCCTTTAACTTCCCTACTATTTTTTTTTTTTTAATATGGCTCCACTTATAATAAAATTTCCCCAAAATCTATAACAATTTTGGTACATATCTATGATAGACCCAAAAAATTGTCATCACACTAAACATATTCATCATTTTAAAATTACTTTTACTAAATGGCCTCTGAAAATTTGAAAAATTCAAATAACAGATTAATTTCAGTATATTCTAATATACCTAATTTTGTGAGCAATAGCAAATATCCAAATATGGGGGGTATTTTTCCACATATTTATATTTTCTAAATGCCAAAAGAATTTGCACTTTCATATGCAAACTAGACACAATAAAACCATTGATACTTAAAGCATTTTTAAATTCAGTTGGAGAAAGTGGTGAAAGACATTCCAGGAGAAAGAAACAAAGCAGAACAGTAGTGTTTGAAATGGCCTAGCTATTTGAGGATAGTTTTCTAACCCAGCATTATCAGAATATGGGAAGGGGGTAAGAAGTAGTTAGACATCTGGAAAGAAAATTTTAGAGCAGATTGTAAGGGGAAATTTTTGACACACTACTACACTTATTTTATATCTACATCTGAGCGAAGCAAAATTTTAAGTATTTAAAATTCTGATCCTGATTACTGTCTGGAAATATTAAGCCAGGTTAAAAATATATTTTAATTTGTTTACCTAGCTTTTAAGGTAACACCATGGGGGTAAATGTGCAACATAATTTTAGAGTCTTTCCTGATTGATAGTTATGTATAGTAATGAATGTAAGGTAAAGGTCTGAACTCTGTTCAGATCTTGTGATGACTTTAAAGGTAATCAGGTACAAAGGTTAATAGCAAAATACCACCAACACTATTAATCTCATGCTCTCTTTTGGTGAAGGAAAAAAAATCTAACAATAGTGAAAATTTTACTAATCTGAAAAGCAATTTGTACATAAAATATTTGCTTTCAACATGTAATCATTGAAATGAGAAGGTACCCTAAAGACATTGTATATATATATATATATATATATATATATATATATATATATATATATATATATAACAAGTTGCAGGCTTGGAAGAGGTGAGGTGGTTACTACTATATGTGAGGCAGAAGTGAAAGAGTGAGAGAGAAATTATTTTAAGCTGTTGCACCAAAAGATACACAGGCATAATTACTGCCAGAATCAATATATTAACTTATATATTATCTATCCATCCATCTAGCTAGCTAGCTAGCTAGCTATCATCTATTTACCTACCTATATGCTAAGCAAGCATTGTACCACTAAGCTACAACCTCAGCTCTAAAACAGATTTAAAATCTACCATGAACAAAATACAATAAAAATATATATTCAACTCAATAAACTATTTTGTTAGCTGAATACTACAATTATGATAAAATTGAGAACAATTTCTTAAGAAGTTTGGATATTGTTATATTTATATAAAAACATAAAAGATAAAAAGGACTTTTATAGCTAAAGTGACTGTGTCAAAATATGAGTCTAGATTTTTTCCCCCCACATTTTGGAATTATCTCTAAAAAAAGAAACAGATTTATAATGAATTTTCTAAATTAGAGTAGAAGCTCTTGCAAAAGTTATGAAGAGAAAAATGTTGCTGTATAACAAATGGGAGAAAAATAAATGCACGTGTTTCTTAAACTGATAGACAGTCTATTTTCAATTTCTTGACTTCAATTGTAGAGATTCAAAACTTTTCTGATTGAGTAACTGAAAATATTGGCCATCAGATTAATGATATAATAGAAATAAAACTTCAATAAAATATAAACAAATTGGTAATAAAAACTTATAAAAACCTGTTCACATATTTAATATATAAAGTTAATTGAAACAAAATTTAGATAAAAATGGAATGATTATTTACAATTCTATTTCTTATTCAAATGAAAGGAGAAGAACATTCATAAGAAAAAATCAGTATAACAAGTAGTTCCTTAGTGTTTATCAAGAAAGTACAATTAGAAAAATAGGTAGAAATTTAGGTGTGGACAATTATGGTCAAATATGAAAAAAAAAATAAAGAAAATTTAAAAAAAAAACATGTTCTTTGTGAGAATTACTTGATTAAAGTCTGGCTGGGTTCTTCCAGAAGGAGAAGAAACTTCCTCCCATGAGAAATGAGTAAACTTTATATTGAAGAGCTTATTAGACTCAGTTTTTCTCTACTTGAAGATAAAAATATTCAATGATCTGAATCCATCATTATTTCCTTATAATCAATGAACCTAGACTCATAAGATCTGACTATTTTCTAAAAGCATTAAAAAACTGAAATAATTCTCAAATCTCCCATACTCTAGGAACATTATCTTTAATCTCCATATCGTTTTTTTGTTACATCATAAAACACTTAAATATTATTTGATTATTCTTTCTGAATACTTGAAGATTA
This sequence comes from Spermophilus citellus, assembly GCF_964194105.1. Lineage (NCBI taxonomy): Eukaryota > Metazoa > Chordata > Mammalia > Rodentia > Sciuridae > Spermophilus > Spermophilus citellus. Next base: position 257,365,629 of record NC_138182.1, read on the forward strand.
TTTAAAGTAGCTACAAAACATATAAAAAGATTAAGTTCAGGGCTGGGGATGTGGCTCAAGCGGTAGCGCGCTCGCCTGGCATGCGTGCGGCCCGGGTTCGATCCTCAGCACCACATACCAACAAAGATGTTGTGTCCGCCGAGAACTAAAAAATAAATATTAAAAAAAAAATTCTCTCTCTCTCCTCTCTCACTCTCTCTTTAAAAAAAAAAAAAAAAAAGATTAAGTTCAGAGTTTATTTTATATAAGTTCTGTATGTTTCATTATTTAGGTTATGTATGTTATTAAATATTGTTTTATAAATACTAAAATAACAGCAATAAATTAAATTAAGCATCCCAGAAAGAAAATTTTATTTAGCTGAATGTAATTGTATCTCTGTGTGCTGATTAGAATGCGAGACATATTTAGATTGTAAGGTGAGCAGACCTGAGAATAAGTGAACACATGGTATGAAAGAGTAGAATGTTTTAAAGAAACCAGATTTTGTTATGCAAGATAATTACTTTCTGTAACAGCATCTGCTTTAGAGTTTTTTTGTTAGTTGGAATCTAAGACAACCTAACTTAAACATTATTTTTCTATTTTCAACCATGTATATAAATATATAAATAAATGATTTTGTTTTTTTTTTTCAGAGTTCTATGTGACAAAATTCTCAAAATTTTAGTTAAAAATTCAAAGAAGGCACAAGAGGCTTATTTTATCAAGATACAAATTTATTCATTAAATTTTATAAATATCTTACAGTTAAAAGAACAAAGAATTTAATAAAATTACTATGAATTGATATTAATATTTTTTTAAAAAATCATGCTGATAACTTCCCAGAAAAAAAATTAAAGTTCTTAAAGAATAATATAAGAATGTTATATAAAACCATAGGCTTATTTCTTCTTATTGGTACACCTTAGTTATACAGAACAGTGGGTTTCCTTGTGTTGTATCCTGTAAACCACGCTTATAAAATACTTTGATTTAAAGCATTCCCCTTAACCTGTCTCCCACTTTGCTCTGATTACCTTCCTCTACAATAATAGGCTCCTTATTATGCTCCTGATTTTTTTGTTTGTTTGTTAAATTTCTTCTTCTAGCTTCTTCATATGAGGGAAAGCCTGCAATGTTAGTTACTCTTTCTGACTTTGGTTTATTTTGCTTAACAATGTCATCTCCAGTTCCATCAATTTTCCTGCAAATGACTTAATTTTATTTTTATTTATGGATGAATAAAATTTTATTATGTACATAAACCACATTTCTTTATTATTCCGTCAGGTTATATCAAGGCTAGTCCAATAACTTAATCATTGTGAAATACATTCCAATAATCATGGTGTGTATGTATCAGTATAGTATGCTGAGTTTAATTCTTTGGGAGTAATACCAAGGAGTGATATAACTGGATCATATGGTAGTTCTATTTTTAGTTTTTTATGGAAACTCTATACTGATTTTCATAGCAACTGTACTAGTTCACATTTTTACAAGGAGTTCCTTTCTCTGCACATCCTCATCAGAATTTGTTATTGTTTGTGTTTTGTTTAGTTTTTTGTTGTTGTTATTGTTGTTGTTGTTGTTTGTTTGTTGGTGCTGGGGATTGAACTCAGGGCCTTATGCATGCTAAGCAAGCGCTCTGCCAACTGAGCTACAGTTCCAGCTCTATTGTTTGTGTTTTGATGATTGTTCTCTGATTGGCGTAAGATAGAATTTCAGTGTACATTTGATTTTCATTTCCCTAATTGCTAAAGATATTAAAAACTTTTTTACATATTTGATGGTCACTTGAATTTCTTATCTGAGAAATGACTATTATTTTGTTCATTTATCGATTTTTAATTTTGTTATTTATTTGTTTATTTTTAATGTTAAGGTTTTTCAGTTCTTTTAAAATCCTGGATATTAATCCTTTGTCAGAAGAGTAGTTAGCAAACATGTTCTACCATTCCCTAGACACTTTCTTCACGGTGTTAGTTGTTTCTTTGCTATGCAGAAACTTCTTAATCGGATGCTATCTCATTTATTAATTTTTGGCATTATATCCTGAGTTTTGGGTTTGCTATATGTAGTATTTATCATAATAAATTCTGCTAAATTCCTTCTATTTCTACTTTTTTCAGAGCTTTCATCATGAAATGGTCTTGAATTTGTTGCAGACTTCTTTGCATCTATTGAAATAATTCTGCAATTTTTCTCCTTGTTTCCAATTATGTCATGTATTACATTTACAGATTTGTATAGGTTGAACCATCCTTCCATCCCTGGGGGGCAAAGGGGGCAATTCAATCATTGTTTGTGATCTTTTTGATGTGTTTTTAAATTTGGTTTGCAAGTGATAATTTAAGACCTTTGTATGTTTTTTCATTAAAGTTATTGGTCATAATTTTCTTTCATTTTAGGATCCTTATTTATCTTTGGTATCAGGGCCTCACACAATGAGTTTGGAAGTATTCTCTCCCTTTCTAATTCACACAATATTTTGATAAGTGCTGGCGTTAGTTTTTCTTAAAAGATCTGGTAAAATTAAGCTGTAACCCATAAGATTTTAGACTGCTCATTTTGGGGAGTCTACTTAATACCATTGCTTTTAACTTGTCTGTTTAAGTTTTCTATTTCCTCTTGGTTCACTTTTGGTAGGTGTATGTGGCTAGAAATTAAGATGTTTCTTTCAAATTTTCCAATATACTGAAACATAAATTTTCAAAATTGTCCCTAATGATCCCATGGATTTTAGTGGTGTCTATTTAATATCCTAGTTTTCATATCTATTCTTATTAATTTAGATCATCTCTTTTTTTTCTTTTGGATAGCTGGACTAAGTGTTTATCAATCTTGTTTATCTTTTTAAAGAGCCAATAGTCTCATTGACCCTATTAGTTTTATTTTTAAATTTTCTATTTTATTATTTTGGCTTTGATCTTTATTATTTATTTCCTTCTCCTAGTTTTCAGATTGGTTTGTTCTTGTTTTTTGGTGATCTTAAGATTCATGATTAGGTTATCCTTTTCTTTCTTTCTTTCTTTATTCTTTTCTTCTTTTTTTTTTTTTTTTGAAAATTTTTCTGTTTTTTTTTTTTTATGTGAGAACTCCTAACTAAAAACTTTCTATTACTTCATTAGCTGTATCACATATATATGGTTACGTTGCATTTCCATTTTTGTGTTATTTAATTTTTTTAATTCCCCTCCTCATTTCAGCAATAATTAATTCATCATTCAAAATTGTATTGATCAATCTTCAGGTATGATTTTAGTTTCTGAGATAATTTTTGCTGTTGATTTTTAAATTCATTCCATCATGCTCTGAAAAGGTGCAAGAAATTATATAAATTTATTTTTGTGTTATTCCAGAATTGCTTTGTGCTCTAATATATGATCGATTTCTATATGCAGCTGAAAAACAATGTATTCATTTGCTATTTGGTGAAATATTCTTTCAATGTCTCTTAAGACTATTTGACCTACAGTACACATTAAATATCTTCTGTCTTTGTTGATTTCTGATTGGATTACCTCTATGTTGGTAATAGTGCTGCACTGAAGTCCCCTACAATTAATGTGTTCTTGCCTATGTGTCTCTTTGTGTCAACTACTGTTTTGTTTTATGTAATTTGACACATGAAAATTCATGGCATAAGTATTTAAAATTGTTATATAATCTTATTTTATTATTCAATTTACCACTGTGCAATGTCCTTCCCTGACACCAACGACTGATTTTGACTTGAATTCTACTTGGCCAGATATGAGAGTGGCTCCTTCTGCATATTTTCAGATGCCATTTGCATGCAATACTTTCTAATATTTCGTTTTCAGTCTGTAAATACATCTGCTTGTGATTTCCATTTATTAGAGTAATATTCTAGAATAGAGAAAAAATAGGTACTAAAGAAAATGAATATTAAACTAACATGGTGCATGAAATTAATAGAAAAAGTAGAAGAAGCAAAAGTGAAGAAGAAGGGAAGAGTGGGAGGGAAAGAATACACAAGAAGCATAAGTTAGAAGGCAGCAAAAAGAGGAGAGAGTTTTGTTATGTTATTATTTTGTTCTGGATTAAGGTAAGATTGATACCAAGTGGTTTTATTTTACTTGTCTCCTGTAATTACAATATAGTAATTGAGGTTAAGACATTTTTAGAATTCTCTGGTTAAATTACACTTGGTACAATTTACAGAACTTTGCGTATGTAGAAATTGAATATCATAATTATTAGATTTAAGGATGACGAGAGTATGATCTAGTTGCAAATATTTTAATGAAATTCCAACTAGCAAATTAAAATAGTAATTCTGAAAAACTTCCGAATGCTTTGATATATACATAAAGTATTCTACAAATTACTAGACATTTTTTCTTATCATTTGGCTTTAATTCAATTACACATTTGAAAACCTAAAAAACAAAATCAGAATTTCCAAGAAAAATTGAGTCTATTTCAGAATTTCCAAGAACAATTGAGTCTATACTATATTGAGTAGTTTTTTTAATGTCCTCAACTATTTTAGACACTTTCATTCAATATTATATTTTATTTATCTTTTAATCATATATATTCAATAGATAAATGAATTGAGACACAAATTTCACTGGGCAATTTAGAACTGAATCAATGTTTTCTAAACAAAAATTTTCAGTTCTAGCAGCTTTTTTGATATTTTATCAAAAATAAGATATTTATTTCCCATTTCCCCTAAACTTTAATTTTGACCATCAAAAACGAAGAAAGATGCTTTTTAGAATTTAGGTAAGCTTTTATTAGATCACATTGTTAAAATGTCAGAATAAAATGTAAAGTTAAAATTTTAAAATCCTAATGTAAAGTTTATGTAGAGATATTTATTATCTAAAACATTAAAATAGTTTTGGATACTCTCCTAAATATTAAAATTAGGTGTAAATTTTAACTACTGTATACCAAAAAAAAATAGTTATTCTAATTTTTCAAGTTAAGTTCTCTTTCTTCTAATTTGTTACTAATTTCATATAGTATTTTTTTATTTTAATGTATTGGGTTGATAATTTAAATAAAATTTAAAAAAACACTTTACAAATATAAATATGTCCATGGTACCAATATACTATAAAATAATACATGTATATAAAGAGGAAAGTATTAATGAAACCATCTTAAGTCATTGGATACATTCTTTAAATTAAATTAAAAAAACTCATCATGTGTAGTGTAATGTTTATGTACTTCATACAATACAAATAAGGGAAGAAGAATAAAATATCACCATTCTACTGAAGAAACTGTCACTTTTCCAGAAAGTTAAGGGAGAAAATAATCCAACATATTGAGAAAAATAAAAACAGTTACACACACACACACACACAAACATAAACACAATGAGTTTTCAAACACCCATTACTCAAATTTTAGCATCTTAGAAAAATTGCTGTGAAGAGAGCAATATTGGAGATGAATTTAATAAGTGTATAAAATTTGGAAAAAGAAAAATATGATTTCAACAAAAATATTGATTTTCTGATAAATAATTTACATGAGTTGTTTACTGTGTACAACACTGGAGCCCAGTGAAGAATTTTTGCAATTTGATACTGATATGAAATCTGTGGTTTAGGAACTCTTAACCTGTGAAAGTAAGCAGGAAAGGTTGCAGTGAGCAGTGGAAGAAAAATGAATCATTTCAGTGGCAGCTATCATAACCAAAGCATAGTTTTTTACATTCAGGCTGAAAGAGCAAAATATCATTTAATGAGTGGCTAACAAATAACAAAAATATATTTCGTTACAGTTCTGGATGCCAGAAGTTACAGGATTGAAGGTTGGCATTTTCAGTGTCTATAGAAGGATAGCTTCCTGGTTCAAAAAGTCCACTTTTACTGTAACATCGCATGGTATAAGGGTTCACTTTTGTAAGGATACTGCTCTCATTTTTTTTTAATTATCTCATAAAATTCCCTAGCCTGATATTATCATCTTGAAGATTAGACTTCAAAATATGAAATTTGGGGTATATGAGAGCATGAATGGGAAAATATATGTAGGGTGAAATGTACAAATTTGAAGACACTGGTTTTGTTTAGTACCTCTGTAGTACCATATATTGGAGTAACTAAAACACACATAAATTTGCATAAATTACAAATTGGACTTGTTGATTGACATAATTACATAGTCCACAATTGTTATCAAATTCAAGCGGATTTATTTCCATGATATAATTTTATGTTTAAATTCAACTTCCTTTATATTTTACAAAGTTTGTTTATCTTTACATTAAGAATAGCAACCACAACCCACCCTGTACTGACAACAAGTAGATAGTACACTGGTTAGTAAATAGTACATCATAGTACATCAGTATAGAATTATTATTCTTCTTTATCTCAGGAATTTTGGAAAGAAAAGTTTGCATATTTGTTTGTTTTTTATTAAAGTAGGTAATTCCTGAGCAATGCCTGGAGTTTGTTAATTCACATTAACTTCAGATAAAAATATTTTTCCCCAGAGTAACCACCACAGGAGAACATAGAATCTTGCTGATTGACCACCTGGGGGCATGTGATTCATCCTTGAGACTGAAGTGGAGTCAATTTGCATTGGTAAAACAGACATCAAAGAATAGGGAAAGAAAATTTTTCAATAGATTAAGTTAACACTGTCAATTACCATAACAAGAATGATGAAGAATTTTGAAAGATATTTGGCTTTATCAACTTGAAGAGATAAGTAACTTTCTGGAAACAAACTCAGAAGACTATCATGTGAATAATTCAGTATCATAATTTATTAAAATAGAATAAGTGGTGAAGCAAGTACATATATGTTTTTCAAAATTGTAATGATAAATGAAAGGGGAAGATTCTAATTTTTTTTCTTGCTTTATGTCCATTATACAAGATCTTCAACTTCATTAAAATCTTATCCCCCTTCTTTTCCTCAGTCTCACAACATCAGCTTTTCCCACGAAGCAAGCCAACTCTAAATGTGCAATTTTGGAAACTCTCTTTTAAATATCCTCACTACATTGTTCTTCCCTCTCCTTCACAACTTATTTCTTATCATTTCAGCTATCTACCATGCCCTTGCCATTCACAGTGAAAAATCCTCAATGAAGAAAGCCAAAACTTGTAAGATTTATTAGGACCCTGAAATTAGAGAAACTTTAAGGGAGCTAACCACACCTATTAGGAATTGATTCTTTTCCTTATCAACACTTTAAATGTCCCCCCTGTCAACTCTCTATGGCAGTACCATAGACTTCTTTATCAGTAGATAAATGAATTTCCTGTTTTACAAATGAAATTGCACCTGGGCAGCCAGAACACACTCTTAATATCCCACCTTCCTATCTTGCTATAGCTATTGAGTATTTACTTTTCTCCATGGGTCTTAACGCACACTTGTCTAAGTAATTTCTGTGCAAATATAAGACAAAGACCAAAAGGTAATTAAAATAGAGCTCTGTGTATGTCATGCTAAGGGTGTGCTAAATGTCTCCAGAAACTGCTTACCTTCATTCAGAGAACATACCTGACTTAGATTTTAAAGCAAATATGTTTAATATCAATTGCAAAGTAATTCTAAATAAAGGGGGCAGTCTGAATAGGTGTCAGAGATAGCAAGTGTTATAGAATCCTGAGAATGGCAAACATTTAATTTTTATCAAAGCAAGGAGATACATAGGAATGACATTATGAAGGAGATTATATAAATATATATATACACACACACACACACACACACACATATCTTATTTAATATAAGATAAGCAGCCTTATTTCCATGACGTAAATGTAATTTTGTGTTTAAACTCAACTTCCTTTATATTTTATAAAGTTAGTTTAATATATATACACACACACACACACACACACACACATATATATATATATATATATATACACACACACATACATATACACATATACATATATATCTTATTTAAGAAAACAAAGAAAAATAGAGCAATAATAAATTATCTCTTTGGATTCATCCCCCATGATGCTTTGATTAAGTTGGTAATAAGTTTCTGTGAGAACATGATGAGGGCTTAGACCAAAATACTCAGAGTGAGGAGAGAATGGGAGATAAGGGAATATTTACAGGTACCATCAAGTCTTCCAAGGAGTTTGGTTGATAAAATAACAATCAGTTTAAGGTTGATAGTTAGACAGAAATTGTAATGGGATGTATTTATCTACCTCTACCCTTTTGATTAGGGAGCCACATTTACCCACATCCCTTGTGCTTTAAGTTTGTTGGATAAAAGCATATGGTGTAGTCCAAATATATGAATTAGAATATTGTTTTTAGGAATAATTTTGGGCTGTGGAACAGATTTCCTATTCTTCTATTAAATATGACACCATAAAAACTATGTGACTGTGTATCTTCCAAAATGCACTTTCTCAGCCACATGAGGAGAGACAGCAGTTACAAAGAAAACATAGAACAAATTTATTAGATAAGAATGATGGGCAAATTACTACAGCCTGACTCAGAGCACCTGATACCTAATAGAACAGAAAAACAAAGCATTTGGATTTCAGTTAGTTAGTCAAAAAGTTTAGATTGTGATTCAGCTAGCTAGGATTTATTTCTGCTATATAGAAATAAAAAGTTCTTGATTTAAAAAAATATTCACTTGCATTTCAAAGTAAAATCTCTCCTGTTAGGCCAAGGTAGAGCTCTTGCTTACTATGTGTGAGTCAATGGGTTCCATCAATCCCCGGCACCACATAAAAAAATAAACAAATAAAATAAAAGCATTGTGTCCATATACAACTAAAAAAATTTTTTTAAAAATCTCTCCTGTTAAAATCAATATTGTTCATTTTTTATGATTCTCATTTGACCTTTCCAATGAATTGGATCAACCAGGTTTTATCTTCATTTGTTACCCTTTTATTAAACTTTTGTAATAGTACTGTTGAAATACAACACACAGAAAGAAAGTAAAACAAATGTACAAATATGTGTGATTCAGCTTTCCTCTCTGTGAACAATCAGGTAACTCCTTTTTTTTTTTTTTTTTGTGATGTTGGGGATTGAACCCAGGGCCTTGTGCACCTAAGGCAAGAACTCTACCAACTGAGCTATATCCCCAGCCTCATTTTTTCTTTAAAAAAAAAAATCGATTTTCTCACCATACATTTTATTTTGCCTCTTTCTGAATCTTATATAAACAGAACAATTCAGTATTATTGATGCCTATGGTTTAGAAACCCACATACGTGAGATACACCACTTCCCAGTTGTTAGATAGTTGTGCTAAATATAACCAGAAAGCTATCATCATATTATAACTTATAAACTGAGCTTTCAAATTGACAACATAAGACACTCTGGGGCTCTTTTCTTTTTAGGGACCTCTAAGGTTCATGGAACAAACACAAAAAATAAACCTTTGTTAAAAGTCTCAGTATAGGAGTTGATATTGAAGCATAAAATGATCTTTTCTAACAGAAACATCAATACTTTGTAATCTGATTAGATCAGTTGTTTTCAATTAATGTTTACATGATAAATATTATTTTACTTTCAAACTTACTTTACTCCAATAGTTTATACTTCTTCTGTAAGAAGCATAACACTGAGTTCATTTGTAAATTAAAATTTGAAATTTTTCCCTTTGGAACAATTAGTCTATTTCCATTTTTGGAGTTTAATGATATAATTTTCTTTAAAATAAAATCTCACCATATATTTTCTAATTGTTTTTTCTTTTGTCAACATTCAGGGATTCTTATTTTGCTACTTGTAGATAATATTCTTATTATTTTATTTTGTGCCTCTATTTGCATTTTAAAAAAGCATTTATTAGTTACTGTAGATACTACAGCATGCACTATTTTTTATTAAAGATAGTTATGAGATGAATTTCCATTTGATTTCATTTTCTTTCACAGTAACAAACATAAGCAGGGCTGGGGTTGTAGCTCAGTGGTAGAGCCCTTGTCTGGCACATGTGAGGCACTGACTTTGATCCTCAGCACCACATAATAAATAAATAGATAATGGTATTGTGTTGCCCCCCCCCAAAAGAACATAAGCTTATCTAATAATAAATATAAAGACAATATATTTATATTTATTGGAAATATAAAATATTTCCATTTCCATTTTTATCCCTAAACTCTTAGTTTCTCATTATTATGTGATATTTTCAGAGAAGGCAATAGTGATTCATTTCTCTCAATATTTGAAAGATATTATTATTGCATCATTTCCCATTCCAGTGTTCCTGTTCAGAGATCAGCTGCAACCAAAGATGTTCTTCACTTTTTTTTTCTGACTGCTTTGAAGATTTAACTGTTCATGTAGCTTTTAGAAATTGATGACACAGGTACATAATTGATAGAGAAGGAATCTGTAGGTTTTCAAAAATTTTGTATGTTGTTTTATTTATGGAAAATTCTCAGCAATTACCTATTTAAATACAGATTCTGGTCTACTTCCCCAACTTTTTTTTTATTAAGTGGCATTACACATATGCACACCTTCTGAGGGCATGATTTATGTCTCTTCTGCATGTTTATGTATTATGCTTCATATTTTTTGTCCTGCCTTACGGTTAATCTTTTCATATATTCCAGTTTTCTCATTCCCTCTTTGTTAGTTAATTACCTCCCTTTAAACTTTCACATTGATTTTTTTTTCAGTTTCTATATGTTTCTCTATAAAATTACTTTGTTGTTATTCTTGTCATTTTACACTTCTATAAATAAGTCTCTATCTAGCAGTTGTTATTATTTTATCTCATACTCTTTTATGTCAATCTTCTCCCCTTATTATAAAATTTTATATTTATATCAATGTAATTTCTTATGTTCTGCATTTTTATGTGAATGTGATCTTACATTATTAAGTATTTTGTAACTTATCTTCTAAATTACTGTAATGAATTAAGGGTTGTATTTTTGTTGTTTTCTAGAATTTATTAGCTCCTTGTGTTCTTATTTACATTTCTGTATCTTTCAAGAAAGGTCTCCAAATTTACTGCCATATTTTCAATTTGCTTTTCTTTTTACTGAGTGGAAATCATTGTTTTGGGGTCTGAATGCATGCCTTTTATACATAAAATATGTAAATAACTTCTTTCTGTGGTACCTTTATTCCCCCACTTTCACAGTGTATTGGAAAGCAAAAAATAAATGCAATTTTAAAAAAAATTCAATGTAACTTGCTTTTTCTTTGATTATTTCTGAGTTGGTATTGGTTTTATTTAAGAAACTTTTGCTTATCTCAAGTTTTGAAAGTGGTTTTCCCCTGTGTTATTTGTTCATTTCCAAAATATAATTGAAACTCTTATGCATGCATATAGTATTTGTTATATTTAATGTTTGTACATGCTGTGTGGAAGATTTTGAAGGTTTTTTGTGCTCATATAAATTGTTCATGTGTTCATGTAACCACCTTGAAACATTTTAATTTTTCTATTGAATTACCTTAACAAATTGAGTTGACCACATATGTGAGGATCATTTCTGGGGGTTTTATGCACTGTACTTATTCATCAGTGTTCTCTTATGGAAACACCTGAAATAGAAGGGTTGTATCATATCTCTGGACCCAGGAGTCAGGTTCTCACAAATTTGAGGAATGAAATCCCAAGACACAAGGGTCAGAGCAAATAATAGAAAGAAAGCAGAACTCCTGATAGGGAGAGGCCCCAAGAAAGAAATGTCAAGGGTTTGTTGTCTGGGGGTTTTTCAAGGCTTATCTAATGGCCCAGCCCAGGAGATAGGTAAGGTGAGGGATGCCAGCATGGACCAACCAAGCTCTTTGAACTCAAAGCTTAATAAGCCAATCATCAAGAAAACATTCAGCATTTTGTGTTTGTGTGTGTGTGTGTGTGTGTGTGTGTGTGTGTGATTGGTAACTTAAATTTTCTTCTCCAATGCCATCCATTTACCTGAAAATGCTATGATTTTATTCTCTTTTATTGCTGAGTAAAATTCCATTGGGTATATATGCCACATTCTTTTTTATACATTCATCCACTGAAGGGCATCTAGATTGGTTCCACAGTTTAGCTATTGTGAATTGTGCTGCTATAAACATTGATGCGGCTGTGTCCCTGTAGTATGCTGATTTTAAGTCTTTTGGGTATAAACCAAGGAGAGGGATAGCTGGGTCAAATGGTGGTTCCATTTCCAGATTGCCAAGGAATCTCCATACTGCTTTCATATTGGCTGTACCAATTTGCAGTCCCACCAGCAATGTGCTGTATGAGTGTACCTTTTTCCCACATCATCACCAATACTTATTGTTGTTTGTCTTCATAATAGCTGCCATTCTGACTGGAGTGAGATGATATCTTTGAGTAGTTCTCATGGTGGGGTAGGGAGGGGGAGCATGGGAGGAATAGATGAATTCTAGATAGGACAGAGAGGTGGGAGGGAATGGGAGGGGCAGGGGATTAGAAAAGATGGTGGAATATGATAGACACCATTATCCAAAGTACATGTATGAAGACACAAGTTTGGTGTCAACATACTTTATATAAAGAGATATGAAAAATCGTGCTGTATATGTGTAATAAGAATCATAATGCATTCTGCTATCATTTCTTTTTTTAATCAATTAAAAAAAGAAAAAAATAAGCCAATCATCAGTGCATATTTTCAATTATCTATTTATATAATTATGAGGACAGGTCTCACCTGATAGTTTTTGACAAGTCAAAAAGAGGAAACATTTTGTGTAAGGGGTCTGCTCGTGGTCAGCCTTTGATAGGGGTAAGGGCAAGGTTATTTAAGGAAGGGCTGCTGTGGTTCAAGCTATGAGGAACAGAAATAAATATTCTAGGTCAGAAGAAGACCTTGTGGTTAACACTGACAGGGAGGGGCAAGCGACAGGATGTCATTCAGAACTGCTTCTCCTTTCAGGTTGGCATGACATCCCCCTCCCCTCCTGTCCTTCTCCAAGGCCTTATCCTGACTGCCAATGAGAGATCTATCTTCTTGTCTCAATATCATAATGTAAGATTGGTTTGATGTTATAGTCATCTGTCCCAATGATTTTTCAGACAGGTTGAACTCTTCAGTGTGCTTGCCTCTTGCCAAGACCACATGTCCTATAGCTTTAGAGGAAGTGTGAAATCTGGCAGCATGAGTCTTCCTTCACAAATTTGTTTTGGCTCTCCTAGTTACTTCACATTTTCATAAAATTACAGAATTAGATTGTAAATTTCTACCAACAAACCAGATAGAATAATAAATTGTGCTGTGTTGACTGTGTAGTTCAACAGGAGAAAACTTGAAGTCTTGATGTCAATGAGTATTATGTATTAGACCCATTAAGTCTCCCTCCAATCACTTATGATTTTCAAAACAATCTCAATAATATTTTATAATTTCACTATACAATATTGCTTCAAACATCATCATGGAAAATTGTATCTAAGATGACATTTTTCCCCAATCCTACTCTCATTCTAATTATGAATACTTAGAAAAGGCATTCTGTTTATTTTAAGGTCTGAGATATATTAACTAAAATATTTATTGGAAATGTCTAAAACTAAAAATATTAAGATATGCAATGTACTGTGTTTTAGAATCTATTTGACATAAACAAATGTGAGCCCTAACACTTCCTCTGTTTCCTGTGTTAACATTCTATTGCCTCCACTCTGAACTATATGAGATGAATTGACTCTCCTGGACAAATTTTTCTAAAATGCCAAGGACAATTTTTTATATTCTAATTTTTATTAATTCTTGCATTTTACTAGTGGGTTTTTTAGTATCTTTGTTTTTAACAAGTTCTACTACCCTGAAAAAAATTTAGAAAATTATAGACATTCACATTTAAAACAAACATAAGACAGTTTGTCAGTTAACTTTACCCCTGAGGGTAAAAACTCACAATTGCAAGTGGTTAAGTTTTAGTGATCATGATTATACACCTCAAGATAAAATTTTAAAATACCACTCTTCTAATGATGTGCAAATAGTATGTATAAAATTTTCAGGATTTCATTAGAAATTTAATGGCAGTGAAATTGTAAGCTTTTGAAAAATATTTAATGTTATAAAAGTTAGCTTGTGTAACAAGGAAGGTGGTGTCAAAGATTCATTGTAAAGAGTTATGTAAAATATTTATATGCAACATTAGACTAAACAAAATAGTATGATTAAAATATATATAAGGTAGTTTTATCTATATTTTCTGTATAAATAGTACATTTAAAGTTAAATCATTTTGGTGTTAATCTATATAACAAAAGTTATAACACAAAGCATTCTTTTTAAAAATAACCTCAAAAATGGAAAATCGGCTCTTTTTAGTTGTGATAATCCTTTATCCCCAAACATATGTTTAATGTATTTATATATTTAAGTAGAACACTAAATCATCTCAGACTGCTTAGTAATATATAAAATAAGAATTCTCACAAATACCTTTCTGAATAGTCTCCCCCTCTAAGTAATTGAATTAGGAAAGAGAAATGCAAGAAAATGTTGTTGTATAATTAGGAAAATCAAGGAGTAATCATTAAGAGCTGTTGCTGTTCTTTATAAGTAATGATGTTATATTTAAAAACTTCCTTTCATAAATTATAGTGAGCAAGGGATATATTGATCTTTCAATTGGTGCTTTGTTTTTATGACAGAATATTCTTTATCTTACTTCAGAGATTCTTTATGGAGTAGGTTCTATCAATTCTGTAATTTTAAACAAGTTCCAAAATGTAATAGGGGGGGGGACTACTTTTCTATAACAAAAGCATTTTCAGAGCAAATTTCTCAAGGTGGTAGCTGTATTTGTTCCATTTTGGGTCTCATTGTAGAACTCATGACTTCCCCTTCAGGAGGTCAAATGCCCTCTAACACATCAAAATTAATCAAATGTACATGTTTGATTAGTTTCCCTGCCATAGCTGCAGGCCATCTCCCTTACTACTGCATAGAAGTGAATATGCAGGTATCATACAGTTTGTCCTTTAATTCTTTCTGCTCCACTTTCGCCTTTTAGGGAGTTTAAAATAGCAGTGGTCCTGCCTGAGGCCTCTAAGACAGTGACACATTCCGTCCACAGAGAGTGTGGTATTGTTCCATTACAAATCATTTTTTAAATGATCACTTTTTTAAAACATTTAATTAGTTTGCTAGCTTTTAAAGACTTGTTTAAATGTACTAATTGATATTTATACACAAGAAACTGCAAAAAGTAAAATTTTAAAATACCTTTTTGCTCCTTTTTGTGCATGCTGATTTGATGTGACAAGCTCTGACATAAATGTCTCTTATTTTTTATGTGTTGAGAATATTTCTATTTTGGTCAGATCATAATTACAACTCACATGTATTTGACATGACATCTCTATTTTCAGGAAACTGTAATTTTGCTGTTCACTTTTTTCCTGTTTACTTGTGTGTTCCCTTGCTTTTGTTATAAACAGCTATTGCTTGGTTTCTTCCCAACATCAGTGCTCTCATTTTTATGGTTTGAAAAATGTCATCCACTTAGTGTTTGAGTCTCTGGACTTTGTGTGTTGTTTTTGATATTAGATGATGGACAATCTCTGGGATGTCATTAAAACACACCCCTTTTTATGTATGTGTTCCCAAGCCATTATGTTTTATCTATTTTAAATTATCGTTTTATTCTTCTGAATCCATAATCAACAATACATAGAAAAGTCATGCAGATTCTAATAATGAGAGATTAGCATGACATTACAGTTCTAATTCCAATCACATATTATATGCTCTCCCTTTTTAAAGATTTGGCTAACATTTAATATTTTTGTGGTAACGTGAGAGGTTTTCATTAAAAAACAAAGAAGAAACACTTTTGAACAAATGACAAGCATGTACATTGTAGAAATTAGCAATGAATAAATTCACACTGAATATACCACTGTGATTTTTTTTAAATATGTAAATACTATTTGTAGATGGTATTTCAATTGTGACCCTCTAGGTATACATAAGTCATTGTTTACTGTTTCTCACATAAGGAAAATTTCCCACACTTATGTCCTTTCTTAATGTATATCTCAGAATTAAAGCTGCAAATTACAGAGTAATTAAAAAAAATGATACCATGTCCTAGGTATTGTGTTAAAACCTTTATGGGATTTATTTAATATACTCTATCTTAATAGATAAAATTATCATTGAAATTAATTAATTAATTAATTAATTATTTTGAAAGTTAAAGACTAATGGTTCTCTAAATTTAAAAAATAAATAAATAAATAAGAATACATTTTCCCCAAATAAATCTAACTTTTATGATCTGTGAACATGACCATCTTGTAAGTTACAGGTTACAATAAATTATAGCTTATATTTAAGTATTAGCTTATAGTTATATTTTGTCCCTGTGAGCAGAGAGAGCTGTCTCTCTGCTTCCTTGTTGCTGCTTTGCCCTGTCATGTCCTTCTACCATGCTTTTCTCCCTCAGCTTGGGCCCAAAGCTATGTTGTTGGCTGACCATGGACTGAACCTCTGCTACCTTGAGCCAAAATAAACATGTCCTCCTTTATGTTATTCTTGTCAGGTATTTTGGTCAAAGTCACAGAAAATAGCTGACTAAGTGATACCTCTAAGTATCTTTAAACTAAAGAGGAAAAAGTAGGAGAACCAGGCTATTTTTAATAGTCCTAGAGTCAGAGGTAAATATCTCTACCTATAGCATTAATATCTACCTATATATTGATTTATATCAATTGGATATTTATGCAATCCTGTGCTATTTCTAACAAAAAAGTGATGACAATACATTTTCTAATAAATTATATTAATTTATCCAATTTAAATTTCTAATTGAGATAATTTTTCTCTATGTTCAGAATCTTAAACTGAGGCCATGATGTTGACCCCTGAGGCATCATTTAAAGCATCATGCCTACTACAAGAATATATTTGTACTTGCAAAAATGCCAAACCAAACACTCTAAAGTCCTTCGAACTCTAAGTGAAAGGCTTATCAATGTTATCTGGGTATTTAGTATGGGTATTGCTAAACTAAATTTCTTATAAACAAGTATAACATGCTAGCCTTTGCTATCTTCATCTTCCTAATTTCTCTGTGTGCATTAGAATGTCCATGAATATAAATCCAGAGCTGCCTACTCCCTAGGAACAGTTTGAATACCTTAATAACTATAGACTTACGTGCCTGAAAAAACGAGTCTTTTCTTAATTACCTGTTCACAAGGAATCTTTTTTCTTTTTTTTTCTAAAAATCAGATAATATGGTTGAGGATGTATCTTAGTGATAGAGTATTTGCCCTGGGGATTGAATCCCCAGGACTGTGTAAATAAATACAATAAAAAATAGATATCAGAAAGTATCACACAATATTTATTATATACAGGAGATTCTATCAACATATGAATGCTGGAAATCAGTGTAAGATAAATAGGCATATAAATTATCTCATAAATAAATATTCATATGTGATAATTATAATTGAATATTATATACATTATAATTATAGGAAACTGTTCAAATGGGCATATCACTTTTTCCATTTAATACATTTCTTGAGATATTTTCTTACCTTATAAATAAGACCAATAGGCAAAAAGGAGAATGGAAAACCTTGTTCACAGGACTATGCCCATCTTAAAACATTGGTATATAGCACTAATAGGTATTTATTGCAGTAATTTGATATTTTTTTTCAATATAAGAAATTAAACCTATAGGTATTATGGAGTTTGTTCTTTTAGGAATTATATTTAAAATCAAACTAATATAAAACAAAACAAAATGACTTTCAAACAGTGTCCTGCTCTCTTGTGCACTGATTTATGGAATTATGGAAACCTGACCTAAAATTAGTTTTGAAAGAGTTAAAAGTTTGGAGTGAGCATACCAGAGAGAAATAACTTTGTCATTGCACATGAAATATTATAATTAAGTCAGTTATGTCATTATAACTTGGAGTTAGTGACAGTTGGAGGGATATTTAATTCTGCCATCTCCATTAAGGACAAAATAGCATACAGAGGGTTATATTTTCTTCATACAGATAAATGAATTGAAGCACAGTTGTGGAGCCATACTCACTTTGGTTCAAAATATAACAAAGCCATTTGTTGGCTGTTTGAAGTTAAAAACCATGCTCAACATCTACTTTATGTTCTGTAGAATCAAACTAATAAAGCCTACCCCTGGCAATTATTAATTATTAAATTAGTGATTAAATAAAGTTAATTAAATGTTTAAATCTACTATAGTTTCAAGCATATAATACTAATATTATTGTCACTACATAAAAGAGTACTTTCAAAATGTTTTTGTAGGTATTGACCATCTCTACAAAATGTAAACAAGAATGTCATATTTAACTTTAATACTCAAATATATCTTAATTATTAATAACATAGACAATAAATTATATTAATTTTCCTCAGATTTTTATACAGATTGAAAATGTGTGCATGCCTCAAAGTAATGTTGAATTTGATTGTCAGGGACACTTGCTGATTGCTCTTACTATAGTGAAGATTGTGTTAAACCAGGTCCATTATCTATTACCTGACTGTGGCTTTAGGAAAGGACAAGTTCTTCCTGTCACTTAGAGAGAGTCTGATCATTACTGAGAAAAAAAAAAAAAAAAAAAAAAAAAAAAAAAAAAAAACAGTTTAAGCATGGCATCAGGTTAGCAAAAAGATTTTTACAGTTTCTGGCTTTACTCAAATCTTGAATTGGCAGAAGCAGCCAGGGAAGTAGTCAAACACTAATAGAGAAACTGGAAATGACTGCATTTGGATTTCAGTTGTAAATTGAATCAATGCATGTTTGCTCCCAAGAGGAAAAGCTGCAAATAATCAGAGCCATAATAGGATCTGGGTTTAAATTGATATTTTAATACTTTTTTAAAGGTGATATCTAATTTCCTATAGACACTATATAATTAGTTCAAGTGTTATTTTCAAAAAATTAGTTTGGTTTCATCAAGTTGAAATAGTCTGAGGGGTTAAATGCTATGCATTTCATAATACTACCATCTCATGGTAATAACCTAGAACTACACCTAGGATCCCTTTATAGATCCTTCTAGGAGGAAAGAAAGTACTGACTTGACACTATTGATTTAAATAGGATGAACAAAAAACCTTGGAAAATAGATTTTTTTATAAGATTTCATTTTGTTTAATTTTCAATTAACACCATTGTATACACATGGAGAATATTGTTTTTTTCCTTTGAAGTACTTTAAGTAAGTATGATCACTTTGCTACTTGAAGGTACAATTTTATATATATTATCAAGGATTAATGACTACATAAAATTAATGGGTGAGTGAAAGTCTAAACATGAATCAAATCACAAAAATCACCTTTATACAGATATAAAATGCCGCAGTCGCAAAATGCCAGGGGCCATTCCGACTCAGCTGTGGCTCTCAGCAATAAAATATGTAAATCATTATTCATTTTTGTTGTTTTGAATTCTTTATTTTAAAACTTATTATAACTATGCTCACATAATTACAATTCTAGTGAGGTCAAGATTTTTGAACTCTTTATGATTCATTATATATTCTGAATATTCAATAATACCTTCATTAGTATCTAGGCTGTTAGATTCTATCAAAGATACACCATTAGAAAAATATAACTTCACTATTCACAGTAGTTCAGAAATTGAAACAATCTAAGGGCCCATCAACTGACGAATTGATAAGACATTGTAGCAC
Organism: Spermophilus citellus; assembly: GCF_964194105.1. Classification (NCBI taxonomy): domain Eukaryota; kingdom Metazoa; phylum Chordata; class Mammalia; order Rodentia; family Sciuridae; genus Spermophilus; species Spermophilus citellus. The sequence goes on from NC_138182.1 coordinate 257,385,268, forward strand.
ATACACCCTCAGAAATACTAATCAGTCATCAAAAGAATGAAATCTTGTCATTTTTGGCAGCTGGATTGAACTGGAAATAATTATGTTAAGTGAAGTAGCCAGTCAGAGAAGTACAAGTATGTAAAATCTCAGTCATGTAAGGAACCTTTAAAAGTGTGTTAAATGGTGCGATGAGAAGGATGATTGTCCTAAGCTATGGAGAGTAGGAACAAGGAAGATAAGTTGACCAAGGTGTACTAAGTCAGACAGGAGCAAGAAGTATTAGTTGGACTACAGATACAAATATTATATTATTCATGTCAAAAAATTAGAAAAAGGAATTTTAAAATTTTTCAACATATAGTAATGGCAAGTATTTGATCAGATAAATGTTTAAACTGATTTAAACATTAGGCACTGTATGCGCATGTCAAAATACAGTAATCACCAGCGTGTGCTGTTTTAATATTTATGTATAAGTTAAAATTATTATTATTTTTAAATTAAAGGATTAAAGAAACATAGGACTTCAAAATTTGGTGTAATTTCTCTTTATTTTATCTCCAAGGGATCTTCAACACTTTATGGATACCTCATTGATTTTTATGGTCAACGTTTCCTCCATTCTGTATTTTTCATCTTCCATTCTGGCAATCTTCATCTGGAACAGAAAGATGGAAAGATTAGAAATGGTTTTAAGGTACATTAGACTTCATATTTTGTGCAAAAGATATAAGATTTTAAATATATATTTTCCAAGGCTTGATCTAACTTAGAATTATAAGATATTAATTTTTTTTAATCATGTCCACTCATCAAATGCTTGACTTCATCACAGGGACTTTTTTTTTTTGGAGAGAGGGTACTGGGAATTGAACTCAGGGACATGCAACCCCTGAACCACACCCCTAGCCCTATTTTGTATTTTATTTAGAGACAGGGTCTCACTGAGCTGCTTAGTGCCTTACTTTTGCTGAGTCTGGCTTTCAACTTGCCATCTTCCTGCCTCAGCCTCCTGAGCTCCTGGGATGACAGGCATGTGCCATGGAGATGGACTCATCACCGAGCCTTTAAACTCCTAACAAGAAACTCTCTAACCAGCTGCCTTTTGCATTCCTCATTCTTTCCCATAATAAATATACTTAACTCTCCCTCCACTTCAAAATCTGAACTCTCTCCCATCAAATTTCCCTCCCTAAATAAAGATCTGTGTCTCCTCTTCTCAAGTTCATGGATGTTTTTAACCCTGGCTTTTCTCTAGCCAAGCAGCCTCATCCCACAGCACTTGCAGTTCATGCTCTAAGACAGCAGAAGCTGGTTATCATATCTCAAGTACCGTGTATCCACAAAAACTCACTACAGATATTTTAATGAGCAATCCATTATTTCTTGGCTGTGCTTTTCTTAGCTATTTCCATACCATGGTCTGGCGGTTTCCTTCCTTTGTCTTTGATGTCATGCTCTATTTATGGTTTATTCTCCATTCCACAATACAGAAATTTACCATGAAAGATCTTTCAGTGTAATCCCTACTAAAATTCTCTTCATTGAAGTATCCTTAAAATTACATATCATAATATTGAAAACAAAATAAATAACCATGATTTGAGAAATTGTTATGAAATTACATGCTCTGGTTGTTTTAGGTGCGCGTGCGCAGACACACACACACACACACACACACACACACACACACAAATAAGAGTGTTTTCCACAATGAAATGATGGTTCCCTTCCAGAAACTTCATCTTCAATGTTTTAAATAATGCTTTTGAAACAGGTTTTTAATCAGTGAATAGAAACTCTCGCATTTCTAGTCAATATATATTTGGGTTTAAATTTAGATATTTCTTAGTGTAGCCAGTTATTTGTCATCAGCTGCGAGTATGCTGACAGCATCAAAGAAATGATTCAGTTTTTCAGTTTCTTGTAAATACTTGAAAGGCCATGGATGTCTCTTAATATGGTGGCACATTTCTCTGCTATGGGAAAAAAAAAGAGAACTGGGTGAAAATAGGAAAATGAATCTTGGCATTCTAGGCAGTTAGAACACCCTTGATGCTGGAAGCTCCAAACATAACTCATTGATCCCACATCTAAGAGATCACCAGTGATCCCCAAAGAAGTCTCATCTTCCATTATGACAATCCTCATTGGTAACAGAAAATGACATCTTTAAAAAGGTTTTGAAAATAGATTAGAATTCATGTTGTACACAACGAAAGATAGGATTTTTAAGTAGAAGTCTTCCAGTGCTTGATTGAACTTGGGCTGAAATTACCAACTATTCAGTTTTCAAGTTCAGGATTTTTGAGTGAAAGAAACTAGCACACTGAGTCTAATTAGTCAATGCAGAAGTTTATTTACTATACAACTGAAGGAAATAGATGTATAAAACCAAGGAAATAAGTTACTTGTTTAGCTGAAGGCCCTGGATGCAATAATTTTGAAAATTGTTGAAAAACAAATTTGCAGCTAGCTACCAAATAAGAAGAAAATGGATATGTGTGAGTATATAAATCTTTACTTCTATCAGAAACATAACTACACTCTTGGATAAGAATAATATTTTGTCTAAAATTAGACTCTAACCACCTGGAAAACTAACAAATTCTCTTTTAAGAATTGTTTCTTATGAAAAAGAAAAAAATAAGGAGCCTATTTTTAATGTTTCCCATTTGAAACAAATAGCATAAGGTCTCTAGTTCATCCTAAATGTAGCCTGAATGGATTGAGAAGAGATTTATTGAAAAATGTCTTATAGCAACCCGATTTTCTTGAATTTGAATCTCATCTACCAGATGACATGAGGCTCTCTTGCATTTTCTATATTTTTAGTATAATCAAGATATAAATGAATAGATTTGCTTTAAAAGTAATATACATATTGATATACCAGTTACCCTTTAGAAATTACAACTTCAAGGTACATCTAAACAATAGTAGCCTTCATTTCAAATTTGAATCTAAAGACAATTCAATTTATATATACACAACACACACACACACACACACACACACACACTAAAAGGTGTTTTAACACTGACAAATATCTCCAATCCCTTGTGTTTACTTAATTTTTAATGTAAGACAGTTCCTTGGTAATTTACTGAAAATTTTGCTAAGTTGCTGCAGCTGGAATTAATCATAATCCTCCAGACTCAATATCCCAAGTTTCCAGAATTATAGTTGTATACACTGTGCCTGGATGAATTAAATTTCATTTGCATTATTTAAATTAAATTCTATATCTCATAAATTGCCCTTAGTAAATTTTTTTAAAAAATATGACAATAGATTTTACAAAGTGTGAAAGTACAGAAATGAATCACCAACTTAATATGTGGGTTTATGTAGTAGTTAAAAATGCAATAACAAAAGATTGATAGACTGGATGGCTAAAACAATAAACTTTACATATAATAGTTCTGGAGGCTATAAATTGGAGATTAGCATACCAGCACTAATAGGTTCTGAGGGAGGGCCTCCTCCTCTTTTCACCAGAGCAAGGAAAGAGAGGGTAGAGGAAGCAGGTTTCTGGTGCATCTTTTTGTAAGCGCAGAACCTCAGAATAAGACCTCCACCATTATCACCCTATTGCCTCCAAAAGCCCAAACTACCAGTATGACCACACTGGACTATGTTCATGTATGGATTTGTGGGGGAACACAAACATTTGGTTAACAGTATAAGTGAGTAAGTATTCTCAGCAGGAGAGTTTTTTATTTCCTTAGATTTTAAAGCAATCATTGATTAGCAATGGCTAAGTCCTGCTGTTCTAAACCTTTTTCTCTGAAATTCTGTCCTCATATTTTCACATAATCATTCCTTACATAAAACCTCTTAGTTTCCACAAAAAAAATCTGACTCAAGCCTTATTTATTCTGAAAAGCCTTTGAATTTACCTCCTAATCTGGATTAGGTACTCTTCCCATGTTCTACCATCAGATACCTGTATCTGTGTTGTCAACCATGTATGATGTGGCATTCTAATTGTCTTTTTAAAAAAACATTTTTAGTTTTAGATGGACACAATACTTTTATTTTATTTATTTATTTTATATGGTGCTGAAAATCAAACCGAGTGACTCACATGTATTAGGCAAGCGCTCTACCACTGAGCCACAACCTGAGCCCCCTGTAATTGCCTTTTTATCTGTCTACATCTTATTTATACCAGACTGTATATATCATGAAGTGTTGGCCCATCTCTCCAGTGGGTACATACTGAAGACAGCACTGAACATGGCTTGTGCCATACTACAGAAGGTCAGAAAACACCTGAGGGTGGTTAAATTTGAAATATTCTAAGACTTTCTAATCTAACAAATAATTTTATTTTTTGAATTGCATCAATCTACTGAAATGTCTCCTATGACAGTATGACTTAAGCAGAAAATTCTTGGGAAGGAAGGTCAGTCTACTCTCTAAAAAAGAATAGATAATACAGAGTGTCTTCATGATGTCCCTTATAGCTCTCTGTCCTAACTTCCTCATACCTTCCTGTTCAAAGCACTCAACATTCATCTGAACCCTTTAGTGTAGAGATGGAGAGTCTAATGTGAATTTTCAAAAGTAAAGGCTGACTTCTGTGATTTAGGTCTGCAGTCCACAAAATTTACAAATGTTCTAAACTATAATAACATTTTCTGATTTTGATTAGAAACCTTTTGTAGTCCATAATGGTAAAAACTTAAAATCACATAAAATTTTAACTTAACTCTTTAAACATTCAACTTCATAATAAAATTTAAAAATTAAATATAACTTTCAATTGCTGTAAAATGTTTTTGTATGCTTTGAACAATGAAATGCAATAGTTAATAAGTTTTGGAATGTTCAAAATGAGATGATTGGTGTTTGAAAAGCAAATGGTAGTTGTGCTACAGAACTCAGACATGTAGTAATTAAGAAGATTTTTATATTATATGTTTTACTATTATATGTTTTTCCTTAAATTGAGAAAATAGAAGCACTAAGTCCTGAGTTATCAGGTATGAAGCAAAAGCATTAATGCACAGGACTGTGTTACTATAATGGCTGTAAACAGAGTAAAACAATTAAAGAAATTCTGTAACAAGGATGAAAGCTCCACATAAGAAATATAAAAAACAGAATGGATAATCCAGGCAACACCGACTCTGGAATTTGGGGCAGATCATCCATGTAAGGAGAGGTCAGAATCTGAAGAATTTGGGGTCTCTATAACAGAAATGTCTGCAAACTCCACTAACCCCTGCCCCTTCCTCCACCTGCCTTGAGGCACTTTGGAAAAGTGGGTTGGAGAACTAGCCTTCCTGAAGTTTAAAAATAGATATCAAAGGTATCCTTGACAAAAACCTGTACAAAAATGCATGTTTGATCTCATTCTGAATCAAAATGAGTTCATATAAAAATCACTAAAGTAGTATAAAACCTCAAATTAATAAGGTTTAATAAACACATTTTGAGGAGTAAAAAAAAAATAAAAGTAAAATGTGGTAACTAAGTTTATGAGATAGAGTAAAAATAATCATTTAAATTTTATGAAATAGCTTTTATAAAACTCATGGTATGAATTATTTACTGATATTTTTTATTCAAGCAAATATTGGTTCCAGGAAGGCAGAAAATAGGAAGAGAATGCTGAACAAACATTATTTTCCACCTTGGGAGAGATATTCATGATTTATTCTGCCATTTGTATTGATTTAGAAGTATCTCTAAGATGCACCGGGTTTTACTCCTAACTCTCGTTTTCTTTACACTACAAGTATCATCTCTATTTGCGAATAGTGTAAATAAGCATATACAATGTTTAGTTAAAAGTATGTTTATATATTTATTAAAAATAGTCTTGTATTTTAAAAATTTAGACTTTAATTCAGAAGTACATATTTAATGTAGGCTATGTCAGGATTTCATAATTCTAATTTCTTAGGAAGAATACCACATTGAATGACAGAGAAGGACAAAAGAAGGTGAAGGAAGAGCTGAAAAATGTAAAGAGAAGGATTTTAATAGTAAAAATTTAATGAATCTCTCAAAATATCTTGACAGTTAATAAACTTTCTTAATATTGGTTTGTGATTGACAGAAAAATTACTACAATATTACAAATAAGTTCTTAGTATAACACCTCGATTGTTTTCCTGTTTGTTTTTATTGTTTGCATATTGCATAATGCTATGGCACAATTATCACAACTAAAGAACCTATGTTAATATTGTATTGCTAAATTCTGTATGTTATTAGAATCCCTTTAGATTTTACCTAATGTTGTTTTCTTGTTTAGGATTCCATTCTAATTTATAACATTACATTTAGTTGCCATGTCTCTTTCTTTTCAAATTGTAGTTTTGTAATTTTAAAATATTGACTATAACAATGCACTGCATGTTGGAATGGCTAAAATATTGAGACAAATAATCACATTGCATAGTGAAAAGTGAATTATCAACGTGCTAATACCTCAGGAGTCATAAATGATGCATGATTCATATCTTCAAGATTACCATGGAATTGTTACATATTGAATAATATCCAGAATAAAACTGAAAAATCACATAATAATCTTTAAAGAATCTAAAGAAATATATATATTTATATTTGGATAAAATAAGTGCCATACACAGATTATTTTTTTTTCAATTTTATGAGAGAATATAATATTCTGTGCTTCATCTTTGTGGAAAACACTAAAATTTTCTCTCCTTTGAAAAGGTATTTCAAATGAAGTTTCAAAATGGAATGCACAATTCTTTAATTATAAATTGTGCTTACTACAAATTGTAAATGTGTATAATGTAGATTTTGGGGGGTTTCTTAACTCTTTTATGATATTTGCATTTTGGATCATAATTAGGACCATTTTGGTTATAATAATAGCAACAATTACCAAATATTTTTTACATGCCAAACTGTTTTAAAGGTCAACAATTTTTAATTCATTTTTTCCTTTACAACAGCCTTATGATTTAAATACCATTATTAATTCAACTTTGGGATGGGAAAACCAAGGAACAGAGAAGATAGTGAAATTGCATGGGGCATTTTTTTTTTCTCTCAGGACCTTAATTTAAATTGTTTTATTCTAATTGATTCACATACAGAAAAGACTATAGTACCATGATATTGTAACTGAATTTCTGAGTCTGGTTCATATCTTATAAGAAAGCAATTAAATACATATTATTTCAGAGAAAGCAATGCTTTAAGTATGTGTGCCCACATGAACTGTATGTCACATAGATCCTGATAAGTCAGTGCACTTTGACAATTTATAATAGGAGAAAGGTTCCTATGTGTTTGCAGAGTATTACTTTGTTGAAAGCAAACTTATCCATTCGAGCGAAACTATTCATAACTGAGAATTCCAAGACATTTCATTATCTCAACATTCCTTGCAAAAAATCCATATAAACTACATTTTACCTTTCTATAAGTTTGAAATGAAATAATTACATATTTAAGCGGGGATTACAACATGACTCCAAACATTCCCTGTAATTGTACCAGGATAGAAAAAGCATCATTGGATTTTTAGAAAGTTCCTTTTAGCTCTTATTAAATTAACTGTATCTCGTATTCTAGAAATGTTACTTTTCTGACATCATGAAACTTCTTGTAATGATCAAAGGATGACTGTACCTTCAAAATGGTTTACTGGAAATATCTAATCCACCTTGGGGTATCCGAGGCAAATTTAATGTGCACTGGTTATCAATTTAACAGAGTCCAGTAGGGCAGAATACCTGTACACATACCAGGTTGCATGAAGGAGGTTTATGACTTCAAAGATAGGCAGAAAGCAAAAACAGAAGCCCAGGGTTCACTATGAATCATTCCCCAAGGCTCAGGAATTCTGTAGAGGAAACAAAATTTCATCTGCCAGTGTCCCTTTCAGGCTGCTCCTGCTCCTCTCTCCGTTTTAGAATGTTCACTCCTAACATCTTACTATTATTCTTGAGGAGCACATAGAGCTGTGTCCATTCAATACCACTGCAGAACTGACCTTCCAGACTCTAACTTGCCAATTACCCTCTAAATTGATGTTGACTAAGATTCCTTGTGTTCTCAAGGACCATAATCCTGTGGGGAAAACTAGCACATTAGCCTCATTAGTAGGTATGAGTACTAAAGAACAGCAATATTGATGTGCCATTTCAGTCCTTTTGAGTCACATGCTAGTCTTGATCCTCCATAACAACAGGTTAATAAAAACAAAATACAAAGCCAGGTGTGGAGGTGAATGTCTATAATCCCAGGCCCTCTAGAGGCTGAGTCAGGAGGATTGCCAGTTCAAAGCCAGCCTCAGCAAAAGTGAGGCACTAAGCAACTCAGTGAGACCATGTCTCTAAATAAAACACAAGATAGGGGTAGAGATGTGGCTCAGTGGTCGAGTGCTTCTGGGTTCAATTTTTGGTACCATGCTCCCCTCCCCCCCAAAAAAACCCCACAATACTAGGCAAATATTAATTTGAAAAATTATTGGCCATTCAAACACGTAAAAAGAGACAGATGGCCCTAATTGTAATATATTTTGCCTAACTAAATATTTCCAAAACATTGTCTACTTGAAATGCAATCGTTATAAAAGACAGTTTTACTGGTATATTTTGCATTCTTGTTTGCATACTAAGCTTTCAAAATATACTATGCATTTTAAACAATGGCCAATATATATTCTGATTGACACATTTGAAGTGCTCCACAACCACATGTAACTAGTGGCTATGTTCTTCAGCAGTATAGGTCCACATCCTTGGTACTCACAGCAGCAGCATTAGCTGGGAGCTTGTGAGAAGCATGAAATCTCAGCCCTAAATACATTGAATTAAAAAAAAATAATAATCCTTGGTTGACGTCTATAAACATTAAAGGACAACATTAAAAAATATATATATCATGTAAAGAATGCTTAGGGAAATTCGTAGGCAGAGTTAGCAAATATAGCTCTAGTAAGGTGGGTGAAGAAAATGTCTATTTGTATTCAAGGAATGGATTCAAAAAAATGATGCCCAAGGAAGTAAGTGAACTAATTTAAGAAAATAGTGGTAAAAATGGTTACAGGTACCTTCCAAATAAACATCTCTGAAAGTTTTGAGAAGTAGTCTTAATCTCAATTTCATAATAAATTATTCTGTGTGTGTCTGTGGGCATGTATATTGATTTTGTACTATCTATTATTTTCATTAATTTTAGACTAATTGATTTTATAAACATATATCTTCTGTTTGGACAAGTATATTTATAAAACAGATTATGCAAGATAAATAAGCTTACTGTGCTTATTTAACTGTTATCCACATATTAGATTCAGCAAATAATTCATGACTTCAATGACACAGTTCTGAGAACAGCTGGAACTTGAGTAATCAATTATAGATGCATCTCCCCCAGGCACAGAAAAAGGATGGGAATTTATTCCATAGTGTTAAGGATTTTTACTTCCTCAGCTAGAAGGCATGTCACATCTCATCTTTGAAATGGTGACCAAATTCCTAGAGTTACTGCATCTTGTGTGCATGCATAACAAGGCCGTCAAACTTTTATCTGAGTGATTCTCTTGTGGTTTCTTATCTATCTGAAATAAATCCAAATACCTTCGATTGAGAAGGGAACTATAAGTTCAAGGGATGAAAATAATTTACTACTCTGTCTTTTTCCCAAAAATTATTTGTTAAATGGATGATTAAGTAAAATAATACTTAACAACATAAGGCTTGAATCAGAGAGGTGTGGGTTCAATTCCTAGTTCTTTCACTCCCTAAGTGAAGAATTCAATGTAAATTAAATAACATCTCTGTGCCTCCTTAAAATAGAAAACAAATAATGCCATTGATTTATTTAAGAATAAAATATTTCATGTACAAATTAATGTTTGGTAGTTTCCAAAACATTAGATTTCAGAATACTAAATTACAAGAAAGACCCTTTACTCTATTATTCTTACAAAGAGCAAGCCCTGAAATCAGAGCTTTGTGATATCATTTTGACTTTCTAATTTATTTCTAAATCATGATTCTGTAGTCTTTGGAGCATCAGCAGCTGCATTATCATCATTGTCCATTGCCATCCTCGTTGTCATCACATCATCATCTTCCCTGACTTTTCATAGGTAATTTGCTAAGAATTTTCTTATATTGCTACTATATTGAAGGAACAACTTATAAAGATTCAGTCATTTCTCCAGATTCACATTGTGTGATGGCAAGAATAGAGCCCTGGACTAGTAACTGCAAAGCCAAACCAAACTTTCAACAGAAAAGCATTAAGTAAGTGATAAAAAAAAGAATACCTTTGTCACATGAACACTTTTTTTAGGAAAGAAAAGACTATTAACCACTTTGGTAAGTAGCAATCTACTCACCTGTGTTAAATGTTATTAATCTTATGGGTTTCATTGGGTCCTACCAAAATTTCATATGAAGTTCTAATTCCCAGGAAACTATAAGATGGCTTCATTTGGAGATAAGGTATTTAAAGAGGTAATTAAGGATAAATGAATTTATTGAAATGAGTTCTAATTCAATGTGATTGTTGTACTTAGTTCAGTGAGAACGTACACATACATCGAGGAGAGACCAGGTGAACATACAGGTAGAAGCTGGTATCTATAAGCTGAGTATATAGAACTCAGAAGAGTTCATGTGAAGCCTTGATTTCAGACTTCCAGCCTTCAGAATGGTTGGAAAGCCTCCTAGGCTGTTGTCCTTTGTTATAGTAGCTGTAGCTAACCAGGACAATCAACAGTTTAAAGGTCTGCTTTAAGAAGGTCTTCTCATCACACAAATTCCAAATTGTTATGCCTTGAACAGTTTCTAATCCTAACCCGTTCTTCTTTTTGAAAGACCTCTCTTAAAGTATTTGAACCTATTCTCCTAAGAAACCAATAAACACCCCACTTCCAACACTGTAGTAAGACTCACTGGATTAAGAATCTAAGACTGAGTCTAGTGATGATTCCCTTCATTCAACATAGTGGATTGTACTTACTTTTGCTTCATTAATAGGTTTTCTGGTGATGTTTTGGGGAGTTCTGCAATATGTAGTAGTATTCATAAACATGCACACACCATTTGCTGTTGTCACTCAAATTATTCAATTTTAAAACAGCAGGCTCAACTAAAACCTATTGAAGCTCCAACTCAGGGGAACTCTGACAGTGATGGTAAAAATAAGTTTCATACTGGGTCTGAATTATGCATTGTTGTCTTCAAGACTCCGAATATTAAATTAATTTTGTCTCCAAGGAAATCGTATTGCATTTAGTTGGTTTGTGGGCATTTGATTAAGTTTGACAACTCCTCACCCCTTAGTGATAACCTGTCTTATTCCCATGGTTCCTTGTTAGTTTGTGTTCTGTCACTTAAGAGAACCTATACAAAGTTGATAGGCAATGGGACAAAAAGTCTGCTCTTGAAATAATTTGAGAAGCTACCACTTGGACACACTATAAACAAACTTATATTTTGTCCCTGAGAATTGCTTTGTTCAGTTCTGTCTGTCAGGAATTGTTTTGTCAGGAATTTGATGGGTGATGACTATGCTATTAATTAGTTTTTAGAGACATAATATATTTTTTTAAAAAAACTATTGTTATTTATTGGTGTAGCTCTAATGATGTCTTATTAATATAAATCTAAGTTTATGTTTCCTCTGGCCCAGATACCTGGCTTGAATTACACTATAATTCTAATTAAATGGATTATATAAAGAATTGTAATTTCAAAGCTGAGGATTTAGAATTACAATCACTTTTGAAAATCTTTTGTTGTGAACAAAATTGTTCATGTGAGAAGTACCTTAGAAATGAAAGAAAATTAATCCAAACATTTAATGGTCTAAATCTAGTAGAGTACAATTAAAAGGAAGTTTTCAAAAGAAATTCAGATTCTTGGTGTGGAGCAAAATGATCTCTAAGACATCTGGAGGTTCTTTACCCAGAGACACACCAAGTGGAATAGCTACACAAGCACCAAACTACTAACACAAGAGCTAAGGAAATAAAGGGAGAGCCCCTAAGGTCTGCTTTTATCTGGGATAAGTTACCTTTATTTCTTTCCCTCCTTTTCCTCCTACTTCAAGTAGCCCAGCAGGGGAGAGATATCTCCTGCTTTGGGAAGGGAGACAAAAATAAGTCCAGGAATTTGATTTAAAATCAAGTATTACTTGCCATGGTGAAATGTGCTGTTGGACAGAGATCCAGGACCCCTGTCATCAGGCCAAGGTTAGTAGAATGAGATGCTCAAACTTTAAGGTGAGGTGGAGTTGGTTCTATCCTCCTCCCCCAATCACCTGTGGCAAACAGAAGCAACACTGTTACTGATCAGCAGCAAGGTAAGAGAGCTAGTCCAGGTTTCTTTGTCTTAGAGCTCAGTGCCAGGCCTGCTGTGGTGAGACTGGGCAGGTTTCTATGACTCTGAGTCTCAGGAGTGACCTAGCTTAACATCAGCCTGGATCAACAAGTGACAAACTCTATCACACATCCCCAAACCTCAGGCAACACTGCTGTGGCCAGGCCAGTGATCACAGACAGAGCTCTAGAGCTACCAGGCACAACCTGTGCCCTTATTGGATGGACTTGCATTTTAGCCTACATCACTGTCAGCAGTAATATGGGTCTCTATGCATACTTGAGACTGGACAGGTCCTTGTGGCTAAAAGAGTAAAGTAAAATTCTAGTATGAACCTAGGTGATCAACTGACACACTTTACCAGCACTAGAAAGTGCGCATGTGGGTAGAGGCTGAATGTCGCTGACATTTGGCTGAATGGATCACTGACCCATTTCATGATGTTTTCAGATACTTAAAAAACTAATTTTCTGTTTCTTAAACTTAATAAATCATTTTCAAAGTAGGGAAGGCATCTAAAAGTTTATAGTAATACCTGAACTTTCTCTACTGAAAACCGTCATCTTCAAACCTAGACACAATAGAAACAAAAACCAAAGCAAACAAAAAACTAGAAAGATTTATTATTCTTTTAGGAATATGAATTGCATATTCCCAAATCTTTATCCATGACTCACATGTCAACAAGAATCTCTAATACAAAATTGTTAGAATGAAACAGAAGCAGAAGACCCTAAGCATGACTTAGTGGAGTTGAAATTTCATGGAAAACAAGTGGGATTTAAAAAAAAAGAATAATGCACATACTTCTTGGATGAAATCTTTTGGAGGATATTTACAATGTCCTTTCTTGTGAAAATAGATGGAACCCTAATTTAGTCTACCATCAAAGAAAATATTGTCCACTGGGGATTTCACATAATATCCATTATAAAATCTTAAAGTTGATATGATTCTCCCTTTCTCCACTTTCTGAAAGTAGGTGTTGGCCAGGAAGAGGGGACTTAATATGTATTCAAATTTAGATAGGATATGGTCCTAGGAAATATCCCATAATATTTCTCATGAACCTAGTACAAACTGAAAGTCATTGACATAAAATATCTAGATGATCCTGCTCTGTTCACCAAGCCTGCAAGAAATTGCCCTTTGGATTAAGGAACCTTTTGTTTATAAGGAGAAAAAGCACTTTAAAAACAACTGATCTGAGAAGGGATTCCAAGATGGCAGATCAGAAGGAGGTAGCATTCTGTGTTGCTCTGGACCTGGGTCTCAACTAGTAGGGATACTGCTTTGGTGAGAGGGATTGGTGATTCCTTCATAGCTGATCCCACACAGGAATCACAGCTGCAATGCTGCACTGGGCCCCAGGCCTCAGCACTCACAGGTGCCTTAGCAGGACCACCAGCATCATCACCAGTGCAGAATTCCCAGGTGAGACCTCCCAGGAAGGACATTCAGCCGCTACCCACATGCAGGAACTCTGGCTACCACTACCCTGTGGACACCCATCTGTCAACGTGGAGCTCCCCCAGTTGCCTTCATCTTTGGACTCAGCAGCTACTGCCATAGTCCCTTACTCTCCATAGGCTGCCTGCACCTGGGTACATCACAGGCTCTGAAGACAGCTGACAGCTGCAACACTGCATGCCACAGAGCTCATCTCTGAAAACATCACACAATGCCATCACCAGGCTTCCCACACCCAATGAAACACACCATTGTTGAAAGTAGCTGCCTCCATTTTGGGTCACCTCCATCCCCATCTTTAGTTGGGGAAAATGCCACTTTGGAACACAGGATAGCCAGGTATGCAGAGTTTTCTAATTTCCCCCAATCCCCAGTAGCCACTAACTCGGCAGAGTGACTGCCCAATTCAAAACAGCTTTCTGAGACAGATGTGCAGCCACCAAAATGCAACACACAAGACCCCAGGGGAGAAATTTTCTGATTAGGAACTAGAAAAGGAGACGGTGAGGGAGATATACTTTAGAGACTAATTTAGAGGGCAGGAACTGTGAGGTCTACAGGTAAGATGAGGATATAAGATCCAGTGCCCACATCACAGGAGTAGATCCCAAAGGAGATCCTTGAGGTGCAGTTTCTCAAGGTAGCAGCAAGTGCTATACTCCACTTCCAGGTGCCCTGCACCCAAGACCAATCCTCAAACCCTGGTAACCACAACCATCCTGACAGCAGAGATAACAACTAAGAACAGACAACCCCACCTAATGGATGAGAAGAAAAGCGGGAAAGATATTGACCTCCAACCAAAACAATCCTTGTTTCTTCCTTCAGATTTTTTTCAATTCTCCTTCTTTATTCTCCTGCCCTCACATCCCTAATATGTGAAACCAAGTACTTCGCATGAATTAGGATACTGAGGACTGAGACAACTGAATAGCATATTACAGTTGTGTAGTATATTCTCTTTTTTTTTTTCTCTTTTTCCTCTCCAATTTTTACTAATTTAACATTATTTACATTTTTTTCTTAATATATATGTGTGTTTGTTTTATATACTCTACTGCCTTCCCTCTTACTTGTCTACCCAAAATTATTACCTCTCTATTCTCTTGCTACTAACCTTATTTTTTAGATTTCTCTTTCACACTTCCTAAGATATAATAACTCTATATCCTCATCTCATACCTTCTCAGCATATCTTCCTACACCTCACCCCCAGCTCTTTGTCCACCATCAAAAACTGTAAACCCTTTTACAAACCTACAGATTATATTGTAGATAATAATTGAATTCACCATTTCTGTACATTTTGACCAAACTGCAAACATCTTAATAACAACTATTTGTTTTTAGGTGGTATTTTGCTAATATTAGGATCTCTTAACACAGTCCTTCCCTTCAAAGGAGAGGTATTGGAACCCTACAGGGTCACTATAAGCCTATAAGGTAAAAACAGAAATGCCTCAGATCCACAGTGCTAGAAGGGGACACATGAGCAACATGCAAAGACAAGGGAAGAAAGTACCCCAAACAAATCAAGATACACATTATTAGAATCCATGACTAGCACAAACAGATAAAAGAACAAAAAAGGAGTTCAGGATGTACATAATTAAAATGTTCTGTAAATTAAAGGATGATATAAGAAAGCAAATACAGGCAGTAAAAGACCATTTCAACAAAAACTACATAAACAAATACAGAAAGCAAAAGATTATGTCAATATGGAGATAGAGGTTTTAATAAACCAAACATAAATCCTTGAAATGCAAGAAGAAACAAACCAAATTAAAAATTCAATTGAAAGCTTCAATAACAGATTAGACCACTTGGAAGACAGGAACTCAGACAATGAAAACAAAATATATAATCTTGAAATGAATGTAGACCTCACAATGAAGATGGCAAGGAATCATAAGAAGAATATTCAAGAAATATTGGATAGCATAAAAAGACCAAATTTAGGAAAGAAAACAAGGAACCAAGAAGATTTCATTCCAGCTGCTTCCCAGGCTCCAAGTGACTTCTTTCCTTCCCTTCTAATATCTTTCCTCCTGAGCATCAAATAAATTTATAAGAGTAAACAGTAACTCAGCAGTCAAACAGAACAAGAAGTATCATGAGCAGCATAAAAAAGCAAGGAAGAAAAGGAGTACAAACAATGAAAGACAGCCTAAATATTCAGGAGGACCTAGAGTCATCAGAAAAATGGTCATATAAAGAACTCAAGGAATACCTTAGACAGATGGAATGGAACCTTAAAGAGGATACGAGACAGCAAATCCAAACAGTGAACGAACACATTGAAAATGAATTACATAAACAGATAAAAGAAGAAGTTAAGCATCTTTATCAGGAGATAGAGATTATAAAAAAAAATCAAACAATAATTCTAGAAATGAAGGAAATGATAAACCAAATTAAAAACTCAATTGAGAGTATCACTAACAGAGTGGAGCAAGTAGAAGCCAGAACGTCAGATAATGAAGACAAAAAGAGTCTAGCCAACTCAGAAAGGCTGGTAAAAAATCACAAGAAAAACATCCAAGAGACATGGGATAACATAAAAAAAACAAACTTACGAGTCATTGGGATAGAAGAAGGTACAGAGATCCAAACCAAGGGAATGAGTAACCTGCTGAATGAAATAATTACAGAAAACTTTCCAGAAATAAAAAAGGAAATGGATATACAAATTGTAGATGCATACAGGACACCGAGCACACAAAATCACAGTAGACCAACGCCAAGACATATTATTATGAGATAGCCAATATACAGAACAAAGAGAAAATATTAAAGGCTACAAGAGAAAGAAAGCAGATTACATTCAGGGGTAAACCAATAAGGTTAACAACAGATTTTTTATCACAGACGCTGAAAGCGAGAAGATCCTGGAACAACATATTTCAAACACTGAAAGACAATGGATGCCAACCAAGAATTCTGTATCCAGCAAATTTAAGCTTCAGGTACGACAACGAAATAAAAATCTTTCATGATAAACAAAAGCTAAAAGAATTTGCAGCTAGAAAACCAGCATTGCAAAGCGTCTTGAGCAAAACACTACACGAGGAAGAAATGAAAAACAACAACCAAAACCATCAGTGGGAAGTGCCTCGGTAATGACAGAGGGTGGGGGGAAAGCTAATCATGGAGAAACAAACTAAATTAAAAAAAAAGATAAATAATCAAACATGGCTGGCAGTACAAACCATATATCAATAGTAACTCTAAACATTAATGGCTTAAACTCTCCAATAAAGCTATATAGGCTGGTAACATGGATTAAAAAAACAAATCCAACAATATGTTGTCTCCAGGAGACACATCTGATTGGAAAAGACATACACAGGCTGAAGGTGAAAGGTTGGGAAAAAATATACCACGCACACGGTCCTCGTAAGCAAGCAGGGGTGGCCATCCTCATATCGAATAAAATCGACTTCAAGACTAAGTTAATCAAAAGGGATAAGGAAGGACATTATATACTGTTAAAAGGAACCATTCACCAACAAGACATAACAATTATCAATATTTATGCACCAAATAATGGTGCTGCGATGTACATAAAACTATTGAAAAAACTAACAAAACTAAAAGTTGGTTCTTTGAAAAAATAAATAAGGTCGACAGACCCTTAGCCATGCTAACGAAGAGAAGAAGAGAGAGAACTCAAATTACTAACATACAGGATGAAAAAAGCAATATCACAACAGATGCTACAGAAATACAGAAGACAATTAGAAATTATTTTGAAAACCTATATTCCAATAAAATAGAAGATAGTGAAGACATCGATAAATTTCTTAAGTCATATGATTTGCCCAGACTGAGTCAGGAGGATACACACAATTTACACAGACCAATATCAATGGATGCAATAGAAGAAGCAATCAAAAGACTACCAACCAAGAAAAGACCAGGACCGGATGGGTATACAGCGGAGTGTTACAAAACCTTTAAAGAAGAATTAATACCAATACTTTTCAAGTTATTTCAGGAAATAGAAAAAGAGAGAGCTCTGCCAAATTCATTCTATGAGGCCAACATCACCCTGATTCCAAAACCAGACAGAGACACCTCAAAGAAAGAAAACTACAGACCAATATCTCTGATGAGCCTAGATGCAAAAATCCTCAATAAAATTCTGGCGAATCAGATATAAAGGCACATCAAAAAAATTGTGCACCATGATCAAGTAGGATTCATCCCTGGGATGCAAGGATGGTTCAATATACAGAAATCAATAAATGTTATTCACCACATCAATAGACTTAAAGATAAGAACCATATGATCATCTCAATAGACGCAGAAAAAGCATTCAACAAAGCACAGCATCCCTTTATGTTCAAAACATTAGAAAAAATAGGGATAACAGGAATTTACCTCGACATTGTAAAAACTATCTATGCTTAGCCTCAGGCTAGCATCATTCTGAATGGAGAAAAATTGAAGGCATTCCCTCTAAATTCTGGAACAAGACAGGGATGCCCTCTATCACCACTTCTATTCAATATAGTTCTCGAAACACTGGCCAGAGCAATTACACAGACGAAAGAAATTAAAGGCATAAAAATAGGAAAAGAAGAACTTAAATAATCACTATTTGCGGGTGACATGATTCTATACCTAGAAGACCCAAAAGGGTCTACAAAAAAATTACTAGAACTAATAAATGAATTCAGCAAAGTGGCAGGATATAAAATCAACACGCATAAATCAAAGGCATTTCTGTATATCAGCGACAAAACTTCTGAAATGGAAATGAGGAAAAACACTCCATTCACAATATCCTCCAATTAAATAAAATACTTGGGAATCAACCTAACAAAAGAGGTGAAAGATTTATACAATGAAAACTACAGAACCCTAAAAAGAGAAGTAGAAGAATATCTTAGAAGATGGAAAAATATACCCTGTTCATGGATAGGCAGAACTAACATCATCAAAATGGCGATATTACCAAAAGCTCTCTATAGTCTTAATGCAATGCCAATCAAAATCCCAACGGCATTTCTTGTAGAAATAGATAAAGCAATCATGAAATTCATATGGAAAAATAAAAGACCCAGAATAGGAAAAGCAATTCTAAACAGGAAGTAATAATCAGGCGGTATAGTGATACCAGATTTCAAACTATATTACAGAGGAATAGTAACAAAAACAGCATGGTACTGGTACCAAAACAGGCAGGTGGACCAATGGTACAGAATAGAGGACAGAGAGACTAATCCACAAAGCTACAACTTATATTTGATAAAGGAGCTAAAAGCATGCAATGGAGGAAGGATAGCATCTTCAACAAATGGTGTTGGGAAAACTGGAAATCCATATGCAATAAAATGAAACTGAATCCCCTCCTCTCGCTATACACAAAAGTTAACTCAAAGTGGATCAAGGAGCTAGATATCAAATCAGAGACTCTGCATCTGATAGAAGAAAAAGTTGGCTCCAATCTACATATTGTGGGGTCAGGCTCCAAATTCCTTAATAGGACACCCATAGCACAAGAGTTAATAACAAGAATCAACAAATGGGACTTACTTAAACTAAAAAGTTTTTTCTCAGCAAGAGAAACAATAAGAGAGGTAAATAGGCAGCCTACATCATGGGAACAGATTTTTACTCCTCACACTTCAGATAGAGCCCTAATATCTAGAGTATACAAAGAACTCAAAAAATTAGGCAATAAGATAACAAATAACCCAATCAACAAATGGGCCAAGGACCTGAAAAGACACTTCTCAGAGGAGGACATACAATCAATCAACAAGTACATGAAAAAATGCTCACCATCGCTAGCTGTCAGAGAAATGCAAATCAAAACCACCCTAAGATACCATCTCACTCCAGTAAGATTGGCAGCCATTATGAAGTCAAACAACAACAAGTGCTGGCGAGGATATGGGGAAAAGGGTACTCTTGTACATTGCTGGTAGGACTGTAAATTGGTGCAGCCAATTTGGAAAGCAGTTTGGAGATTCCTGGGAAAGCTGGGAATGGAACCACCATTTGACCCTGCTATTGCCCTTCTCGGACTATTCCCTGAAGACCTTAAAAGAGCATGGTACAGGGATACTGCCACATCGATGTTCATAGCAGCACAATTCACAATAGCTAGACTGTGGAACCAACCCAGATGCCCTTCAATAGATGAATGGATTAAAAAAATGTGGCATTTATACACCATGGAGTATTACGCAGCACTAAAAAATGACAAAATCATGGAATTTCCAGGGAAATGGATGGCACTAGAGCTGATTATGCTTAGTGAAGCTAGCCAATCCCTAAAAAACAAATACCAAATGTCTTCTTTGATATGATGAGAGCAACTAAGAACAGAGCAGGGAGGAAGAGCAGGAAGAAAAGATTAACATTAAACGGAGACATGAGGTGGGAGGGAAAGGGAGAGAAAAGGGAAATTGCATGGAAATGGAGGGAGACCCACATTGTTATTCAAAATTACATATAAGAGGTTGTGAGGGGAATGGGAAAATAAACAAGGAGAGAAATGAATTACAGTAGATGGGGTAGAGAGAGAAGATGTGAGGGAAGGGGAGGGGGGATAGTAGAGGATAGGAAAGGTAGCAGAATACAACAGTTACTAATAGGGCATTATGTAAAATGTGGATGTGTAACCGATGTGATTCTGCAATCTGTATTTGGGGTAAAAATGGGAGTTCATAACCCACTTGAATCTAATGTATGAAATATGATATGTCAAGAGCTTTGTAATATTTTGAACAACCAATAAAAAAAGAGAAAAAAAAGACCAAATTTAAGACTTTTGGGGATAGAAGAAGGTATAGAGTTCTAAACCAAAGTAATGAAAAATCTGTTCAACAAAATAATATCAGAAAAATTTCCAAACATGAATTAATGAATTGGAAAATCAAATTCAAGAGGCTTACAGGACACTAAATATGCAAAATCACAACAGATCCACACCAGGCACATTATAATGAAAATGCCTAACATATAGAATAAGCAGAAAAGATTAAATGCCACAAGAGAAAGGAATAAGATTACATATAGGGGAAAAACCAATTAGAATAAGTGCAGATTTTTCAACCCAGACGCTGAAAGCTAGAAGATCCTGGAACAACATATAACAAGCTCTGAAAGAAAATGGATACCAATAATGAATCTTGTATTTAGTAAAATTAAGCTTTAGATTGGTGATAAAATCAAAACCTTCCATGATAAACAAAAGTTAAAAGAATTTTCAGCTAGAAAATCTGTACTACAGGACATAGGTTGGCTGATTGGATCAAAAACAAAATAAAAAAAAAAAAAAACACCCCAAGATATGCTGCTTCCAAGAGACTCATCTCATAGGAAATGACATAAACAGACTGAAGGAGGAGGGATTTCCATGCACATATCAAATAAAGTAGACTTTAAGATAAAGTTAATCAAAAGGGACAAAGAAGAGTATTTCATACTACTCAAGGGAATCATACACCAATAAGACATAACAATTAAAGTATATATGCCCCAAACAATGCAGCATTTATGTTCATCAAACCAACTCTTTTCAAGTTCAAGAGTCAAACTGACCACAACACAATAATTCTGAGTGATTTATCACATGTCTTTCACCACTGGATAGATCTTCCAAACAAAACCTAAACAAAGAAACTATAGAACTCAATAATACAATCAATAACAGACTTCACTGACACATATAAAATATTTCATTCTTCAACAATCAAATACACTTTCTTGTAAGCATCACAAGGATTCTTCTCTAAAATATAAAATATATTATACCACAAAGCAACTCTTAGCAAATACAAAAAAAAGTAGAGAAACTACTCTGCATTCTATCAGATCACAATGAAATAAAATTAGAAATCAATGATAAAATAAAAATAAAACTACTCCAATGCCTGGAGACTAAATAATATGTTACAGAATGAATAGAGGGTTGCAAAAAACATCAAGGGGGCAATTGAAAAATTCTTAGAAGCAAATGAGAACACTGATAACAACATATCAAAATCTCTGTGACACTATGAAGACAGTACTAAGAGGAAGGTTTATTGCATGAAGTTCATTCCTTAAAAGAAGAAAAAGTCAACAAATAAATGACCCAACACCAAATATCAAAGCCCTAGAGAAAGAAGAACACATCAACACCCAAATCAGTAGAAGATAGGAAATAATTAAAATCAGAGCTCAAATCAGTGAAATTGAAACAAAAGAAATAATTTAAAAACTTGAAAAAATAAAAGTTGGCTCTTTGAAATAAATAAATAAATTTGACAAATTCTTACCCATGCTAACAAAGAGAAGGATAGAGAAAACTCAAATCACTCACATACATGATGAAAAAGGAAAAATCCCAACAGACACTACAGAAATACAGAAGATAATAAGAAATCATTGTGAAAACTTGTACTCTAATAAAATAGAGAATATCAAAGGTGTTGACAAATTTCTAGAGACATAAGAGTTGCCCAAATTGAATAAGAATGATATACATAATTTAAACATATCAATTTCAAGCAAGGAAATAGAAGACACCATTGGGAGTCTACTTACCAAGAAAAGCCAAGAACCTGATGAATAAGGAGCTGGGTTCTACAAGACTTATAAAGAGGAACTAATACCTATACTCTACAAATTATTTTGTAAAATATGAAGAGAGGGAACACATCCAAACTCATTCTATGAGGCGCATATTACCCTGATTCCAAAACCAGGCAAAGACACATCAAAGAAAGAAAGCTTCAGACCAATATCTCTAATAAACATAGATGCAAAAATTCTCAATAAAATTCTGGCAAATCGAATACAAATACATATCAAAAAAATTGTGCACCACAAATCAAGTGGGATTCATCCCAGGGATGCAAGTTTGGTTCAACATATGGAAATCAATAAACATAATTCATCACATCAATAGAATTAAAGATAAGAACCATATGATCATCTCAATAGATGCAGAAAAAAAACATTCAATAAAATAAAGGACCTATACATGTTCAAAACACTAGAAAAACTAGGGATAACAGGAACATATCTCAACATCATAAAAGCTGTCTATTCTAAGCCCCAGGCCAACATCATTCTAAATGGATAATAATTGAAATCATTCCCTCTAAAAACTGGAAAAAGGCAGGGTTGTCTTCTTTTACCACTTCTATTTAACATAGATCTTGAAACACTGGCCAGAGCAATTAGACAGACAAAGAAATTAAAGGGATACAGATAGGAAAATAACAAGTCAAATTAGCACTATTTACCGATGATATGATTCTGAACCTAGAAGACCCAGACAATTCCACCAGAAAACTTTTAGAACTAGTAAATGAATTCAGCAAAGTAGCAGGATACAAAACCAACAACCATAAATCAAAGGTATTTCTATGTTTCAGTGGCAAATCCTCTGAGAGAGAAATGTGAAAAATTACCCCATTTACAATAGCCTCAAGAAAAAATACTTGTGAATCAGCTTAACAAAAAAGGTGAAAGACCTCTACAACAAAAACTACAGAATGCTAAAGAAAGAAATTGAAGGAGACCTTAGAAGATAGAAAGATCTCCCTTGTTCTTGGATAGGCAGAATTAGTATTGGCAAAAATGACCATAATACCAAAAGCACTATATTCAATGCAATTCCAAAAAAAAAAAAAAAAAATCCAAATGAAATTGCTCATAGAAATAGAAAAATCAGTCATGAAACTCATCTGGAAAAATAAGAGAACTCAAGTGCTAAAGCAATTCTTAGCAAGAAGAATGAAGCAGGTGGCATCACTATACTGGACCTTAAATTAAACTACAGAGCATAGTAAAAAAAAACAGCATGGTATTGGCACCTAAATAGACTGGTAGACCAGTGGTACAGCATAGAGGATACAGAGACTAATCCACATAATTTCAGTTATCTAATATTAGACAAAGACACCAAAAATATGCATTGGAGACAAGAGAGCCTCTTCAAGAAATAATGCTGGGAAAACTGGAAGTCTATATGCAACAAAATTAAATTAAACCCCTATCTCTCACCATGCACAAAGGTGAATCAAACACCTAGGAATTAAACCAGAGACACTGTGTCTATTAGAAAAAAATGCAGGCTCAAATCTCCACCAAGTCTGATTAGGCCCCAACTTCCATAATAAGCCTCCTATAGCATAAGAATTAAAATCAATAATCAATAAATGGGATGGATTTAAACTAAAAAGTTTTCTCAACAAAAGAAACAATCAGTGAGTTCAATAGGTAGCCTACATCTTGGGAGAAAACTTCTATCATTCATACATCAGATAGAGCACTAATCTCTAGGATATATAAAGTACTCAAAAAGCTAAACATCAAAAAACAAATAGCCCAATTAATAAATGGCCCAAGGACCTGAAACAACACTTCTCAGAAGATGATATACAATAAATCAAAAATATATGAATAAAATGTTCAACATTTGTAGCAATTAGAGAAATGCCAATCAAAACTACACTAAAATTTCATCTGACTCCAGTCAGAATGGCAGCTATTAAGTACACATACAACAATAAATGTTGGTGAAGATGTGGGGAAAAAGGAACACTCATACATTGCTGGTGGGACTGCAAACTATTGCAGCCAATATGAAAAGCAGTAAGGAGATTCCTTGGAAACCTGGAACCATTTGACCCATGTATCCTACTCCTTGGTCTATACCCAAAGGACTTAAAAACAGCATACTACAGGGACACAGCCACATCAATGTTTATAGCAGCAAAATTCACAATAGCTAAACTGGAACCAACATAAATGCTTTCAGTGGATGAATGGATAAAGAAATTGTGGTATATGTAGATATTGGAATATTACTCAGCAATAAAAGGGAATAAAATCATGGCATTTGCAGGTAAATGTATAAAGTTGAAGATAATGCTAAGTGAAGTTAGCCAATCCCCCTCCCCACCCCCCAAAAAAACAAATGCCAAATGTTTTCTCTGATACAATGAGGCTGATTTATAGTGGGGTTTGCAGGGGGAGCATGGGAGGAATAGATGGAGTCTAGATAGGGCAAAGGGGCAGGAGGAGAAGGAAAGGGCATGGTGGTAAAAAAAGATGGTGGAATGAGATGGATACCATTACACTAAATCCATGTATGAAGGCACAAATTGTGTGAATATACTTTATATACAACCATACATATGAAAACTCATGCTCTATGTGTATTTACTATGAGTTGTAATACATTCTGCTGTCATGTATAACAAGAATTAAAAAAAAATAAACAACTGCTCTCTACTGAGAACTGAAAAATACATAAATAGTTAAGAAGTAAAACTGCTATTGGTATGATTTTTAATTCCTGCTTTTCCATTATATTTTGAAAAGGTGACATTGCTCTAATCATTTATGTGCATATTGAATTTTTTAATTAGAATTAGAATTGTAGTTTATAACACAAAAAGTGGCCATATTTGTACCACCTCTCCTTCAGTAATGAAGACAAGTATATATAGTGATCCACAGATATGATGGGATGTTAAGTCAGTAACCATCAACATTTGGACTTTGAACTAGGGAACATCACCCTTTCATTTTTGATACTACATCTGATACAATAATATGTATGTATGATTTAAGTAAATAGAAAATTTAAATTAAATGATTACTTAATAACCTTGCTCTTTATTCCCAAATACTTTCTTAGTCATAGTTAGATCATAGCAATTTTATGTTTTTATTTACTGTTATCTTTGTGTCTAAATCACTCTAAACTTGAAGAATCGGAGGGTTTCAGCCAAAGTAGAATGATTCTGTGCCACTTTGAAACATAATCTCTCATAAAATGCAATAATCTCTTTTAAAAACAAAAATTAACAGAAGTATCAAGTCCTCTTGAAATTCTTTACCCAAGAAAGTTTCTTATGGCTTTTACATGCCTGAGGTCCACATTTTCTGGCATTATTACGATTTGTTTCTCAATTAGGTTGCCTGTTTTCCCTCTACTTACATGAATTCTATGTCACTTCAGGAAGAGATAGTAATCTATTGCAAAGGGGTTTTGTCATACATTCTGTCAAACATCAATAATAAAAGCTCTTTTCCTTCATAGGATTCCTACCAATATTTACAAGGAGTCTTATGAAAAATACTTCAGAAAAATAAAATGGAAAGTACAATGCCTAGTATATTTGACCACTGGTATGCTTAAGTTATAGGATATAGATCCCTGGGTTGATGTGTTCCTGCCACAAGACAAAAACAGTCAACCTCTTACACTCTTACTCTCACTCTAGTGGAAAATAAGCAGCCAAACATTCTCAGGGGTACTTCAGAAGTAGATTATTTTTAGAAAAGAGTTTCTTCCAAAATATTGGATCGACGTGACAAATGGACAGGAGAGATGTCTTCCACTCATGACATTTTATCAAAACCTGCATGACTGCAGCCACAATTAGCATGCTTCAATTGGCCCTGTGTGTATTTATTATTTTATTACATTTGATTTTTATACTCCTCAATGTTTTGATATTCTGCATTATTGTAAAAAGAACACTCATTATTTCTTCACATCCATGTCTATATTGGATCTGTAGTTAAGATTGCTTTCTATAACCTTAATTACTTCATGATATGAGCCTAATAACCAATGCAATTTGTTGAAAACATACAAATAATCCAACTACTATTTTCGCACCTATTTTGTTCTGTGTGCCAACAGGCTTATTTAAACACAGGCTGCTTATGAATACAAGTATTTGGTTTCATCAATAATGGACTCAGACACTGATTGATATTTTGTCTGCCAAATAGAGTAAAAAGCCCTTAATCAATTTTTGTTCTCACTTAGTAAAGGAAATTTCTGATTTTACTGAAATAACAGCTAAAAACTACATGTAGAAGCTGAAGTTCATAGTCAAACTTTCAAAACAGATAAACCCCAAAATGAAAACATAACAGAGATGACACATTTTAACATTCTTTTTAAATTTATAAAGCTTGTCAGGGATGTGAATCTTTTGATTCCCTGTCACACACCACTTTCCCTTTATCTAATGATGTTTTCACTTAATTTTTATCTGTGACTACACCTTGGTGGTACCAGTACATCACTTAACAACTCTACAATATTATTTTGACCAATGACTTTGTTATAAAATACTCTTGGCTATGTCTGAAAATTACAAAGGAATTTCTTACCTTAGTAAATTGACTACTATATCTATCTTAGTCCCTTATAAAACTATATATTTTGGTCTGTTAGTTGTGTTACTTGGAAAAGTTATAGATGTATAATTTGATTAAATAAAGAGAAAATTGAAATATAAATTTGGAATACAAGCCCTTAGTCACTTGTGGAAAATTCTGCATAAGGTTCTTCAATCCATGATTGTGCCACTTATTATAATTTATAGTTAAATTAAACTGAACTAAATGATGATAAAATCATTCCATTCCTTACCTGACATATTTTTTTTCCTTAAATTTAAATTTATTTTATTATTTTTTTTCGTGTCTTTTTTTTTTATTGGATGTTCACAACATTACAAAGCTCGTGACAAATCATATTTCATAGATTAGAATCAATTGGGTTATGAACTCCCATTTTTTACCCCAAATAAAGATTGCAGAATCACATCTGCTACACATCACATTTTTACATACTGCCATATTAGTGACCCTTGTATTCTGCTACCTTTACTATCCTCTAATATCCCCCCTCCCCTTCCCTCCCATCTTCTCTCTCTACCCCATCTATTGAAATTCATTTCCCTCCATGTTTGTTATCCCATTCCCCTCGTAAACTCTTATATATAATTTTGTATAACAATGAGGGTCTCTCTCCATTTCCATGTGATTTCCCTTTTTTTTTTCCTCCCTTTCCCTCCCGCCTCATGTCTCTGTTTAATGCTAATCTTTTCTTCCTGCTCAGCCTCACGGTTCTGCTCTTAGTTGCTCTCATTATATCAAAGAAGACATTTGGTATTTGTTTTTTAGGGATTGGCTAGCTTCACTAAGCATAATCTGCTCTAGTGCCATCCATTTCCCTGCAAATTCCATGATTTTGTCATTTTTTAGTGCTGCGTAATACTCCATGGTGTATAAATGCCACATTTTTTTATTCATTCATCTATTGAAGGGCATCTGGGTTGATTCCACAGTCTAGCAATTGTGAATTGTGCTGCTATGAACATCCATGTGGCAGTATCCCTGTTGTTGCATATGGATTTCCAGTTTTCCCAACACCATTTGTTGAAGATGCTATCCTTTCTCCATTGCATGTTTTTAGCTCCTTTATCAAATATAAGATAGTTGTAGCTTTGTGGATTAGTCTCTGTGTCCTCTATTCTGTACCATTGGTCCACCCGCCTGTTCTGGTACCAGTACCATGCTGTTTTTATTACTATTGCTCTGTAATATAGTTTGAAGTCTGGTATCGCTATACCACCCGATTCACACTTCCTGCTTAGAATTGTTTTTGCTATTCTGGGTCTTTTGTTTTTCCATATGAATTTCATGATTACTTTATCTATTTCTACAAGAAATGCCATTGGGATTTTGATTGGCATTGCATTGAACCTATAGAGAGCTTTTGGTAATATCGCCATTTTGATGATGTTAGTTCTGCCTAACCATGAACAGGGTATATTTTTCCATCTTCTAAGATCATCTTCTATTTCTTTCTTTAGGGTTCTGTAGTTTTCATTGTATAGGTCCTTCACCTCTTTTGTTAGGTTGATTCCCGAGTACTTTATTTTTTTTTTTGAGGATATTGTGAATGGAGTGTTTTTCCTCATTTCCATTTCAGAAGTTTTGTCGCTGATATACAGAAATGCCTTTGATTTATGTGTGTTGATTTTATATCCTGCCACTTTGCTGAATTCATTTATTAGTTCTAGTAGTTTTTTTGTAGACCGTTTTGGGTCTTCTAGGTATAGAATCATGTCATCCGCAAATAGTGATAATTTAAGTTCTTCTTTTCCTATTTTTATGCCTTTAATTTCTTTCGTCTGTCTAATTGCTCTGGCCAGTGTTTCGAGAACTATATGGAATAGAAGTGGTGATAGGGGGCATCCCTGTCTTGTTCCAGATTTTAGAGGGAATGCCTTCAATTTTTCTCCATTCAGAATGATGCTAGCCTGAGGCTTGGCATAGATAGCTTTTACAATGTCGAGGTAAGTTCCTGTTATCCCTATTTTTTCTAACGTTTTGAACATAAAGGGATACTGTACTTTGTCAAATGCTTTTTCTGCGTCTATTGAGATGATCATATGGTTCTTCTCTTTAAGCCTATTGATGTGGTGAATAACATTTATTGATTTCCGTATATTGAACCATCCTTGCATCCCAGGGATGAATCCTACTTGATCATGGTGCACAATTTTTTTGATATGCCTTTGTATCAGATTCGCCAAAATTTTATTGAGGATTTTTGCATCTAGGTTCATTATAGATATTGGTCTGTAGTTTTCTTTCTTTGAGGCGTCTTTGTCTGGTTTCGGAATCAGGGTGATGTTGGCCTCATAGAATGAATTTGGAAGAGCTCCCTCTTTTTCTATTTCCTGAAATAACTTGAAAAGTACTGGTTTTGTAGAACTCCGCTGTATACCCATCCGGTCCTGGGCTTTTCTTGGTTGGAAGTTTTTTAATTGCTTCTTCTATTTCATCAAGTGATATTGGTCTGTTTAGGTTGTGAGTTTCCTCCTGACTCAGTCTTGGCAAATCATATGACTTAAGGAATTTATCAATGTCTTCACTTTCTTCTATTTTATTGGAATATAGGTTTTCAAAATAATTTCTAATTGTTTTCTGTATTTCTGAAGCATCTGTTATAATATTGCCTTTTTCATCCCGTATGTTAGTGATTTGAGTTCTCTCTCTTCTTCTCTTCGTTAGTATGGCTAGGGGTCTGTCGATCTTATTTATTTTTTCAAAGAACCAACTTTTTGTTTTGTTAATTTTTTCAATAGTTTCTTTTGTTTCAATTTCATTGATTTCTGCTCTGATTTTAATTAGTTCTTGCCTTCTGCTACATTTGCTATTGTTTTGCTCTTCCTTTTCTAGGGCTTTGAGATGAAGTGTGAGCTCATTTATTTGTTGGTTTTTCCTTTTTTTGAGGAATGACCCCCAGGCGATGAATTTCCCTCTTAAAACTGCTTTCATTGTGTCCCATAGATTCCAATATGTTGTGTCTGTATTTTCATTTATCTCTAAGAATTTTTTGATTTCCTCCTTTATGTCTTCTGTAACCCATTGATCATTTAGTAACGTATTGTTCATTTTCCATGTGATGTAGGATTTTTCCTTCCTTCTTTTATCATTGATTTCCAGTTTCATTCCATTATGATCTGATAAAGTGCATGGTATTATCTCAACCCCTTTATATTTACTGAGGGTTGCCCTATGGCATAATATATGATCTATTTTTGAGAAGGTTCCATGTGCTGCTGAGAAAAAAGTATATCCACTTGATGATGGTTGATATATTCTATATATGTCAGTTAAGTCTAGGTTATTGATTGTGGTATTGAGGTCAATAGTTTCTTTATTCAACTTTTGTTTGGAGGATCTGTCCAATGGTGAGAGAGGTGTGTTGAAGTCACCCATAATTATTGTGTTGTGGTCTATTTGATTCTTGAGCTTGAGGAGAGTTTGTTTTATGAACGTCGCAGCGCCATTATTTGGTGCATAAATATTGATAATTGTTATGTCTTGTTGGTGAATGGTTCCTTTTAACAGTATATAATGTCCTTCCTTATCCCTTTTGATTAGCTTAGTCTTGAAGTCGATTTTATTGGATATGAGAATGGCCACGCCTGCTTGCTTACGAGGACCGTGTGCTTGGTATATTTTTTCCCAACCTTTTACCTTGACCCTGTGTATGTCTTTTCTAGTCAGATGTGTCTCCTGGAGGCAGCATATCGTTGGATTTGTTTTTTTAATCCATGTTACCAGCCTATGTCGCTTTATTGGAGAGTTTAAGCCATTAACGTTTAGAGTTACTATTGATATATGGTTTGTACTTCCTGCCATGTTTGATTATTTATCTCTTTTTTTTTTCCTAATTTAGTTTGTTTCTCCATGATTAGCTTTCCTCCCATCCTCTGTCTTTACTGAGGCACTTCCCGCTGATGGTTTTGGTTATTGTTTTCCATTTCTTCCTCGTGTAGAGTTTTGCTCAAGACGCTTTGCAATGCTGGTTTTCTGGCTACAAATTCTTTTAGCTTTTGTTTATCATGGAAGATTTTTATTTCGTTGTTGTATCTGAAGCTTAATTTTGCTGGATACAGAATTCTTGGTTGGCATCCATTGTCTTTCAGTGTTTGAAATACATTGTTCCAGGATCTTCTCGCTTTCAGCGTCTGTGATGAAAAATCCGTTGTCAACCTTATTGGTTTACCCCTAAATGTAATCTGCCTGTTTTCTCTTGTAGCTTTTTATATTTTCTCTTTGTTCTGTATATTGGATAGCTTCATAACAATGTGTCTTGGCGTTGGTCTATTGTGATTTTGTGTGCTCGGTGTCCTGTATGCATCTACAATTTGTATATCTGTTTCCTTTTTTATTTCTGGAAAGTTTTCTGTAATTATTTCCTTCAGTAAGTTACCCATTCCCTTGGCATGAATCTCTGTGCCCTCCTCTATCCCGATGACTCGTAAGTTTGGTTTTTTTATGTTATCCCAAATCTCTTGGATGTTTTTCTCGTGATTTTTTACCAGCCTATCTGAATTGGCTAGACTCTTTTCAAGGTGATATATTTTGTCTTCATTATCTGATGTTCTGGCTTCTACTTGCTCCACTCTGTTAGTGATACTCTCGATTGAGTTTTTAATTTGGTTTATTGTTTCCTTCATTTCTAGAATTATTGTTTGATTTTTTTTTATAATCTCTATCTCCTGATAAAGATGCTTAACTTCTTCTTTTATCTGTTTTTGTAATTCATTTTCAATGTGATCTTTAAGGTTCCTTTCCATCTGTCTAAGGTGTTCCTTGAGTTCTTTATATGGCCATTTTTCTGATGACTCCAGGTCCTCCTGAATATTTAGGCTGTCTTTCATTGTTTGTACTCCTTTTCTTCCTTGCTTTTTTATGCTCATGATACTTCTTGTTCTGTTTGACTGTTGAGTTACTGTTTACTCTTATAAGTTTATTTGATGCTTGGGAGGAGAGGTCTTAGAAGGGAAGGGAAGAAGTCACTAAAGAGAGTAAGTGTAGGCAGGTGGAGTTCAAGAGAGGGGGAATAAGAAAGTTGAAAAGAAATGAAAAGACAAAAGAAAAAAAAGTGAGAAGAAAGAGAGAAAAAACGAAAAAATAAAAATTTAAAACAAACGAAAAAAAATATAATGGTAATAAAAAATGGAAATTGAAGTTTAAAAAAATAATAGTAATAATAATAGAATAAGAAAAATTAACAAAAAAAAAATTGAAACCATTAGTAAGAAAGTTAAAGAACACAACAACGTCAACTACAAAAAGTGAGAATAAAAAAAAAATACTAATAATAATCATTAAAAAAAAGAAATACTAATAATAAATGCAGTCATAAAGCTCGATTGACTTCTCTTCCAGTGGGTGGAGCTATGCCCACTGGTCCAGGCTTCTCCTCTTGATAGGTGGGAGCCAATCACTGTGCCTCAGCTCTTCTTCCCAGACTGTGCGGGTCTCCAGTCCTGAATGCCTGGGTCCTTCTCTTGTGGTTCCTCAATCCAGGCCCCACTCGCCTGTGACGCTTACCACATTACTGTGTACACGTCAGGTCTGCTGCTCCTGGGAGCCCTGTTTTCATGGATGTCTGGGCACACCCTTTCTGTTTGCCTCCCTCAGGCCCTAAGTTTGTAGGGTTTGGGGCTGAGGACCCCCAGTGAATTTGTTTGCCCTCAGGTAGCAACTCCCCTGGTAGGTGGTGCAAGGGACCTCTGTTGTCAGCCCTGGTGGGGGTGATAGCCGGGATTTCTGTGCCGCTAATCCCACATCACTCCTGATTCCCTGGGTCTGGCTATGGTGCTCTGTTGTTTTTTTTTTTTTTTTTTTTTTTAACCTCTGTGAGATCAGGTGGGCCGACTAATTATTTCAGCTGGGTCGTTAGTGCTGAGTCACGAGAAGCAGGCGATCCGGGGCTTAAACGCAGCAGATACGTGCTCAGTGTGTGTTTTCTGAGGGGCCCAAAGTGTACGCCCTAGCTCCACATCAGCTCAGCATTGCCTAGTGATCCTGAGCAAATAGGCTTTAGATAGCAGCGCCGCCGCGGCTCTCCAACCGTCTCCTCCGGAGCACGGGTCCTCTTGCAGGGGAATGCCGAACGACCCAGCCTTTGGAGGACAGGGCTCGGCACGCAGCCCAGTTCTAGTCTCTTGATGCGGCAGCTAGACCGTGTAGACAGGGCCCTCAAGACAGCATGCCGAAAGCAAATGGCGGCTCCCGCGGAGTGGATTTTCGGCCCCGAAACCCCAGCCCAGCCAACAATTTCAGTCCACTAATTCTCCTTGTATAGACAATATTCAAAAAAAAAAAAAAAGGGCGGGGGTGTACTGAGCTTTCTTAGCCTCAGGTACTTAGGATCCACTGCTGATTACCCATTCAGCTTCTCTGCGGGGAGCGAAGAAGCAGATGGGCGCAAAGCGCCCGTGGCTCTCAGCAGAAAAGCGTCTGGGAGCCAAGCGTCTCTTTTTCAATCTCTTTGTTTTTACTGCTGTTTGGCCGGGTGGTCCACTACAGGCTAATGGTTAAAGGAGCTCTAACAAGCTGCGCAAAGACTCGATTAAAGCCTCTACTTTGAGCTCCAGGCTCAGCACTTCAGCCACCCCCGTACGCAGCCCAGTTCGCTATTTCATAGAGGCTTGGTTAGATTCCCTTCACATCGCCTCCTGGGCTGGGTGGGCAGGGGGCTGTTTGATGTGCGGGCGGGGACCCTTCTTGCCATGCCAGGTCGCGTAGCCGGGGGCCGTTTGCAGAACCGGGCAGGCGGCGGGGACCCTTCTCGCCGCACCAGGTCCCGCCGCCGGGGGCCGTTTGCAGAACCGGGCGGGCGGCGCCGGCAGCCGTTTGGCGGCGGCTGGCAGCGGGACTGGTCCTCTGCACCGCGTGGCCAAGATTCACTCGTCTGGGACAAACTGTCACCTCTAATAAACTTACTAATTTCAGGCAGGTCTCTTTTCAGCGGAATTTTGCTCGAAGTTCATCAGTAGGTAGAATCTGGGTGTATTAATGGATCCTTTTTGATCCCGTTACTGTGGAGATACTGAACGTGCTGCTTCCTCGCCGGCCGCCATCTTAGGATCCTCTACCTGACATATTTAATTCATTTTGAAAAAAGTTGTTCCAATTAAGCATGTCTGGACATAATACTCGGCTTTAAATATAGTGTGTGCACTATTTTATGGGAAGAATGTTATATGTATGTTTCACAGCACTCTTTGAGATATTTATATAGACATTGAGATATATAAATGAAACATCAAATTTTATTAATTCACCTTACCTCATGCATTAGCTCTTCAGATAACGAATGGTATGTTTTCTCCAGAGTCATTCTAGATCCTGGTTTAGAAACAGTATAAACTCTTTAAAAAAATAATCTTATAGTGTTAAAATGAGCGAATTTCTTGGTTTGAAGTTTTTCACAGTGTTCTCATCAAATGAGCCAATAAAAGATCATCTAACTAGAAGAGGGGAAACTGAGATATGTATAAACTGAGATATGTTCATAGCATTGCCACCATCAGAAAAATCATGTGCAGCATAACTCTTCAAGTGCAGTGCAGAACTGGAATGGAAAATTTTCCAGCTTCAGTGATGAATAATCACTAGGAGGAGCAGGGAATTGAGAGTAACTGCACCCACAGTTCTTATACCATGAAACACTTGTCATGAAAGATAAGATTGTATCTCTGGGCTGGCGATGTGGCTCAAGCGGTAGCGCGCTCGCCTA
The DNA here is from genome assembly GCF_964194105.1 of Spermophilus citellus. Classification (NCBI taxonomy): domain Eukaryota; kingdom Metazoa; phylum Chordata; class Mammalia; order Rodentia; family Sciuridae; genus Spermophilus; species Spermophilus citellus. The sequence goes on from NC_138182.1 coordinate 257,419,934, forward strand.
GCGTGCGTGCGGCCCGGGTTCGATCCTCAGCACCACATACAAACAAAGATGTTGTGTCCGCCGAGAACTAAGAATAAATAAATGTTAAAATTCTCTCTCTCTCTGTCCCCCTCTCTCTCACTCTCTCTTAAAAAAAAAAAAAAAAAAAAAAAAAAAAAGATTGTATCTCAAGTTATAGGTTTACTCTATGCTTCAGAGAATTCCTGGAGATAAATATTAGGCGATAGTCTGTTTCCAGGAGCAAACTGTTCACTTACCAAACAAACACTTATGCAGATTCCCTTCAAGATGTTCACCTCACTATGGCCACCAACCCTAAAAGGAAATTTCCAAATCTGAGCCAATTGTCCTCTTATTAGATATGTATTAAAAAACTTAATTTGAATCTAGACAAAACCTTGTATTTTTTTTTCCTTTTGAGTTTTGCCCTTTTGAAATGCTGCTAAAATCCTGTTAAGATGGTATTGTATTCTCTGTCATGACAATGAATTCTAACAAATGTAAACTGTTGCATTAACAAGTTGCCTGGTGATACATGGGGGAGTTCAACTGTCACAACATTTATTAATGGAAAGAGCAAACAACATTGGAATAAAAGACTTTGCCTGGATTCACACATCACTTGAAGGCTACTGAGACAATTTCAAGTGGTTGTTAACATTTTCTTGCAATATTTTGTGGATGAAATTAATCATTCTTTTCCGTTCTGCATCAGAAGGTGTTAAGAAGATAATAAAATATAATGGAAAAATTTCAAGCTTTTTTGAAAGCATTGCATATCTATGCAAAAGTGTGGCTTTGCTTAGAAGTATCCCAATGTATGCATAAGGTTTACCACTTCAGTTAGGAGTGTTTTGAGAGTGATGTTGGGAGTATAATTAGAGGTACTATGTCATCTGTCTAGAAAATAAAATTCCCCAGGCAAATACACATGCATTATTACTTAATTATTTGTGTAAATTTAGGAATGGCTTTTATTCAATTATAGCTTTTAACACCATCACTAACAATAAAAAAATATTTTTTTCTTTGTAATGATCCTTAGGAAAACCATATCCCGCTTAAGCTTTGGACTATAAAATGAATCCATATAAAAAGGAAGGAGATTGGGACTGGGGATGTGGCTCAAGTGGTAGCGCGCTCGCCTGGCATGCATGTGGCATGGTTTGATCCTCATCACCACATACAAACAAAGATGGTGTGTCTGCTGAAAACTAAAAAATAAATATTAAAAAATTCCCTCCTTCTCTCTCTCTCTCTCTCTAAAAAAAAAAAAGGAAGGAGATTGGATATAAGTTTTGACTATTTCTGCTATCTCTGTTTTTGAATTAATTTATCATTTATTCTTTGTGCTTGGGACAAGAGAACCAATTACACATATGAATAAAATGTAACTAAAATTTTCAGGAGATACATGTGATCTGCATTTCATCTAAACATATAAACAGAGAAGTTAAAAAATAGGTTAAGGAGAGTAGAGTACTCAATAGTATGAAAAAAATGAGCCTTAAGAGAAGAGAACATGTGTTGTAAATGATTTACATACTCGATAGCAGGCCCCTGACAAATAGAGTTTTCATTTCATTTTGTTTTCGTTATTTCACTGTGCATAATTTAAAATTGAGTTCACTTTGTCACACTTCAGGATACTTAATCTCTTTAAAATGACATTGCTGAACTGTATCATATTTCAGGTGAAATTGAAACCAGACAACTGCAAAGAAACACACATCAGGAAGATGTTAATCAGAAAATGATCTTTCAAATGCTGAAATTTAAAATTAATGCAAAGAAAACAAGAACTAAAACACCTTATTAAACTCTTATCATTTTTATATCTCTGTATTTTAACATAAAATGAAATAAATTGTTATACAAATTTTGGTTAAATTTAATTGTTATCTTTAAATTTAACTTTGGATGAAAAGAGTCATGTGTGTCTGATGTTTCATGATGTTCTTTTTAATTTAGTAATGCTTTTTCCAAATGTGTAAATTAGCAAACTGAAGAAAAGGAAATATTTTGTTTTAATAATTGTAATACTTTAAAAATGGCAAGTCACACTAGAATAAAAATATTTTAGAAGACAAAGGACAATTAATAAAATCATTTCATAATTATGGAAACTATTTGAAATAAGCACATTATAAATTTTTATGGCATCATTAGCACTTAAGGAAAAAAATCGCTAATGGAGATTCCTTAGAATCTTTTTAAAAGATACAAAATTTCTTAATTCTGTTTGAGAGTGAGAGAGAGAGAGATGGGAAAAAAAGAATGGAAACAATATAGGATATTGTTTCTAGACAAAATAAGAGTAATAAATAAATTCTTATTGTATTTAATAATAATTACTGTTTTATAGTTGAACTACTGAAAATTATACATTTATTGTAGATTTAAATATATTATGAAATTAAAGTTCCCAAATTTCAGTTTGAATAAATCTTACTGTTTAACTCTGTGGTTCTGCATCAAATGGGGTTCAATACAGATTTTACTTTTTATTTGATTTTTTTGTTATGTATGTATCAGATTATTGAGAACAATTATTACTACCATACTTGCTTTTTTCTTTCAACAAGCCATATGCCAATTCTTCCTTCCTTTAAAAATAAGTTTCTTTTAAATTTTAAAATCTAGATGAAATAATTATTTGGTAAGATAAATGTATAACTAGGTTGTATATTTGAACAATGAACAATGTTATTTAGAATGTTGACCGTATCTAAGAGTGAGAAGATTACTGAAACTCCTACCTGTGAGTCCCACATTTAGTGAAGAAGGAGATCAAATTTCCTATATTTTAATGACTGTCATGATTGTTCCAGGAAAGTATATATTCCATTGTTATATTTCTCTAATAATGAGGTTTGTATTATCTGCAAGTTGAAAAAAATATTGATTTCTTTTTTTTTATTTTCATTTGAAGTGCTTGTGGATTATACCCAAGATCTTGCACATGACAGATAAGTGTTCTGCCTCCGAGCCATGCCCCCAGCCCTATTTTCATTTTTTTTAACACATGACCAAAATTAAGTAAAAATGCAATTCTTTTTAAAACTTTAGAAAATGTGTTAATGCAAAAATGTCCTGAAGAATTTAATGGTTGAAAACACATTGGAAAACAATTCACCTTTCCTAATTTTATAGCGTTATAAAATTCATTCCTCAAACAAATTATTAATAAAATATGTTTTTAAAATTTCACTATTTGACCTTTAATTCATATTTTATAATTAGCATTCCAAAAGAACTCAGATAGATAAAGAACAAGAAAGATGATTTTCTTCTGTGAGTTATTTTAGAAGCACAACTAACTTAAATTTAAATTTTTAATACAAGATAAAATAAAATAAATTATACATTAAAATAAGCAGTGATATTAGAATGTAAAAGCCCAACCCCTACCCTTAACTGAAATGTATCAGAAATGTAGCTTCCAAAAAAAAAAAATTGTTTCTAAGAGAATAAGCAAGAAAGGGTGTTTATATGGATTTGTGTAGGGGGGCTACTTTGAGGAACAATTAAAAAAAATGGAAGAACAGAAACTCCAGCAAAGGGACAAGTGTATTGACATGTATTTTTGACCAGAGGACACATCCACAAAAAAGGACTGTTGCTTTATTACTTAGGAAGGGACGGGTTGTTATCCCCAGGAACTGAGGCTTAACTCATGGCCCAGCGAAACTTTTCACATGGGGGCAGAGAAAATTGCTTTGAAAGTGTGGAAGATAGTTAAAGAAAGTGCAGTCTTTTATATTTGCTTATGTAAGAATTCATGAATGTCTTTGAATCAACTTGATAATTACCTTTCTTTGTATAGTACAAAAACTCATACCTCATTCAGCCAAGAATAATTTTGCTCTTTAATTGTGACATTCAGCTTGAACTAAAAAGTTTTATATAATAAATACTACTTGTTAAATCCAATAGATTGTGATTGCTACGTTTATTTTCTTACAGAAGCTAGTAATTGTTCTGAAGTATCTCAATGACAAACTAAATAAAGTAATTCAACTTAATATTTCTGTTAGAAGACAATTTATAATTGTTGACACTTATTCAGAAATGTGGTACAGAGGTAAAATAGTTACAATATTTTCTCTCCATATATGCTGATAAGTGATTTTTATTTTGACCTAGTCTTCTTAAAATCCACTGACTAACAATATTTCATTATATGCTTTTAAAGAATTTAATAAGCATGCTTTGCGTACTAATTCATCTCTCACTATTAGCAAGAGCTCAATTGTGTTGAAGTTCTGGGTAGATATTAAACAGCTGTGGTTTCCTGAACAATGCTATATATTGACATTATTATTTCTTTACAAAGCATTCATTTAGTCCCTTTGAATTATACTTTAAGATTTCTCTCTTTAAACATTGCTATTTTTTTTATATTTAGTGTTTCCTGCATGAGAATGAAAATATGCTTTCTCTATGCTGAGTGGGATTTAATTTGTGTTACAGAAAAATAGTTCTCACCCATTAAAAAAAGTGGCTATAAACTTATATATTTTATTATATAATCAATTAAACACATTTTTAGTAATTAATTTGTGCTCTCCACTGTGCTGCAGAACGAGAAGTTTAAGATAGATCCTGATGTCATGGAGGTCAAGGGCTAAGATTTATGCAAAAGTCAAATAGCTCAAATATAATGTGATAATTTTGATTACTTTTGTCAAAACTGAACAGTCAGTGGGACTTCCTGGAAGAGTGGACACAAAGATACAACATCTATCTGACTTGGAGACTCACGTCTTTACTTGTTTTAGGTGCAATATTGCAGAGGCTCAAAAAGCATACCAGAATATGTCCTTTTATATACTACTTTGACATGAATGTTATTTTGAGCTGAAGGCAGTTTGGTAAGAAACAGATATAAGAGGACTCTCTGTATACTCCTTACTTGTTCAAAGGCAACATACTTTACCAATGTATTCCTCCTGACATCCTGATTGCAATCTTGCAATTGAGCCTGAGCCAGAGGATCCACCTAAGATAGCCCCATAAAAGGAAGACTAAATGTTTGTGTGTGTTCTTAAGTAGCTGAATATTTAATAGTCTGTTATGCCTCAATAGCTAACTAATACAGATTTTTTTATGTAAGACCAGTATTGGTTGAGATGTCGAATGAGTGATAGAATTTAACAATAATTTAAATGAGTAGTGAAGAATAAAGCACCATGCAGACAATGTGTACTTAGCAAGGCAGGGGACGAGACACAGAAGCATTCTTGTAGGGAGCTGCAGGTGGTTTATGCTGTAGAGCAGGTGCTCCAGGCAAGTTTCAAGTGCAGAGTAAGGAAGCTGCAGAAACCCAGAAGAGGTTATATATCATTCCAGGGCACTTGGACTTTTAATCATTTTTGTCACTTAAGATTGTAGATGCAGCAGTAAAGAGAGAAGCTTAGGTATGATTTAAACAGATCACTTTTATAAAGAGGAAGAATTTAGGAGAGACAAGATTAGTAATAGTTTAGAAACAGCTAATATTTATGGTGCCCTAATGTGATAGGAACTTCTCTACCTCATTTAGCATCTCCAAGCCTCCTTCTTAAATTTTATTTGTGATCATTATTTTATAAGAGGAACTGAAGACTAAGAGAATTTAAGTTAAGTGATGAAAGCTACAGAGATAGTAAGCACCTGAGGGGAGACTGGAACACAATCCGCCTTGTTTCAGAACCTGTGCTGCCCTTGTGTGGAGGTACCAGGTGCTGTTGTGGTGTTGGAGTTGATCTGATAGAAAAGCACCTGTCAGAACCACATCCTTCAACTTCCCACTTGCTGACTTCACATCTACACATTTGTCTCCATCTCTTTTGACAATATGAGTGATGTTTCATTTCTTGCTGTTACTTCTTTTCTCAATTCTATCTTCTCTCACTCTCTGAATATTCTTTCCAACAGACAACAATATCTATCCACTTTTCCTTTCTTCTTGTCTTTTAAAAATATTTTTTAGTTATAGATAAATACAATACATTTATTTATTTTATTTTTTAACTTGGTGCTGGGTTCTAACCCAGTGCCTCACCATGCTAGGCAAGTGTTCTCTCATTGGGCCACCTCCCTAGCCCTTCTCTCTCCATATTATAATTGAAAGTTCAATTTGAAGGTTATAGAAATTATATGTTTCTTGCCCCCATGCTTATTCCTCCTCCTGGACTTACTTTAGGATTTAAGCTAAAAGAGACAAGAATATGAATTTAAGGAAGCCATGCCCTGGATTTTTAGCTGTCTTGTCCCTTTAATGTGCATGTCTGTCCTAACTAATAGCAGGTAAGTAAAATAGGAGAAATATTTACATTTAGATATCAGACATAGGTTAAAGTCAGCTTGCCCAACTTAGTTTTGCTATAAACCACCTATGTCTGACTCTTGACTAAAAAAAAAAAAGTTGTTTGCATGTTATTTATTTAAGTTAGTTCATGCTGGATGAGGAGCAAAAACATAAATACAGTACAGTTTAGTTTTGTTGTTTATAAATAATTTTCATAGCAATAGTTTGGCAATAAGATTCAAATATGAAGTCTACTGCCAACAAACAATGTGGCCATGATAAAATTCATTTTTTTTAATCTAATTTTTCTTACTTTACCTTAATATTCACTTTGCAGAATGACAAAGTGCATGGTAGGAGTTGGACTCATAAAACAAACCCTTGAAACTCAAAATTCCACAAAAACTGTCAATGTGCAATTAAACAGGAATAAAGCCATTGCACAAAAAATATATCATGCTTAGCTTCCTCATTTTAATGATCAAATATAACAAAATTCATATTGCAAACAGTCCTGGTCTGCACAGGAAATATACCTCCCCAAGAACAAGGCTATTTCAGCTACTCATTTATAAAATGACTATTTGTCCTAGGAGCTGTCTCAAAAGGCAATGTTCAGCTACAGCTTTGATGTATCAAGCTACTTTTCACTGTTTCTATCCAGAAGATCTTCAAGTGTCACTCTGGAGTTTATGTCTCTCTTTAAACTTGGCCCTGTTCATTTAACCCTCCAAGGCCTCGGTATATTTTATTTGTAAAATTAAGATGACAGGAGCACTCTACACAGAGGTATTGATGACGTAATATATTAAATGTTTGGCATAATTCCTAACATAACACAAGAAATCAACTAGCTTTCATTTAATCTCAGTTTCTCTCTCTTTCAAATGAGATATCCCCTCTGTTCCTACCATGTCTGTTATCTGTGTTGAGAACTTCCTACAAGGATGAACAAACAGAATCCACCAACTGCTGAAAGTGTATGCCTGTGGGTGGGAGGGGAATAGAGAAATGTGTTGTGAATGCATAATGATAAAGTACATCTTCTAGAAATATAGGGGAAAAATTAAATGTGCTCTGCTCTAAAAGAGAAAAACATTGATACATTTTGATAGTTTGGGTTTAATTATAACTCTTCATGCCTTAATACTGTTGACATTAGAAAAATCTTTTAAAACATTTTACAATTAAGAACAGAAAAATGTCAAGAATATGGCTAGAATTGTGTCACCCATACTGAAGCTTACAAACATTGCTGTTTCCCGGTGTTGACTCCCTTTCCTTAACTGATGCTTACTATAACAAGGAAAGGAAAGAAAGTTCTAAAACAGCTTAGTTTTCCAATTAGGACCAGGTCAGCAAGCTAAGCAGCAACTCGGCAGTAACCCAGGGGTCCCATTCTACCCTATTCATTCCCTTTTGCCAGGTATGGTGGCACATGCCCGTAATTCCCGCTGCTTGGGAGACTGAAGAAAGAGGATCTCAAGTTCAAAGGCAGCCTCAGCAACTTAGAGAAACCATAAGCAACTCAGAGAGACCATTTTTTCAAAAAGAAAAAAAAAGGAGGGTGATAAAAAGGGCTAAGAATCTGTTTCAATGGTTAATTGCCCCTGGGTTCAGTCCCTGGTACCAAAAAAAAAAAAAAAAAAAAAAAAGCCCTTTTATTCACAGGACTTGCTCTCCTATGTGGGTTATACATATTCTTCAAACTCCTCCCCTGAACTTAGCTCTTACTTAGAACTAGCTAGACCATAGAACCCTTAGCCACTCACTCCAGGATTATTACATGCAAGTATACAATATGCAGCAAAGATTTTCCTAGTTTCTGTTTCAGTTGGTTGAAATTCACCTTGGTTCTGCACTTACCTCAGTTATGAGAGAGCAGTAATGTAATGTCACTTCAGCCTCCTCTTCTTTGCTTCTCATAAAAACTTTGTGACTGAAACAGGTTTTATTGGAATAAACTTATGTATTTTATATCTATTAATACACCTTACAGAATAGAAATTTAAACATGCTATTAATGTGCTTTCTTTTTTAATTCCATTATATTTTATATTAAATTAATAGCTTGTATTCTTTATGCTAAATACACATATCAAATCTAATATTATTTCTTTCTTTCTAAAATCATTTTCCAAAATATGCAACATACTTAATATTGGAACAATATTTTCTCCCAAATTAAGGAAATTAATTTTCAATTTAAGTAAAAATGATCATGAGTAAAATGATAGTGTTTCTTTTCACTGGTTTTAATTAGGACTTTCCTTTTCCCTATAAAACCAGTTTATGTTTTCAGAATGACATCAACTATGTTATATCATTATAAAGGTGAGCCCTATAAATACTATTCCTAAGACTCAATAAGAGGAATAGAATGAATAATGTCATAGCTGTTATCTTGGTTTTTAATTTGTTTCAACTGCTTCCTAATTTTTTTTTAAATTTTCTATTTTTGATGAAATCCATATTAGTTTTTGATGTCATCATGCATTCTGGAAATGCACACTGGTTAGAAAAACATGAATTTATTATACTTCTACTTGTTTTGAGACCAGCATGGAACACAATTCCCAGATTTATTAATATCATGATATAAAAATAAATAGTAAATTCTTTGGATCAAATAAAATATTTTAATATGTTCACTTTAAATTTTTTATTAATGTGTTTCATTTGTTGATATGGTCCTAAATTTTCCTACATATTTCAAAAGGAAAAATTGTGATGATTATAATAATTAAATGATTATAATTATTATTTTATATTGTCTTTTATCTATTAACAATACTGCATTTTTTCACAAACATATTTATTGCATTTGTTTTGGGGTTTAAGTGATTCTCAGGATAATTTTAATTATCTATTTTGCTATCATAATTAATCAATAGAATGCAGAAACAAGTATATTTTATCTTAAATATTTGTATGCTTTCAGCATTTTCTTTTAATTTTAAGGGATATACTAAAGTTTTCTATATGATGCTAAATTGGCTGCCTATTGTATTATTGTCAGACCACTTATGAGAAGAACTTTGAGAATGATCAATCACTCATTTATTTACCCAACTTTGTTTTGGAATTGTATAATGTCAGGCTGCATGCCAAAAACTAAAAATATAATTGTCTAAGTCTAGGTAAGAAAAAAATTAAATAAGAATATCCCTCAAATAAATGACTTGACAATAATTTTATTGAGTACTATCAAGAAAGAAAATAGGGATGATAGTAATAGAAACACGTGAAGATTTGGTGAGGAAGTCAATATTTAAGATATGATTTAAAGGATGAAAATGAGACAATAAATTATGAGAGTGGAGTTGCAGGCAGAAAAAAGCCAGGCCAGGATTTTGGCTTTTCACATATTGTACTGGGAAATAACAAAATATAGCAGTAGATATTTGAGTTATCATGGAGGTGGTTTGAGATTCACACACACACACACACACATACACACACACACACACACACACACACACACACACTCTGGGGATTGAACCCAGGAGTGGTTTACCATGGAGCCACATCCCCAGCCATTTTTATTATAATCATTATTATTTTTTATATTGAGACAGATTCTTGCTAAGTCGATGAAACTGGCCTGAAATTTACAATCCTTCTTCAGCCTCCTAAACTGTTTGGATTATAAGCCTGTGTCACCATTCCAGATGGATAGTTGGAATTTTGTTTCTAGTGCCTGGAAAAGCTAGTGAAGGTTTTGAGCAAAGAGATATAATCTTACTATATTTTCTTTTTTTTTAAGTTGACACATCCTTCTGTGTGAGAAATTAGGGGATACAAATGTATAAACATCAATACTTTTTAACTCACTTAAACATAGCTGTTGACACAGGAATAAAGGGAAATGAAAGAATGCCCTTGAAGCATATTTTGGAAATAAAACCAATAGAATTTGCTCAAAATAAAGTTATGGAATGAGCCAAAAGGAGGAATCAAAGTTGACCACATATTGACTCATGTAAGGAATTGCAAAACTGGTGATACTGATTACTGAGGCAAGGAGGACTGCAGTAAAATGCGACCTAAAAGGTAAATAATTCTGTCTTTGCAAAATGTAATTGGTCTATAATCAACAGTATCTTCATTATCGGTTCACCTCCAGGGAATTTTATTATTCACTTATATAATCTTCAAAGTCATAACCACATTTGTCCTTTTTAGCTTTTGATAGACTGAAAACAAGGGAGGAACCTACTATCTACAGTTTTGTGCTCTTTTACATGCTTGATAGAATTGTAAATCATTCTCATTACTAGGCACACAAATAAGAGTGAGGTACATTTGTCTTGATTTTGTGTTGAAGTCAGCAGTTTAGGAAGAGGCCACTGAGAATTTCTCAGGAACATTTTTAATTAAATATATTTTAACTGACATGCTAATTTAATTGTGTCAGTAATAAAAGTGTCCTAATAAAATCTACAACATGATAACTTCAGTGCCAAGTTCTACAAAAAATTTTGAAGGACCTATGCCAATTTTTCTTTAATCACTCCAGACAATAGAAGAATAGAGGATTCTCTCAATCTTATTTTACAAGGCCAGCATTACCTTCATACCAAAACTTGACAAGGTTATAACAAAAAAGAATGGTATAGGTCAATATCTTTCATAAATGCAAATGTAAAAATTCTTAGCCAAATACTAACCAGTTGAATTCTATGACATTAGAAAGCTTATTCACTGTGACCATTTGAGATTTATTCAGGATGCAAGGATGTTTCAACAAGTGAAAATCAATAAGCATGATATACAACATATATAGAATGAGGGTTATAATGTATAAGATCATTTCAATGGATATCTAAAGGGTATTTGACAAAATTCAAAACCCATTAATTATTACAGTTCTTAAGAAATCAGGTATAGAAGGAACATCAATCAACATAAAGGTAATATATAATAAGTCAATTAACATCATGTTGAATGGGCAAAAGCTGAAAATTTTCTAAGGCCTGAAATAAGACATGGATGTGGAATTTTACTGTTTTCATTATCATCTTACTAAAATCTAGGCAGTGCTATTAGGCAAAGTAAATAAATAAAGAACCCACGAACTAGAAAAAAGAAAGTCACATTATTACTAATTTTATACATAGACAACCACAAAGACTCCACCAAAAACCTTCTACAACTAGTCAATGGATTCAGAAAAGTTGCAATATACATACTATGCATACAAAAGTCAGTGTATTTACTATGTGCTAATGATGAATTACCTGAAATAGGAATAAAGAAAAGATTCCCTTTTAGATCAGAGGCTAGAGTTTTAAACTAATCTACAGTCATCTCTAGAATGGAACAGGACAGAAGTCCTTGGTGTGATAGGCCTTCTGGTCCTCTTCTGCTCTTGCTGTTTCACAATGAGGAGACTAGCTTTCCTTTTTCACCATTTCTCCTAATCACATATGGACAGACACCGGAAATATACCTACTGTCTGTATTGTTATAATTTCACTCTGGGCATTTTATTGTATTTTGATATAAATTCTATATTGGAGGAACAAAGAGAGAGGTGTTCACTGGTCCAATTTTATTTAGAAGAAACAAGTATAAAACAGTCTAATCCTGTTGTCACTTGTCAAACTTAGAAACATAAGACCTTCAAAAAGCATAGCTACTCAGATCTCGTTTTCTTGTGGTGGAGAGCAGAACAGATTTCAGAATATAGTAACAGAGAAAGAGCAAACTGACCAATGACCAGAGAGTCTGTTTTTTCTGGATGGTGAAATACCACATCATCTCTTTTTAATCACAACCCTAAACACTTTAAAGTAAGTCAAAGTTATATTTTAATTGCCTTTTGAAGGATAAATCAGTATTTTCAGTGCATGTTTCATGAAAAGTTATCCAGAAATTTCCATATTGTCTTCTTTCAACTGTTTTAATTGGTCTCACTTCTACAAGTGAATATAAATTTGTTGCAATTACATAAGTTTATTTAAGATTCCATAAGAAAATAAGGCAAATTTTGTTTTCAAGAAAATAATAAGAAACAATTTAAGTGATGGGAAAAATCATAATGTTATTTAAGGCTAATTTAAAAATTAACCGGTATTTATTTATTCTCTAGCATTTTTTAAAATATATGTAATTTTCCAAAAGAATTTATAGGCTGACGTTGATGAAATTATTGAAACTATGGTCCAGATCAGCCACTAGTTTTTGTAAATAAAACTTTATTGGAATACAATCATAACAATTTAAGCTTTGTCTGTGACCCCTCTGACTTACTATGGGAAAAGTAAATAGGTGTTACAAAGCCTGTATAGCACACCGAACCTAAAGTATATGCTGACAGAAAAATATTGCAGATTCACAAGTTTGTGAGGGTTTTGGTTATTATTTAGCTGAGACTTACATTATAAGAAAAACCTCATTTACATCTTATATCACATGAGAATAAAAAGAAAACTATCACAGAAACAATTAAAAGTCAACTTTATGCCCAGAAAAAAACAGATGTTTGCTTATTCTTGAAAGGAAGGTTTCAAATTCATACAAAGAAAAACTGTTTTATACCGGACATGTGTAAACTACCTAAATTAGGTTATCATGTAATCATTCTGAATAAGTTGTCACCTATTTCTCACAAACTCTTATTTTACATGAAGTGGGTTTACTGCACCTTTATTTTAATCTAAAAGGAGTATATATTGTCACTAAGATTACATTTGTTTCCACAGCTATTGGACTTTAATAATGTGTTACAAAGTTGTCTTTAAATGAAAATTATAGGCAGAATTCTCCATCCATATGTAATTAATGTGTATTGGCTAAATATAAGTTTTACAAAGTTAATTATTCTTAATCTTATAATCATTTGTACACTATATTTTTACCTCAGTGAATAGAACTATAGTTTTAAAGTCTGTTCTAGGAGCATGAATATAGTTAAAATTGATTCATTAATAGGAACATATATTAAAACATTCCATCTTGGGCTTAGGTATAATAATGTAGCATTTCCAGACAGTTTTAGTTGAAAATCTGCCTTAGAATGCAAAATTATTAGGAAGAATTGTTTTGAATATAATAAAATAGACAAATTATATATTGGGAAATCAACTTGTAGTGATTGCAATGAAACCTCTTGCTGTGACCAATTTTTAATTTTATTCCACAAACATTTTGGAATATCTATTATGCAGAAATCACTGGCTGTGCATGATAAAGGAGTCACTTTAATTACCATTTGTTCAAGAAGACAAAATAAAAGAAAGGAAATGCAGAGTGCAGAAACACAAGGAATACCTTGGGATGACAAATATGTGGCATACATCCAACTCACTAGGAATACAAGATATCTGAATTCCTCACAAATTATATTTAGCAGAGTTGATAACTCAATGCAAAGTACATTTTATTTAACATAGTGAAGAGCTGAAAATAGTCCCTATGTCTACATTAAATGAGTAGGAACTTGCTTAATTTTACATGTGTTTATCATTCATTACAAAAGTAAAAATGGAACTCAGATTTAGTGAAGTGTTTCCCCCACGCCCCCCGACAGAAGTTAAAATTCCTAACCTAGATGTTGTCACTTTCCCTGTTACTTTCTCTAACAAGAAAGTGCAAAGAAGGAATGTTGAGCATACATAGGTCATTTAGTTAAGACTCTCTGAAATTGACTCCTTTCTCAGACTGTATTTCAGGACAGGGCTTAAATTATCTCTTCCAGTAGAAGTTCTCTTCTATAACAGTGGCCCCCAACTCCCCTGTTTTCTGAGTTAAAATCACCTCCACTGCTACATATGTGTACAGGGATGTAACAGATGTCCTTGGTAGAGACTTCAGTGCTTTTTGCTGCCTTGAGTCACCACTGTTATGCCAGCATAGTGCTGTGATGTCAATAGAGTTAGTTCTGTTAATGGAGATGATCTTATATAAGCAGATATGTGTTTTTCTCATGGGGACAGCTGGGAGATTTAATTTTATCAATTCTAGCATTTTTACTTCTTGTCAAACTTTCACTTTTTCATAGGGGTTCTATTGTTAAGGACTGAGTATATGTGTCCCTTCAAAATTCATGTGTGAAAATCTTTTTCTTTTTTTTTTTATTGGATGTTCACAACATTACAAAGCTCATGACAAATCATATTTCATACATTAGAATCAATTGGGTTATGAACTCCCATTTTTACCCCAAATACAGATTGCAGAATCACATCGGTTACACATCCACATTTTTACATACTGCCATATTAGTGACTGTTGTATTCTGCTACCTTTCCTATCCTCTAATATCCCCCCTCCTCTTCCCTCCCATCTTCTCTCTCTACCCCATCTACTGAAATTCATTTCCCTCCATGTTTGTTATCCCATTCCCCTCGTAAACTCTTATATGTAATTTTGTATAACAATGAGAGTCTCCCTCCATTTCCATGTGATTTCCCTTTTTTTCTCCCTTTCCCTCCCGCCTCATGTCTCTATTTAATGCTAATATTTTCTTCCTGCTCAGCCTCTCTGTTCTGCTCTTAGTTGCTCTCATTATATCAAAGAAGATATTTGGTATTTGTTTTTTAGGGATTGGCTAGCTTCACTAAGCATAATCTGCTCTAGTGCCATCCATTTCCCTGCAAATTCCGTGATTTTGTCATTTTTTAGTGCTGCGTAATACTACATGGTGTATAAATGCCACTTTTTTTATCCATTCATCTATTGAAGGGCATCTGGGTTGATTCCACAGTCTAGCAATTGTGAATTGTGCTGCTATGAACATCGATGTGGCAGTATCCCTGTAGTGTGCTCTTTTAAGGTCTTCAGGAAATAGTCCGAGTAGGGCAATAGCTGGGTCAAATGGTGGTTCCATTCCCAGCTTTCCCAGGAATCTCCATACTGCTTTCCAAATTGGCCGGACCAATTTGCAGTCCCACCAGCAGTGTACAAGAGTACCCTTTTCCCCACATCCTTGCCAGCACTTGTTGTTGTTTGACTGCATCATGGCTGCCAATCTTACTGGGGTGAGGTGGTATCTTAGGGTGGTTTTGATTTGCATTCCCTTGATTGCTAGAGATGGTGAGCATTTTTTCATATACTTGTTGATTGTTTGTATGTCCTCCTCTGTGAAGTGTTTGTTCATGTCCTTGGCCCATTTGTTGATTGGGTTGTTTGTTTTCTTATTGTCTAATTTTTGAGTTCTTTGTATACTCTAGATATTAGGGCTCTATCTGAAGTGTGAGGAGTAAAAATTTGTTCCCAGGATGTAGGCTCCCTATTTACCTCTCTTATTGTTTCTCTTGCTGAGAAAAAACTTTTCAGTTTAAGAAAGTCCCATTTGTTGATTCTTGTTATTAACTCTTGTGCTATGGGTGTCCTATTAAGGAATTTTGAGCCCGTCCCCACAATCTGTAGATCGGAGCCAACTTTTTCTTCTATCAGACGGAGAGTCTCTGATTTGATATCTAGCTCCTTTATCCACTTTGAGTTGACTTTTGTGCGTGGCGAGAGGAGGGGATTTAGTTTCATTTTGTTGCATATGGATTTCCAGTTTTCCCAACACCATTTGTTGAAGATGCTATCCTTTCTCCATTGCATGTTTTTAGCTCCTTTATCAAATATAAGATAGTTGTAACTTTGTGGTTTAGTCTCTGTGTCCTCTATTCTGTACCATTGGTCCACCCACCAGTTCTGGTACCAGTACCATGCTGTTTTTATTACTATTGCTCTGTAATATAGTTTGAAATCTGGTATTGCTATACCACCTGATTCACACTTCCTGCTTAGAATTGTTTTTTCTATTCTGGGTCTTTTATTTTTCCATATGAATTTCATGATTGCTTTATCTATTTCTACAAGAAATGTCATTGGGATTTTGATTGGCATTGCATTGAACCTATAGAGAACTTTTGGTAATATCGCCATTTTGATGATGTTAGTTCTGCCTAACCATGAACAGGGTATATTTTTCCATCTTCTAAGATCCTCTTCTATTTCTTTCTTTAGGGTTCTGTAGTTTTCATTGTATAGGTCTTTCACCTCTTTTGTTAGGTTGATTCCCAAGTACTTTATTTTTTTTGAGGATATTATGAATGGAGTGTTTTTCCTCATTTCCGCTTCAGAAGTTTTGTCGCTGATATACAGAAATGCCTTTGATTTATGTGTGTTGATTTTGTATCCTGCCACTTTGCTGAATTCATTTATTAGTTCTAGTAGTTTTTTTGTAGACCCTTTTGGGTCTTCTAGGTATAGAATCATGTCATCTGCAAATAGTGATAATTTAAGTTCTTCTTTTCCTATTTTTATGCCTTTAATTTCTTTTGTCTGTCTAATTGCTCTGGCCAGTGTTTCGAGAACTATATTGAATAGAAGTGGTGATAGGGGGCATCCCTGTCTTGTTCCAGATTTTAGAGGGAATGCCTTCAATTTTTCTCCATTCAGAATGATGCTAGCCTGAGGCTCGGCATAGATAGCTTTTACAATGTCGAGGTAAGTTCCTGTTATCCCTATTTTTTCTAACGTTTTGAACATAAAGGGATGCTGTACTTTGTCAAATGCTTTTTCTGCGTCTATTGAGATGATCATATGGTTCTTCTCTTTAAGCCTATTGATGTGGTGAATAACATTTATTGATTTCCGTATATTGAACCATCCTTGCATCCCAGGGATGAATCCTACTTGATCATGGTGCACAATTTTTTGATATGCCTTTGTATCCGATTCGCCAGAATTTTATTGAGAATTTTTGCATCTAGGTTCATTAGAGATATTGGTCTGTAGTTTTCTTTCTTTGAGGCGTCTTTGTCTGGTTTCGGAATCAGGGTGATGTTGGCCTCATAGAATGAATTTGGAAGAGCTCCCTCTTTTTCTATTTCCTGAAATAACTTGAAAAGTATTGGTATTAATTCTTCTTTAAAGGTTTTGTAGAACTCCGCTGTATACCCATCCGGTCCTGGGCTTTTCTTGGTTGGAAGTTTTTTAATTGCTTCTTCTATTTCATCTATTGATATTGGTCTGTTTAAGTTGTGAGTTTCCTCCTGACTCAGTCTGGGCAAATCATATGACTTAAGGAATTTATCGATGTCTTCACTTTCTTCTATTTTATTGGAATATAGGTTTTCAAAATAATTTCTGATTGTTTCCTGTATTTCTGAAGCGTCTGTTGTAATATTGCCTTTTTCATCCCTTATGTTACTGATTTGAGTTCTCTCTCTTCTTCTCTTCGTTAGTATGGCTAGGGGTCTGTCGATCTTATTTATTTTTTCAAAGAACCAACTTTTTGTTTTGTTAATTTTTTCAATAGTTTCTTTTGTTTCAATTTCATTGATTTCTGCTCTGATTTTTACTGGTTCTTGCCTTCTGCTACATTTGCTATTGTTTTGCTCTTCCTTTTCTAGTGCTTTGAGATGAAGTGTGAGCTCATTTATTTGTTGGTTTTTTCTTTTTTTGAGGAATGACCTCCAGGGGATGAATTTCCCTCTTAAAACTGCTTTCATTGTGTTCCATAGATTCCGATATGTTGTGTCTGTATTTTCATTTATCTCTAAGAATTTTTTGATTTCCCCCTTTATGTCTTCTGTAACCCATTGATCATTTAGTAACGTATTGTTCATTGTCCATGTTACTATTGTTTTTTTAAACTTCAATTTCCATTTTTTTATTACCATTATAATTTTTTTGTTTGTTTTAAATTTTTATTTTTTCGTTTTTTCTCTTTCTTCTCACTTTTTTTCTTTTGTCTTTTCATTTCTTTTCAACTTTCTTATTCCCCCTCTCTTGAACTCCACCTGCCTACACTTACTCTCTTTAGTGACTTCTTCCCTTCCCTTCTAATACCTCTCCTCCCAAGCATCAAATAAACTTATTAGAGTAAACAGTAACTCAACAGTCAAACAGAACAAGAAGTATCATGAACATAAAAAAGCAAGGAAGAAAAGGAGTACAAACAATGAAAGACAGCCTAAATATTCAGGAGGACCTGGAGTCATCAGAAAAATGGCCATATAAAGAACTCAAGGAACACCTTAGACAGATGGAAAGGAACCTTAAAGATCACATTGAAAATGAATTACAAAAACAGATTAAAGAAGAAGTTAAGCATCTTTATCAGGAGATAGAGATTATAAAAAAAATCAAACAATAATTCTAGAAATGAAGGAAACGATAAACCAAATTAAAAACTCAATCGAGAGTATCACTAACAGAGTGGAGCAAGTAGAAGCCAGAACGTCAGATAGTGAAGACAAAATATATCATCTTGAAAAGAGTCTAGCCAACTCAGATAGGCTGGTAAAAAATCACGAGAAAAACATCCAAGAGATTTGGGATAACATAAAAAAACCAAACTTACGAGTCATCAGGACAGAGGAAGGCACAGAGATTCATGCCAAGGGAATGAGTAACTTGCTGAAGGAAATAATTACAGAAAACTTTCCAGAAATAAAAAAGGAAACAGATATACAAATTGTAGATGCATACAGGACACCGAGCACACAAAATCATAATAGACCAACGCCAAGACACATTGTTATGAAGCTATCCAATATACAGAACAAAGAGAAAATATTAAAAGCTACAAGTGAAAAGAGGCAGATTACATTTAGGGGTAAACCAATAAGGTTGACAACGGATTTTTCATCACAGACGCTGAAAGCGAGAAGATCCTGGAACAACGTATTTCAAACACTGAAAGACAATGGATGCCAACCAAGAATCCTGTATCCAGCAAAATTAAGCTTCAGATACGACAAGAAAATAAAAATCTTTCATGATAAACAAAAGCTAAAAGAATTTGTAGCCAGAAAACCAGCATTGCAAAGTGTCTTGAGCAAAAACTCTACACGAGGAAGAAATGGAAAACAATAACCAAAACCATCAGCGGGAAGTGCCTCAGTAAAGACAGAGGATGGGGGGAAAGCTAATCTTGGAGAAACAAACTAAATTAGGGAAAAAAAAGAGATAAATAATCAAACATGGCAGGAAGTACAAACCATATATCAATAGTAACTCTAAACGTTAATGGCTTAAACTCTCCAATAAAGCGACATAGGCTGGTAACATGGATTAAAAAAACAAATCCAACAATATGCTGCCTCCAGGAGACACATCTGACTGGAAAAGACATACACAGGCTCAAGATAAAAGGTTGGGAAAAAATATACCAAGCACAGGGTCCTCGTAAGCAAGCAGGCGTGGCCATTCTCATATCGAATAAAATCGACTTCAAGACTAAGTTAATCAAAAGGGATAAGGAAGGACATTATATACTGTTAAAAGGAACCATTCACCAACAAGACATAACAATTATCAATATTTATGCACCAAATAATGGCACTGCGACATTCATAAAACAAACTCTCCTCAAGTTCAAAAATCAAATAGACCACAACACAATAATCATGGGTGACTTCAACACACCTCTCTCACCATTGGACAGATCCTCCAAACAAAAGTTGAATAAAGAAACTATTGACCTCAATATCACAATCAATAACCTAGACTTAACTGACATATATAGAATATACCAACCATCATCAAGTGGATATACTTTTTTCTCAGCAGCACATGGAACCTTCTCAAAAATAGATCATATATTATGCCATAGGGCAACCCTCAGTAAATATAATGGGGTTGAGATAATACCATGCACTTTATCAGATAATAATGGAATGAAACTGGAAATCAATGATAAAAGAAGGAAGGAAAAATCCTATATCACATGTGTGAAAATCCTAACCATTAATGTGTTGGTTTGGGAAGTTGGACCTTGAGAAAAAGATGAGGTCAAGAGGGCAGAGCCTTCACAATGGTTACTGTCCTTATAGAGACCTCTGAGAGCTCTCCAACCTCTTTATGGTAAGGGAGGAAACAAAAAAGGAGATGGTACTCTGTCAAATGGAAAGAGACCTCACCAGATGCTAACAGTGATGGCCCCTGATCTGTCATTACCAGTCTCAGAACTGCGGAAAATAAATGCATGCTGTTATAAGCCACCCTGTTTCTGGTTCATTATCATAGAAGCCTGTGAATGATAAACCTCTCTTTCACTGTTTGGCTGAAGTTCCATTTACGGCCAAAATTAGAAACAATTCAACTGCCACAATAAAATTATAAAACATTCAAATGAAATTCTTGGAAAAAGCTTGACAAAGTTGACTTTTTTTTCTAGTTTGATGGGATGTCTTTCATTATGTGTATGTAGAAAATAGTGAACATCTGTTGTGTCTTTTCCTTATAATACCATGTCACATGATGCATCTGGTGACACTCAAAATGTCTTCCAGACCACTGCCTCTAATGTCTTCCAATATTTGTGCACATAACATAAATAACACAAATTTGTATACATAATACAAATAGTATCCACATTTGTCCATGACTTCCTGAAATCCTTTTTCTCCAGTACATAATGTACACCAGTCAACAAAAATTTACAAACATAATAATCAGTAAAAAAATAAGTTGGAAGAGATTTAAAAAATTTTAGAAAAGAAATCAACTGCAATTATTAGATCAATAAATCAAACAAACAAATAAAATCTTAAACTATAAAATTAATAGACTAAGGGCTTCAGTAGAAAGATGATGTGTAAAAGCACAGGAATAATGTAAGCAGAGATGGAAATTATAACAGAATTAAAAAGTAATAACAGTTTATGTAGAGTTTCAAAATTTAAAGGGACGACTCTTATTTATAGTCTGGAGTGTAAGAAGCTTAGATGTTCCCATTGTTTCATATTAATAAAAAGATGACCACAACAAAAGCTAAACAACTCTTCTGAGATTCACAGAGAAGTAGAATCACACAGCAAACCAATGACCACCAAAATTAGACAGAAAGTCAGGCAGATGGGAAATCACAATATATATGTGAATTGAAATCTGTTATCAGAAATCTCTACAAAAACCAGTGGAATGGCAGGAAAATCTGAACCTTCTTATATGGATTGCTGGAGCAATAGTGTGGACAACTCTCAGAGATACAAATTCTAGAAAGACCCGGTGGTCATAAGGAGGCCCCCACATTTTTTATTAGTTTTATTTATAGAAGTTCAATCAGGTACTCACCAAGAATACCTGAAAAAAGGGTTGACATGGGGAAGTAAAGCGACCACTTTAAAAATGTTAGATGGGCTGTAGCTGTAGCTAAGTTGTATTGTACTTGCCTTGCATTTGTGAGGCACTGGGTCTAATCCTCAGCACCACGTAAAAAGAATTAAACAAATATATTGTGTTCATCTACGACCAAAACAATTTTTTTTCCTTAAAGAGAGAGAAAGAGAGAGAGAGAGAGAGAGAGAGAGAGAGAGAGAGAGAGAGAGAGGAGGGAAGAGAGAGAGAGAGAGAGAGAGAGAGAGAGAGAGAGAGAGAGAATATTTTTAATATTTATTTTTTAAAAAAGTTTTCGATGGACACAACATCATTGTTTGTATGTGGTGCTTAGGATCGAACCCAGGCCGCAGGCATGCCAGGCGAGCGCGCTACCGCTTGAGCCACATCCCCAGCCCCCCCCCCAAAGTTTTTAAAGTTTAAAATATATCAAGGGTTGTATTCTTAAGAAAGCTTAATCTCCAGCCAAAATGTTTTAACAAACCCTAAATGTGAGGATTTTATCAGAGATTAACTTACCTCAGGGAAAGAAAGTACCCAACTTCAGTTGCTTCTAACCTGCCATATAGAAGAAGGAAATACATAACTCTGTTTCCAGACATCCTGCACCACACAAGGGAAGATAAATCGAAAGGAACTGATAATATTTACAGTGCAGAACCTCAGGCTTGTAGAAACCCTGAAGCCTATTAAAAGGACATTGAATCTATAAAGACCTATTTACTGTAACTCCTTTTTCTCCAGTGTCCACCTGTCGACAAAAATTTCCAAGACATAATAGTAGATAGAAAACAAAGTTTGAAGAGACTGAAAAAAATTTAGAAAAGTAATCAACTGCAATTATTAGACCAAGAAATCAAACAAACAAATAAGTATGAAATTAATAGTCAAGGGTTTCAGTAGAAAGATGATATGCAAAAGCAAAATAATAATGTAAGCTTAGATGAAAACTTTAACAGAATAAAAAAGTAATAACAGGGAGTAAAGACACTGGGACAGATACTAAGAATACCTTTTATGGGTATATTAATAGACTGGAGGGCTGGGGATGTGGCTCAAGCGGTAGCGCGCTTGCCTGGCATGCGTGCAGCCCGGTTTGACCCTCAGCACCACATACCAACAAAGATGTTGTGTCTGCCGAGAACTAAAAAATAAATATTAAAAAATTCTCTCTCTCTCTCTCTCTCTCTCTCTCTCTCTCTCTCTCTCTCCTCTCTCACTCTCTCTAAAAAAAAATAGACTGGAAATGGCTGAGAAAAAAATTCTCTGGGATTGAAGACTTGAAAAAAATGTGCAAAACTAAATATTTAACAGAAAATAAAAACAATTTAGAAAGAGGAAGGAATTATTCCAGCAATGTGGCAAAAAAATAAATAATAAAAATGCATAATAACCACAATGGTATACCAGAAGGTAAAGAAATTAAAAAAACAAAATGGACAGAAGAATTATTTGAAGCAATAATGAAGGACAATTTCTCCAAATTAAGGCCAGTGGATACAAAACCACAAATTTGGGAAACTCAGAGAACTTCAAGCAGGAAAAACAGCAGTTAGAACATGTACCTAGAAATATAACTTAAAACTATAGAAGTCAAAATATAAAGACAAAAATCCTAAAAGAAAATGGAGGAAAAACATACTTCATCTGTAGAGAAACAAAAATAAGAATTACACACAATTTTTCCAAGAATTTATTTGAAGTGTTCAGAAAAAAAAAAAAAAACAAGAAGATCCACCAATGAAAAATCAGCTAATCTGCTAAATTGTTCTTCAAAACTAAAGAAAAAATAAACACTTTCTTAGGCAAACAAAAATTAGAGCAATTTGATGCTCACAGATCTGCCTTACAAGAAATGTTAAAAAAAGTTCTTTATAGAGAATGAAAATATAGTTCAGAAGCTCAAATCTGCATAAATTAAATAGCATCTGATAAAAAAGTGAAAGTTAAAGATTAAGCAAACTTTTTTCTTATTTCTTGTATAGATGAGAAGTGTTCAAAATATAAATAACAATGTGTTCAATTTTTTATGACTACAAACATATGTATATATAATTACTCTTAAGTATACCTATATATAAGTGAAATAGATGAAAGCAATGATAATACAAGGAATAGAAGGTAGAAATTAGGATTTTTTAATAAGATAAATATAATTACTGTGAAATCATATAAAATTAGTTTTAAAGTGATTGTTAACTGGTATATAAAAATATAGAAATTATAAATACGAATGGTATACCATGCATATGTACATTGTGTTATGTTGAAAAACTGTAAAACATATCTAGCTCCTCAAAGATTTATCATTTATTTATGGTGAAAGCTTTCAAATATTTTTTCTATAATTTTGAAATTTATAGTGTATTATTATTACCTAGCATCACCCTCCTATGCACAGTACAGCAGAAATTCTTATTGCTTTTTAACTTAGTACCTATTCATCCATCTGTTTCCTTCCCTCTCTGCCCCGCTATACTCTGATCTTCTGGTAATACCATTCTATTCTTGGTTTCTGTAAACTAAACATTTTTTAGATTATACATGTGAGTGAGATATTGTGGAACTTGTGTTTCTGGGCCTGACTTATTTCACTTAATACATGATTTCAGTTCCATCTGTGTTGTTGCAAATTACAGAATTTCATTTTTTTATGGCTGGAGTAGTATTGTGTACCTATAGGCATTTTCTTTATCTACACAGTAATTGAGGACACATAGGTGGTTTACATTTTTTTCAAAAAATTTTTATGCCTAGTATAAAATAAACATAAACATAAGAATGTAGATGTTTCAGAAACATTCTGATTTTATTTCCCTTTGGATAGATACACACTACACACACACACACACACACACACACACACACACAGTAATGGGATTTATGGACAATATGAAATCTATTTTTAATTTTTTAAATCTTTTGAGGAAGCACTATGCTGTTTTCCATAATGTGTAGATTTCCATAGTGTGTACATTTCTCACCAACATTGAGCAAGGTATCTCTTATCTGAACATCTTCAGGAGCATTTAACATCTTTGGTCTTTTTGATCATAGTCATTTTTACTGAGGAAAGGTGATATCTTGTGGTTTTGATTTGCATTTTACTGATGATCAATGGTGTTAAGCATTTTTTCAAACACCTGTTACACACTCGTATGCTTCTTTTGAGAAACACCTATTTAGGTCTGTTATCCTTTTTTTTTTTTTTTTTAACATACTGGGGATTGAACTCAGGGGCACTCATCCCTTGAGTCACATCCCCAGCCCTATTTTTTTTATTTTATTTTATTTAGAGACAGGGTCTCACTGAACTGCTTTGGGCCTGGCTAAATTACTGAGTCTGACTTTGAACTCGTGATCCCCTGTCTCAGCCTCTTGAGCTGCTGGGAGTACAGGATTTGCTGTGTCCAGCAAGTCCTTTGTCCATTTAAAATTAGGTTATTTGTGTTTTTGCCATTGAGTTATGGAATGCCTCACATATTTATTTGTCAACTCCCTGGCAGATATGTACTTTACAATAATTCCTCTGATTTTGTCAATTGTCTTCATACTTTATTGATTGCTTTATTTTTGGTGCAGAAACTTTCTAATTTGATGTAATCTCTTTTTTTTCTATTATTGTTTTTGTTTTCTATGAATTTGCAATCTTAACCCCACAAAATCTTGTCCATTCCAATGTACAAAGTGTTTCTGGTATATTTTCTTCTATTAGTTTTATAGTTTCAGATCTTTCTGGTATGCATTGAATCAGTTTTAATCATATTTGTGACCTGCAAGACAAAAGGTCTAGTTTCACTTTTACATATGATGTCTGATTTTCCCAGCACTAGTTATTGAAAATACTGTCCCTTTTCCAATGTGTGCCCTTAGGTACTTTGTAAAACTTCACAGTCTGTTATGATTTAGATATTAGGTGTCCCTGAAAAACTCCCTTTTGAGATAATGAGAGAAAATTGAAGGTAAAATGATTAGATTATGAGAAACTTAACCTGATAAATATGTTAATCCCCTGCTAGAGATTAGCTGAGTGGTAACTAAGCAGGTAGGGTATGATTGGAGGAGGTCAGTCATTGGGGATGTGCTTTGGGCGTATGTGTCTGTGATCTGAGTTTAGTCTCTCTCATTGCTTCTGGATGTGATGTACTGAGTCTCTTTCTCCTACCATGCCCTTCCACCATGATGTTCTATCTCACCTCAAATCTCAAGAAATGAAGTTGTCCTTCTGTGGACTAAGAGCCCTGAAATAATGAACCCTCAACTAAACTTCTGTTCCTCTAATTGTTCTTGTCAGATCTTTTGCTCACAGCAGCAAAAAAGATGACTAAAACATTGTGTGTGAATTTGTGTTTTATTTCTGGGTTATCCTTTGTGTCCCATTAGTCCATGTATCTTTTTTACATTGTGTTTTAATTACTATAGTTTTGTAGTGTACTTCAAAGTTAGGTAGTGTAATTCCTCTTACTTTGTTATTTTATTCATTGTTAATGTATATTCCAACTTCTAGGGCAACTAATTAAAATTTAAAAAGAGAAACATAATTATTATACAAAAAATAAGACAAAAATTAAAACATATAAATATGTAAAAAAACAAAATGCAGAAAAAGTGTGAATGGCAGAAATAGGTACAAAGAGCAAGGGTAACATAAAAAACACTATCATTTATGGTAGATAGTAATCCAGCTATATCACTGATAACTTTTAATGTCAACTTTCTGAATATGCTAACTAAAGAGAGATTTTCATAGTGAATTAAGTACTAAGACTTAACTATTTTTTTTCTTTAACTATATACAGTAACACATAGATTAAATTACATATGGAGTTACACTTAGATTAAACGTAAAAGGTTGGAGAAAGAGATATCATTCTAATATCAATCAAAAGAAATTTGAAGGAACTGTATTAATTTCAGATTCAGCAGACTGCCAAGAAGAAAAATGTATCAGGTATAAGGGATGTTATAAAACAATAAAGGAGTCAATATCTAACAGAAATAAAAATCCTTAATTTGTATGAACAAAAAAGAATATGAAAAGTCATGGTTTAAAAGAGAACTATAAGGAGAAATAAAATAGTATTATAGTTGAGTAGTTAAGTACCCCTGTTTCACAAATAAAAATATAAATTTGTGGAAAATAAAAAATGATATGGCCAAAATCAACACTATAAATCAACTGAATATAACTTATCCACTATAGACTATTTTATCCAATAACATGAGATTACTCATTTTACTCAAATTCATATGGTCCATTTGTGAAGATAGATGATATTCCTTATTATCAAACACCTTTACATATTTAAAGGAATGGAGATAATGATTTATTTTCTCAAATTGCAATGAAATTAGACAAAAAATCAGTAATAGAAAGGTAACAGCTGGAAAATCCAAAAGTATTGGGTATTAAACAGCATTCTTTCTAATAACACATTGTCAGAAGATGAACTCCCAAGATATCATTTTTTAATTTTGAAATTAATAAAAATGAAAATATAATTTATCAAAATTTATTTGATATAGTTGAAAGAATGTAGAGAGTACACTTTATACCTTTGAATGCATATGTTAAAAAGACGAAAGATTTAAAATCAGTCACCAAATCTTCCATAACAGAAACTAGAAAAAAATAAACTAAGTTAAATCTAAAGAAAGCAGGAAGAAAAGAAATAATGTAAATTAAAGCAGAAATCTACAGAATTGAGACCAGGAAATTACTGGAGACAATTAACAAAATTAAAGGCTCCTTCTTAAAAGAGAAAAAATCTATAAACCTCTTGGAGAGTAAATAATATTTAAATTAAAAAGAGGCAATCTATACCTATTAAAAATATTGTATAGACATCACTATAGATCTCATGGATACTGAAAAGATGATGAAGAAATACTATAAATAACCTTATACCTACAAATTTTATATCCTAAATAAAATGGTTCATTTCTTTAAAAAGCATGATCTCACAAAACTCAAACAATAAAAAACAAACAATCCTTTAGGCATATATTTATTAAATAAATTGAATCAATAATTAAAAACCTTTCAAAGCACAATGGTGGACCCATATAAATTCACTAGTAAAATTTGCTATAAGTCTGAGGAGAAGTATCACCAGGAATATGCTGGTAAGAAAGGAGTATTCTAAGACAAGAAAAGGAGCAACGGCATTATGATGTACCAGAATAGTTTTTTAAACAAAAGTTTCTAGAAGAACTAGACATGTAATAGTAATAATAATAATAATAATAATAATAATACCAAATCTTTTTCCCTTCATAAAAATTAACCCAAAATTAACTAAATTATAAAGCACAAAACTGTGAAATACCCACAAGATAACAGAAGAGAGCACTTAGATGATTTTAGGTATGACAATGATTTCTTAGATAAAATACCAAAGGCAAAATCTATAAAGAAATCATTGATAAGCTGGACTTCATTAAAATTAAAAGTTCTGCTATATAAAATGCAACATCAAGAGAAAAAGAAGAAAAGTCACAGACTTGGAGAACATATTTCCAAAATTTGCATCTGATAAAGAACTCTTATGTGAAATATGAAAGGATTCTAAACCTCAACAATAAAAAAGTGAGCAATACAAATTGAAAAAATAGATGAAGAAATGAATGGATATTTCATCAAAGAATAAATACATATGGAAAGTAAGCATATGAAAAGATATTCAACATCATATGTCATTAGAGAATTTCAAATTCAAGCAACAGTGAAATGCTACTATGTGCACCTGTTAGAATGGTCAAAATAGAACACCAAATGCTGGTGAGGACATGTATAAACAGGAACACTCATTTATTATTGGTGGGAATTAAAATGTTACAGCCTCTTTGAAAGACAGTTTGGCAGTTTTTACAAAACTAAACATACTCGTACTTTACTATTCGGCAATTTAACTTTGGGTATTTACCTAAAGGAATTGAAATCTTATAAAGAAACTGAACACTTAAGTTCACACAAAAAAGTTGCACAATTTGGAAGTCATTGATGCTCTTTGGTAGATAAATAGATAAGTATAGATAAACAAACTGTGGTACATCCAAATAATGGAATAATATTCTTTGCTAAAACAAAAGGAGCTATCAAGCCCTGAAAATACACGGAAAACACTAAATACATATTACTGAGTATAATAAGTTAATTTGGGAAGGCTATGTGCTTCTAACTCTATGATATTCTAGTAAAGGCAAAACTATGGATATGTTAAAAAGATCAGTGGTAGCCAAAGATTAGGAAGGAGGGAGAGATGAACAACAGTAGAGAGCTTTCAAGACAGTGAAACTATCCAGTATGATAATTCAAAAGTGGACAGATATCATTATATATTTATCAAAACCCAGAAAGTACAACATGAAGAGTGATCTCTGATATAAATTATGCTGATTGAATGATAATATATCAATGAAGTTCATTAATTGCAACAAAAATACCACTCTTGTGCAAAATTTCAATAGTGGGGGGATGTTGTGCGTGAATGGGGACAGGTAACAAATTTTTCGTGAGTCTAAGATGGTCAAGATTTAAAATTTATTAACTTAGAACAGCTAAGTGGGATATTTTTAAATTTAATCATTTTTTTGTCTTTTCACATTTCTCTATGAAAAATGGAATTCATGGAATTAAGCTGCTTCCTTAGAAACATGGTTAATTTATATAAGACTTCACATTTTATTTCCTCTCTTTACTCCAATCTCCAATGTTCATCCTCTTTACATAGCCATTATACTATGCTCTGTATACGTTAATAACCATGTTTCCATGAAAAATGTTTAGTGTTTAGTGTAAGTGTGTGGATGTATAAGTTCACAAAACAATTGCTTAGCTGCACACTCTCTTCTTCCTTACATACAAGTTATTTTCATTTGCCAAAATAAAGGACTGTAATAGAAAAGTTAACCAATTCCTTAGGTTTTTCATTAGCAAACAATAGCTTATAGATTGAGAGATTTTTTTTATGGTGTTGTCTTGGATTATAATATAATTAAATTATCTTCTATTTTCTTCATTTGCCAATTAAACCAAGATTTCAATAGTGGGCTTGCATTACAATTAGACTTTTTTTTCTTTTGTTTTACTATTCTGTTTTACAATTGGATACCATATGTGAAAGAGCATATTCAATTTTGAAAAACCTGTTTGCTTACAATTCAAGCCAAATGCAATTCTCACTAATTGCTTCAAAGCGCAATAAGAAGGCTTTAAAATGTTGGTCCCAATATATGTCTAATGTGAAAAGTTAATAAGAAATTTTAACATAAATAGTATCTGTATTTTAATGCAGGAATAACTATCTCTTGATATTTGCAAGAACCAAATGTAATTAACCCTAACATACAGTCTCAGGTTTGAAGAAAAGAATCATAAGAAAAGTTAGTATTAGAAACAATAAATCAAAGCTAATGAAGCAACATTAGCACTTTTATGTTGTAGGTTCTAATTAGAAAGTCTGTTAATGAAATTGGGGCATTTACTTAATTGCTGTGAACAATTATTTTCAAATTAAACTAGGCAATTAAATAGCATGATTAAACTCAGAGTAGTGGATTTAGGTAGCAGTATGTTAACTCTTTTGCATGTTGTATTATGCATAGTAGTTAAAACACTGAGTATCTACTGATTAACAAATATAAATGACATGTAGCAAGCACTTTCTGGATTTGGTGATTTATGCAGAGAAGTTACTATCACTTTAAATACTTGCCTTGCACAGTAGCTTGTAACTACTGGAACCCAAAGCAAAAACCTGCCCCACTTAACTGAAATAGATTTTGTTCTTTCCCATAAATGTCATACTTCCTGAAATATACTTGTACATTTATAAGCTCATTGGCTCCTTTTTAATTTAGCACACTAACTCCTGCTCAGTCTTCAATGCCATCACAAGCAAAAGTAGTTGTCTTAAAAAAAAAAAAAGGTTTCAAATTGACTCAACATTATTAATGATTTGATTCTGAGTTAGTTATAACTTTTGCAAAAGTCACAATTGCCACTGCTATTTTCCAGGTAAAACTGGGGCTCAACAATATTTTTAAAAACCCTTTTCAACGTCACATCATTTCTAAATGGAAGGATGGGAATTTGAACCTAAGTACACTTAGGTAAACAATGCATCCTCTGTAGAATATGGCTTCTCTTATCATCTCCACTAATACATTGAAATGGGGGCAATTTTAATAATGCTCATTCTCTGTGATTTTTCTTTTTTTCTCAAGTATCAGTCACACTCTTGAAATTCACATGGTTTTCAAATCATTATTTTCCTGTTTCTGTTGTATTTCTTCCATGTCTATCTTATTTTTTTTTAATTTTCTTACCCATTCTACCATTTAAACTGTGAAAATCCCTTCTTAAGTTAATGTTTTTCTTAAATTTCTACAACTTAGGCTTTATTAAATGAAACTAAATAGGCAAGTGTACAATTTTTTTTTCCTACCTGGTGAGTACTTATTATGTTTTAGATGTGAAGTATCCCCTAAAATGCTCATGTGTGAGACAATGCAATAAAGTTCAGAGAAGAAATGATTGGGTTACAAGAGCCTTAACTCAATCAGTGAATTAGATACTTAATGGAGGAGGTGGGACATTAGGGTCCTGGCTTTTAGGTATATATTTTGTATATGACTGGTGGAGTCTCTCTCTGCTTTCTGATCTTCATGTGTGCTATTTCCCTCCACCACACTCTTCAGCCATAATGTTCTGCCTCACCTTGAGCACTCTGACACCAGAAATGGAGCTGGCCTTCTACAGACTAAGACCTCTGAAATTGTGAGCCATCAAATAAAATTTTCCTGCTCTACAATTGTTCTGGTCAGGTCCTTTAGTCACAGTAATAAAAAATAGATGATGAAAACAACACTCAGACAATCACACCAAACTATCAGTACTTATTGCTATCCCTTGGTTTCAGTGCTCCTCTGCATCTAATTTTGCTAGGGAGTTCCCCTTATCTCTTGCTTAGTCTGCTGCCTTCCTTTCAAAACTTTAATTTTCACATGTTCTGCCTTCCTTTTAGAAACCTAAACTCTTAACACACTGATTTTCTTGTTGCTTTTGAATAGGACATGCTAGTGTTTCTGAAGCATCCTATAGCTTATGCTATTCCATAGGTAAGTGTAGCCTTCCATTCTCTTTAGTCTCACAGACTTCTAAGTTTCTATCTTAGTCTATTCAGGCTTCTAAAGCAAGATAGTTTATACTTATCAATTATCAACAATATAAATTCATTTCTCACAGTTTGGGTGGCTGGGAAGTCAAGAAAAAGGCACTAGATGATTCAGTGCCTGATTAGATCCTGTTCCTCATAGATGATGTCTTTTATGTATCCTTAAATGGCTGAAATGCAGAGGCTATTCAAGCCTCATTCATAAGAGTCTTAATCCCAGTCATGAAGTTGAAGCCTTATGATGTGATTTCTTTAAAAAGGGGCACTACTCAGAGTACTGTTATACTAGGTATTAACTTTCAAGCTATGAATTTGAGAGGAACATCAATATTCAGACTATGGCTATATCTTCCAGTACTTAATATTTTTTGTTTGAAATTTGATAGCCAGAATAGGGTGTGCATATATGTGATACAGAAGATTTTGAAAGATTTCAATAAGTTCTGTTCAAGTTTATCTGGTTATATAACATATTTTAAAGAAAAATGTATAGAACAACTATAAGACTTGTACTTTATTTGTTCATTGACATTTTCCGTCTTTTACTTATTGAAAAATAAATATTTAAAACCTGTGGTCAAATTTCTGAATGTTGAAGCAACAGAAATGAAAACGTGGTTCTGGGTATCTTTGTTTCTCTTGGGAATTTTGACTACTTCTAAATTAAATTTAAATAAAGTTGAGCATCATGCCATCAATTTACTTTCTGAAAGAAGGTAATCAAATTTTATAATTTTATTTTGCTTAAAGTCATATGTTGAATGTTCCTTTAGAGTGTATCAAATTGGTGAGGATTAGACACTTTTATAATATTTATATACTTTAAAAGAAATGTGTGGAATTTTGAGAATTGGAAAAATTTATAGGAAAGAAACAATTATCATCTAGTGTATTCTGTTTGTATATACTCATCAGTTAGCCACTTTCATTGGTATAGATCAGTGGTCAGGACCACAGTTGTGAAACAGCAGAATGTTCTGGCCTCTTTCTTGTTTTTGTAAACAGTGCCTTTGGAACACAGCCTTACTCATTTGCATATATATTATCTAGGGTTATTTTTGACTATAGTGACCAAGTTGAATAGATTCTGTAGAACTGGATGGCTACAAATATCCATTATTTTCTATGTGGCCCTTTGCTTGTATATACTGGAAGAGTAAAAGATCATAAGTTTTGATTAATGACATTTTTTTTATTTTGGTAAGATATCAAAGTTATTCATTTATTTTTATTTTTATTTTTGAGGTGTAATGGGGATTGAACTCAGGAACATTTGGCCACTTAGCCACAAACCCAACCCTATTTTGTATCTTTTATTTAAAACCAGGGTTTCCCTGAATTGCCTGGCACCTCACTTTCGCTGAGGCAGGCTTGAATTCCCTATCCTCTCATCTCAGCCTCCAGAGCTACTGGGATTACAGAAGTGGGCCATCATACCCAGCTCAATCATTTATTTTTAAAGATTGACTTATGTGTCAAATTTCTATAATTCTATAAGGAAATAATGGGGAGCAACCATTCTTTGTTAATTTTCAAATCTTTTTTCTTTCCTTATTTTTTTCTAGCTGTGAGTTTATTTCAGTGAATTATTTTCAACATATGTCCTACTGGGATATTTATCAAAAATTTTAACTCTCAGCTCCAAATGTACCCAATATTTCCCCCTAAAATGGATCTAGGCTCTTTAAATATTGGAATTTTGTTGGCTGGCATGATTTTAAACTTTATCAATAGAGGGAACCAGAGGAACTGTGAAGGAAAGATGGGCATTAGGTTTTAGGGTGCTTCTCAGCAGATTCCCACAGTACATATCTTCTCTGCAATTCTGTTCTTTCAGTAAATGGCTGTTTCAGAACCTGGTCCATACAGTGTAGAGAAACCAACCAACAGCTTAGCTTGACCAAACTTCAAGCAGTTTTCCTAAGATATGTCACTTGTTTGTGGGTGGCTGGCCTCCAAACTAAAGAACCAATTTCCATTAGGTTACTGGGACAACACCTACTTGTCTGTCCTTCAGTGAGCCAACGCAGTGCTCTTTCCACTGAGTTCAGGATATTAATCTGGGGGATTATGCATAAGAGGATCTTCCAAGGATGTTTAGCCTAGGTGTGATGTTACAATGATCACCCCTCTCATCTCTTATTTAGGGTTCTCTTATCTTCCTAACAAATCCCTTTTGAATATCAATCACCTGGTATATTTAATACTTAAAAACACTAAAATTTCCCTCTTCAAAAGATGTTGCTTCCCTCTTCTGTTATGTCCCTAAATAATGCACTTAAAAACACCAAAAACTTGTTCATGAGTTTAAAATTACGCTTATAATCTAACCTCCTGAAAATTGGAATTGCCCTCCTATTTACTGTATTGCTAATCATCCAAGAAAGAAAGGGAACTTAATTTTGTTGCTCCTCTTAATTAAGCCACAAGAATAAATGATACACAGATGTGAACATGTGCACAGGTGTGCACCAGCACACACATACACACACACTGACACAAACTCATGACCCAATCTTCAACTTTTTTTCAATTTTAGAATTTCTTTAAATTTCAAAATAATTCTTGATTCCAATACATGTCACAGAAACTTAAGATTCTTCATCATTTCTCTCAATGACCATTGCCTTTTGACACTTTTGAATCACTTGTCACAAATATTGCCTTTATTTTTCCAGCAGGGTGGTGTAGATCAAACTATTTTAGCAAAACCTAACACGATTGTCTGCCTGCATTACTACAACTTGGTAATAAGAAATTCATACACTGATAAGATTGGCAAGAAAATGAATTCTTGGTCATGCAAATTTAACAAGGTCCCTAACTATGTGATTCTAATCTCATACCTATTCACAAGAATTTAGAATATTTTGTTCACACTTTTAAAACCTCCAACATTGTTTTTTCCATCATCTTTCACCAAATATAAAACATGACTGGACAGCGTATCAATTAAGATTAATGTGTCACTATTATCTCAAAAATCATCAGCTCTGTATAGTTTTTCTCCTATATCTCAATCTTATTAGAAACGAAGTATCTTTTTTATAATATCTTCATACAATGTGATTTCTTGGTTCTATAATAAAATTTATGGCCCTTTCAATGTCTTTCTTTGTAACTACCACTTCTCAACAGAATTTGTGTATACTTGTCTGTATTTTTATAAAAAAACATCATATCACTACTAAAATCACAATCTTCTTTATCTCTTTCATTCTCATTAATAATCCCTTCTAAAAATATTGAAAACATCTAATTTCCATCAGCTAAGGAGTTCATGATTCATTTCTCACATATTTGGGCAAAATACTGTAAATATTTTATACTAAGTTGTTTGAATCTATTTAATTCTCTCATCACCACGCCAGTATGAAAGTTCAATTTCCATCTTAATTTTGCCCAAACTTTTATAATAGTTTCTATTCAATCTTATCTCCCAAAGAGGTTTTTTAAATCTTTATTTAGATTGTCTTAACAAAAGTATTAATTTGATCATGTCAGTTTCAGGTTAATAGCCTTAAATTATTTCATTAGGGTTATAGGAAAAAAAGAGTGGACTCCTCCTACATTTCCATTGAAAGCTTTAAACTATATGTGTCCCCATCTGTCTTGATCTTTATTAGAGTATTTTTGGTGGGTGCGGGGTTACTGGGACCTGAACTCAGGGCACTTGGCCTCTGAGCCCCTTTTCCAGCCCTATTTTGTATTTTGTTTAGAGACAGTATCTCACTGAGTTAGCACCTAGATGTTGTTGAGGCTGCCTTTGAACTCTCCATCCCCCTGTTTCAGCCTCTGGAGCCGCTGGGATTATAGGTGTGCACCTGGCTATTAAAGTATTTTAATGCTTTGTATTCAAATCTTCACATCCCAATGTTTCTGAATCCATGAGTTTTCTTTCACCTTTGAGTTCTTGAAAGGATTTTCATTTGGGTAAACATTTTTAGGGTGATAATTAAATTTGTTTAAATTTCTTTTGAATAATTAATAAATGTTGTACACACTTCCACTTTAAAATATGATGATATGAAATCTGTATTTATTGAGTGAGTTTACAGAAGCATTTATTGACTTCAGATAAATTTGCTAATGACTCAACCAATTATTCCTCTGACAATTACTTTGTCTGTCTTGACCATACTGTTTTCTTTGCTAATTTTAAAAATGTTTTTAATTTGTTTCCCGATTGAACTTTTGGTTGAAGATAGAAAGTAGAAGCAGTGATTATGCTGAATTACAAACTAATAGTAACTCTACAAACAGGCAAGGTTACTTTGGTTGCATCTGTATGTTTCACTCACACTGAAACTATGGGCATCACACCAAAATGTTTTTCAACTTTTAATACAAGTTTCAATGCTTAAAAAAAAAAACAGCATTATTAGTTTTAAAATTGATTTTTTATATTTATTGGGCATAAAATATGTGCAATCATGAAATATTAATGTGATATTTTGCTTTTATGTAGCAATTTATCGTCCTCTCTACCATCTCATTAGTTAGAAGCAAAATACAAATATTAAGATAGAAAATTCATTTTTGTTAGCCCCAATATTCAAGATACCCCATCAACAGTATAAAAGTATCTTATCTATATTAGATAAGTAAAATACATTTTAATCTACAATTTGGTAATTGTGCAGTTGATTAATTCACATGCAATATAAGATTCATTCATTTCTTGTTTTTACTTTTTTCTTAATTATATAAAGTCAACAGTATGCTTTGCCTTTGTTCCAGGGCTCAAATTCCTAAAATTGCCTATCTAAAATATCTACAATGGATAGTTTCAGATTGCTGTAAAATATTTTATTAAAACATTCAGAATATAAGCTTCATAGAAAAATTTACTCATAATTTATAATGTATCACCTAAAATGACAAGACTTCTTAAATTCCTAGAAAGATTAATATATTTATACTGTACTATTAAAAAAGTCCTCCAACCAAAATAAGAAATACTCCAAAGAACCATGTTTTCTCATGCCTTAGGGCTCTCAATGATTATATTCCTTCTGCTTTGAAAATTCTCCTCTATCCTGTTTTCAGACTTTACCAACATGTTTCCTACTTATTTAGTCAAAGAGCAAATATCATACCCTTAAAGCTTTCCTTGGTTCACTCATTTTTTAGGTCACTATATATTTGCCCTTAAGCACCTTAAACTCAATTTTAAAATACACAGGGATCTATTTGTAACCCATATGATTTTCTGGAAGAATGCAGGCACCAAGAGTTCAAAGAACTTACCCTTATGTTGCCTTGCCACTTGCTATCATTTTCTACTTGCATGATTATATAAATTCCTTCCTATTTTTTTTTCCTTTTCCAGTTTGTCCCTCACATATTCTTTCTCTAGTGGCCATTAAAGTCACCTACCAAAAATGCTAATCATTCAGTCAATGTATTCAACTCACATAGAGTGCAACATCTCATTCTGTTAGTTTGTAAATCACTGGGCATTTAATCATAGGACAGATTTTAATTCATACTAGCAAGAATTCATATCCTATGGACCAGAGTATAGCCTGTGTTGTATTCTGACAACCCAGGAAAAATAAAGAATAAAATGTCTTTTCCGAATGATGCTAAATGCCTCTATTTTCTTACCCGTTTTTTTGTAATCTTCTAATTTTTTTTGTAAATTTTTAAAAATTCTGTGTTCATTCATGTTTCATGTTTCCATATATATATATATATATATATATATATATATATATATATTAGAATACATATTTTATTTCCAAATCAAGAGAAAATGTAAGCAAAGTGTGTCAACAGTTTCAATTTCATTTGCACATTAGAAAATTTCCACATATAGAAAGATCAGGGAGAATACATTATGTAGATAATGTATTTTTATAAAAGTATTGTGTATGCCTGCAATATGAAATGGCATTACCTATTTGACTTGCATATTTTTTTCTTATTACATGAGATTAGAATGAAGTTTACTTTCCAGGATGAATGTGTGATATGCTGAGCTTTTTTGGGGGGAGGGGATTCCTTTGCATCTACAACATTATGTAAACATCATTTGTTTCATGTATTTATCCCCAATAAAATAACTGACCATTGATTCAAGAACTGGGTTTTATTCATTTCTAAATGAAGGAAATCTTCTAACAGTTGTTATTTGAAGGTGTTTGGCTATCTCAATTATATATGATCAGGGTTTCTAATATTAATCAACCATTGAATTACCATGTGTACAACTCAGTGATGAAAGCCTTATTTGATCTAGAACCTTCTATAAGTATATACAATCCTCCTTGTAGTACTCTTTTAGGTGTTGATTATAAGACCTCAGGTCAGGCATCTTGAGATTAGGGCTGCTGATGTACTGTAGAATACTTGCCTAGCATGCCTGAGGCCCTGAGTTCTATCACTAGAACCATAAAAAAGTAAAAACATAAAATAAAATAAAAATTCTTCAGATTAAATTACTAAGATTTGGGTGTTAACACTTTATAAATTTTACTTTACTCTGTGCCTCTTATGTGCTCATTTTGCAAATAAAGATAAAAGTAAAATGTACCTTGTAGGGATATGATGCAGTTTAAATATGGATACACACACACACACACACAAATACATACAAATCAATCTTGGCCTAATAAATAGTAAATATTAGCAACTTTTGTGATTACAAATTGTTCATAATGTGAAAAGTCATATTCTCTTG
This sequence comes from Spermophilus citellus, assembly GCF_964194105.1. Classification (NCBI taxonomy): domain Eukaryota; kingdom Metazoa; phylum Chordata; class Mammalia; order Rodentia; family Sciuridae; genus Spermophilus; species Spermophilus citellus. The sequence continues at coordinate 257,458,158 of NC_138182.1, forward strand.
AATAAAGTTAGTGCACTTCTACTACAAAGTAAGACAGTGATGCTTGTTCATGTGTTTTGTCTTTCTGAAGAAAACATGGTTGCCTTTCTTTGTACTACTTGCCTTTATTCTAGTCTTTCTTTCAAGGATTTTGTATCAAAAATTCCCTTGCTTGCAAGATAGAGATAGTGTCCACCCATGGACAAAGAGCAGGTCTAAATAGTGTCAAGTGTGGAAAATGTAGTGTCTTCCTCTACATTAGGCAGATTCATTCTCCATTATGCAAAAAGTGGAAGTTCTGGCTTGGCACAGTAGTTCACACTTAAATTTCAGCTTCTTGGGAGACATATGAAAAGGTTGATACCAGTCTGGACAACTTAGAAAGCCCCTGCCTCAAAATACAATGAACATGACTGGGACTGTAGCTCAGTAGTATAACATTTGCCTAGAGATAGTCTTGGGTTCAAATGCCAATGATGCAAAAAATAAATGGATTTCTTCTTCCTGTGCTCTCTCACCTATAATGCAACTTCTACCTTTGGAGCCTGAGGAATAGGCATAAGAGGTAATTTTCTGACTATTGCTATTTTCTGAATGTAGTAAATAATTCATTGTCTCCAACCAAGAAGTTCATGCCTTCTGCCATCCTGCATGAAACTATAGCAGGCCAATATGCTAACTTTCAAGTAGATAAATTCTCATATCTTTCAAAGTTTGGGGGAATTTTGACAAAATGAACAATTAAGGTATATATTATAAAAAAAGAAAAAATGAGAGTCTTGGGACTAATTAGTAGAACATGTGGAAAGAAAACAGAAAGTTAGTAAATATTAAATACATGATATATAGTAAATGAGTCCAACAAATTGTATAGTCTACTACTGTACACGAATGGCATTTCCCTCTTGCCTGTTAATGAGGAATACCTTTGGAGGCCATTCCAATAATTTGAAATAATTTTTATGCACCATAGCAAAGGAGTGGGTTCAGACAGCTATTGGAATGGTTCCTGTTTTATTCCAGGGAAACTGGAATAATATAGAATACAGAAATTGTAGCCAGTGAGAAAAATAGTGTAGATTTACAGCACCAAAAAACAATTAGTAAGGTTTTTTCTGATGGACAGAAGTTTCTACCCTCTTTCAGTCAACAGTTAGATACGTGATTATGAAAAGCATGTAATAAGGAAAATGTATGGTTTTTGTGGAAAAACTAGGCAATTAAAGTTTTTAAAATAATGTGGTTGTTAAATTGGGGGATGAGAGAACAGGACATATAATTCTTGTTAAGGAGGAATGTGAACAATTGGGGTGTCTTTTAGCTTAGGCCCTGCTTCAGTCTCTCATGACAACCTTAGATCATCAAGGTCCCCCTGTTTAGAAATAGTATTAAAAGCCAGGCATATTGGGTTCTGGCCACAATAATAGAGATTTTGTTGAAGAGAGGTTATTTTCCTGAAACAAACAAACAAAAAAATCTGCAGGAAGTCATTTAAGTGAAATTGATTTGTAATAGGTCCTCACTCCTTAGACTACATCTATAATTCTGTTGGAGGTAAACCACTAGAGATTGAGAAAGATTCAAAAAAAAAAATGAGTGGGTAGAGGGAGAAAGTAACTGTACATCAATAGTAAGAAAATTGTCTACTGGTCAATTCAGTCTCTAAGAAGATGCCACCCAGAGAGGCTTAACCAAAATAAAGTTATTTTCTTATAGTTCTGGAGACTAGATATCCATATCACAGTACCAGAAGATATGATCCCTGGTAAAGATTCTGTTGCAAGCTTGGAGATAGCCACCTTCTCACTCATGTAGAATTCCCTTTGTGCTTTTGATGGAGAAATAGAACAAGTCCTAGACTTCTCATTTTTAAAGAACACAAATCCCATCAGATTGGGGTCCTCTCCTGATGATCTTATTTTGACTTAATTTTTTCCTTAGGCTTCCCATCTCTCAATGTAGCCACATTAAGAATTATAAATTCAACATGTAAGCGTTGGGGGTATACAAATATTCAGTCAATAATATTGACCAAAGAATTCTGAGTAAGTTCTTGTGGTTTTCCCAATATCTTGGAAAATTCCTGTAGCTTTAAAATTCAAATGTGTTAAACATTTTAGAAATGTTATCATGAACATGAAACAGAAGATAACCTCCTTTAAAATTTTATTGCTGTACAAGACCAGCCAAAGGCAGCCAAAACTTCAATGGAGTCCTGGCAGTTGCTAGTAGAAGTAAAATTAGATGTGTTTGCTTAATGGTACAAAGTTGTTCATAACTTACCAACTTTCATCCTTATTAACCTGAGGAAAATAGCTAGAAGAATGCATATAATCAAGGATGGGCTCAAGATCCCTTTGTCCACAAGTTTGTTAATTTTTTGGAACTTCAGGGAGGCAAGAAACATAAAATTTTGTTGTTGTTTTGGATATAGACCCCCAAGTAACAATTTTGGTCCCTTGCTGTGTATAAAGGTGCCCAAATTCAACAGATAAAGTTTGGAGAAATTTCACAGTGAGGAACTAATATAAACTCATAAGTGTGGTCCTTTAAAAAAATGGTGTACTTTTGTGACATCATTGCTGACTCATAACTGGTGTTTATGTTATAAATGCACATATAATCCAGAAGAAAATTATAATGTATATAATCTGAACAGATATTCTATATAATCTCAGTATATAATATATGATCTCAACAAAGAAAAAACTCACATAAAGAAAGATATTATATTGAGAGTGCATATTTGAAAAACTTCCTGAATGTTATTAATATTTTCTGTCAGTAGATCAGAATTTAGTACTATTATCCCAAACCCCACTACATTTGTTTATGCAAGTTTGCTTTCCTTAGGGTTAAGGAAACAACATGGCTCTGATGTAACAGTAAACTCATAGAGCAATGAAACAAAAAATAAAGCTCAGGAATAAATCCACACATTTAGGGTCAGTTGATTTTTGACAAATATGCAAAAAATACATAACGGGAAAAAATCCTTTCACTAAATACTGCTGGGAAAGTTAGATAACATATGCACAAGAAAGGAATTAGGTCTGTATATTCATACAAAAATAGATACCTTTCTATGAAATTCTTTTTTTGTTGTTTGTTTAATTTTTTATTTGTTGTAATCAGTTATACATAACAGTAGAATATTGTTCAATTCATTGTACACAAATGGAGCATAATTTTTCACTTCTTTTATTGTACAGGAAGTACAGTCACATCATTCATGTAATCATACATATACATAGGGTAATGATGACGATTTTATTCCACCATCTTTTCAACACCCAGGCTCCCTCCCCTGCCTTCTCTCTCAAATGCCCAATCCAAAGTTCCCCCATTTATCCCATGCCCCTCCCCTCTTATTATGAATCAGCATCCAATTATCATAGAAAAAAAACAGCATTTGGTTTTTGGGGATTAACTTTTCGCTTACCATGATATACTCCAACTTCATCCATTTACCTCCAAATGCCACGATTTTATTCTCCTTTAATGCTGAGTAATATTCCACTGTGTATATATACCACAGATTCTTTATTCATTCATCAGTTGAAGGACATTTAGGTTGGTTCTACAGTTTAGCTATAGTGAATTTACTGCTATAAATATTAATGTGGCTGCATCACTGTAGTAAGCTGTTTTTAAGTTCTTTGGGTATAAACCTGGGAGTGGGATAACTTGGTCAAATGGTGGTTTCATTCCAAGTTTTCTAAGGAATCTCCATACTGCTTTCCAGATTGGTTGCACCATTTTGCAGTCCCACCAGCAATGTGTGAGTGGGTCTTTTCCCCCACATTTTCTCCAACACTTACTGTTGCTTGTATTCTTAATAACTGCCATTCTGACTGGATGAGGTGAAATCTTAGAATAGTTTTGATTTGAATTTCTTTAATTACTAGAGATGTTGAACATTTTTCCTATATGTGTAGATCGATTGTATACCATATTCTGAGAAGTGTCTGTTCAGTTTCTTAGCCCATTTATTGATTGGGTTGTTTGGTCTTGTCTTTCTTTCTTTCTTTTTTTTTTTTTTTTTTGTGTTAAGTTTTTCTAGTTCTTCTAAACTCCTGGAGATTAGAGCTGTATCTGATGTGCATGTGGTAAAAAATTGCTCCCATTCTGTAGGCTCTCTCTTCCCCTCATTGAATGTTTCTTTTGCTTAGAAGAAGCTTTTTAGTTTGAATCCATCCAACTCATTGATTCTTGATTTTGTTTCTTGAGATTTAAGAGTACTACTAAGAAAGATGGGGCCTATTTCAAAATGATAAAATTTGGGGTCTACTTTTTCTTCTATTAGGCATAGTTTCTCTCATCTAATTCCTAGTTCCTCGATCCACTTTTTCTTGAGATTTGTGCATGGTGAGAGATACGCACTTAATTTTATTTTGCTGCATATGGATTTCCAGTTTTCACAGTACCACTTGTTGAAGAGGCTATCTTTTCTCCATTGTATGTTTTTGGCACCTTTGTCTAGTATGAGATAACTGTATAACGGTGGGTTTGTCTCTGTGTCTTCTATTCTGTACCATTAGTCTACATGTCTATTTTGATGCCAATGACAATCTGTTTTTTGTTTGTTTGTTTGTTTTACTATAGCTCTGTAGTATAGTCTATGGTCTCGTATTATAATGTCTCACACTTTGCTTTTTGCTAAGGATCACTTTGACTATTCTGGGTCCCTTATTTTTCCACATGAATTTCATGATTGCTTTTTTTGTTTTGTTTCTATGAGGAATTACATTGGGATTTTAACTGAAGTTACATTTAATCTGCATAGTGCTGTTGGTAGTATGGCCATTTTGACAATATTAATTCTGCCTATCCAAGAACATGGGAGATCTTTCTATCTTCTAAGGTCTTCTTCAATTTCTCTCTTCAATGTTCTCTGGTTTTCATTGTACAGGTCTTTCACCTCTTTTGTTAAATTGATCTCCAAGTATTTTACTTTTTTAGGCTATTGGGAATGGGGTAGTCTTCCTGATTTCTTTTTCAGAGGATTCATCATTGATGTATAGAAGTGCATTTGATTTATGGGTATTGATTTTATATCCTGCTACTTCGCTGAATTCATTTATTAATTCTAGAAGTTTTCTGGTAGAATATTTGGATTTAACTCTAGAATCATTTGACTCACAGGGATATTTTGAGTTCTTATTTTTGTATTCATGGCCCTTTAATTTTACAAAGCTGAAATTCTAATATGTAATTCACACAAGTAAATCACTAATATGTTGTCTTTACATTAAACAGAAATCATCTTGGGTGAACCTAACATACACTGATCAGCCATTTTGAAACTGACCTAGAGGTCAGAAAAATAAATCTGACAGAATGATTCAGAACAGAGACCAATGTATTCACCTTGGGGTGGTAGAGGAAAAGCCAACAACCATGTTGGAAAATATTTATGGAGAGGGAAAGCCTTGAGGTGATGAAGGCCATTGTCTTACACCTGAAGAGAACAACATTTAGTCAGCATTTGAACAAGACTCTGCCTTCAAGATGAAAACTACGGGGCTGGGGATGTGGCTCAAGCGGTAGCACGCTCACCTGGCATGCGTGCGGCCCGGGTTTGATCCTCAGCACCACATACCAACAAAGATGTTGTGTCCGCGGAGAACTAAAAAATAAATATTAAAAAAATTCTCTCTCTCTCTTCTCTCACTCTCTCTTTAAAAAAAAAAAAAGATGAAAACTACGGCAGAGCAGAGCCCTCATTCGTATCTTAGTCAATCGTGTCCCTACACTGAGCATATAGCTCAGGCATGCCTGGACTTCTGGCCTGTTGAAACTGTGAGAAAATACATTTAAATTTTTAAGCTACTAACTTTGTGTAATTTGTAGGAGAACATAAAAAACAAGTGTTTTTCTCTTGTATCCTCAAATATGGTTAAAAATCTGTATTTGCCATATAAGTTATCTGGGAGGATAAAAGGAGTAAATGTACACTAAAACTATTCCTAAGGTGCCTCAAAAACACTTAGACCTAAATAAAGACTGGGTTCTCTGATTATATAGGATTGTTTAAAGCTTGCTAAAATTTGCTTTTCTTCCCCAATAATTTTAATTGGGGGCACAAGACTATATTAGTTTTTCACTTACATAAGATAGTAATTATAACTTTTTGAATCATTTATAATCTACTCTGAAGACATTTAGCTACCTGGAAGTCGTTGAGTAGAAAAAACTATTTTTGCTTCTTGCAAGCTTTCTGGAGCCTCCACAGTATGCACATGCTGAACATGGCCCTATACAAACTGTGAAGTAGGAGAAGCTGCTCCTTTAGTTTCCAAACCTCCGCATTCATCCCCACATTTGTAGGCTTTTTATATAGCCGTATTCCCACGCATTTGCATAATTTTAAATACATTCACAAGTGTGACAAATATAGAGATATTTTTGTTACAATCTAATTCAGCTCTTTGAGTTTTCAAATCAGACTTTCACTTCTTATAGCTCTGACAGCTCCCCAAATTTACTTCGTCCTTCCCAACACCATATATTTACCAATAAAGAGAAACACCTAATATATATCCTGTTACATACACATACACACAATCACATTTTCTTCTCATGGGTTTACAACCTTGTGTTCAAACAAGAAGTATATTTTATAAAAATATAATTACATAAACATATATGTATGAATATGAATTTACTTACATATAAAAGCACACATGTATGTATTTTGCTTTTCTCATAAGCAAAACTGTGGAAATAGCTTTGTGCCTATCTACCCTCTATAGTCCATTTTTAATGTTCACTTTTTTCCCCTAAAGAAGTTTTTCAGCATCTCATATATGGTTTCTTAGGTTACATAATGGGAGGAGTCAGGAAGCCAAGATGAGGTGGAAGCTTATGTGGAGATATGTGGGCTATGCTTTCATCAAAGTAAGGGTATGTTAGTGTGGTCGAGTAATTGCCTTCATAAGAGCATCAGGAGTTTTGCTCTAAAAACATGTGCACATTTTAGGTCTTCAGACAGAAATCACAGAAGTCATTAACTGGGTGGTCCTCATGGTTATGTTGAATATCAGAATCTCATGACCCAACAATGATTCTGACCTGTGACTATAATCACTTTCTGAAATTGAGGCATGGTTTTATCCTAACATCAATACCTGATACAGAGATCTAGTAATACTCTCTTCCCTGACTTAAAATCCATAGCCTCCTGGGTCATTCACCCTCAGCAAGAATCAGACCCTCAAATATTCTTGAATAAGATTTCATTCTTTCCAGGCCCTTCTCTATAAATCTTTCAAGATAGTTACTGGATCTCACTACTTACCATTTAGAAGATGTTTATAATGCCAAACTCTTCTCTGAAAGCCACTCTATCTGTTGCATAGATGGAGCATTGCCCATTATCCCTGCAGCATTTTCAAATATTTGTTAATGGATAATATATGCCACATATTATTCTAAGAAGTTTACATGTATTAGAGAACTTACTCTTCACAACAATTTTATGAAATAGGTAGTACTCTTATCTCCAATATATGTATAAACAATCTGATGCATAGTAAGTTTATTTAAAAGTAAACCGTGTGGTGAGACTCAGTTGCAAATCCATGATACTCTACTTATCATTGTTTTGACACACTTTATGTTTGACAAAACTTTAAGTTTGTTAAGTCAACACAAAATGCCTTCGGTGTGTGCACTTGGTAGCCTTTCTTAGTCTGGAGTGGACTAGAATCAAAGGGTTGGAAGAAAATTCTCCCCAGTGGTAAGAACTTCATGCGATACAGTTAATTGCCGTTTTTTTTGTGTGGAAGGACCAATGTCTTGATTTGTGCACTTAAACTATTCCAAATTCTATTACAATCATTAAAAGTAAGTTGATTAGGAATCTGAAAGGACAGCACAGGAAAACTTGTGCAATATACCTGGAATAAATATTGAACTTTCTTTGTAAACATCTGTAAGCTTATTTTCTCAATCAATGTGGTGCTTGTTCAAAGGGCCCATTTACCCAAAGCAGCTAGGATGGCAGGTTTAAAGGGGATAATTGACTGAAATCTATCATTTTCCTCATTGAAATTGATATAACTGTGGCTATGTGCTAGATGGTCAATCTAACATAAATGAAATCAAAGCTAAGCTTTATGTGTAAATTTAGCAGGTATTTGGTGGTGTAGCAGTCAATAAACTTTTATGTCAATAGTCTGAATGTAATATCTTAGGCTTTGTGAGACAAATTACCTCTGTGAGTCTACTGTACTCTATTACTATAACACAAAGGCTGTCATAGGCAGTATGACAATTAATGGGTTTAGCCATGATCCAGTAAAATTTAGTTACAAAAATCAGAAATAGTATCTGAGTCAAGTGTTATGGCTTGAAAATTGTGTCTTAATCATATCACTCAGCAACCTGGTGCCAAGATGATTATTTTGTTCCTACCCATTATCAAAGAGGCAGTGCTTTCCTTCAAAAGAGAAAAGAGCTAAATCTGATATAGATTTTTCTGATCTTGTAGTGCTTCTTTTAAACCTCATACACATTTACCATTTGTAGCACTACAATGGTATTTAAGTCAATATTTTTTAATTTATCAACTTAAAGGGAAGTAAGACAATAACTTCATGTTCACAGAATTCACTATGATGTCATATGTCCCACAACCAGAAGCAGCTGTCTTGATGGAAATAGGGAGGCAATGAGAAGACTAAATCAAGATCAATCTTTATTGACTTAAAAAGGAAGAAATTAAAAACAAAAAAGCTTTATTTCTATATCAGAGACTGACTGATCAAGTATGAGTCTGCAAATCTTTGTTGGGCATTATTGGACTTGATATGGCTCCAATGTTAGAATATTCCACATGTATGTTATATAAAAATCCAGACTGAAGGAAGTTCAGTTATTGTGTGCATGGATTTTTTTTCTCATGGCAGGAACAAAAGAGACTAAGAGAAAGACAGTAATGTCTTTTAAAAAAAATTTTTTAGAGGTCAATGGACCTTTATTTTATTTATTTATATGCCCTGCTGAAAATCAAACCCAGTGCCTCACACATGCTAGGCAACCAGTTCACCACTGAGCCACACTCCCAGCAAATATAAAGCCTTTTAAAGCCTTTGTTTGGAACATAATTAATACTGACACTTTGTTCATTTTCTATCCATTAAAGCAGATCACTGGGTTAAGGCTGAAGTCAAACTGATGGAAAAGGATAAATCCGGGAAGAGAGAGGGTAGCTATAGAGGAGAGAAGACTGAATATTTGTTGAAATAAACTAATGTACTAGAGGTCTGTTACAAGTTTAATTATAACACCATCCAAGACATATTGCTCTGAGATTTTGAGGCCCAATATGAAAAATATGCTGAGGGTTGAGTATATTATTTCATCTCTCCATAGCAAGAATTCGTGGTTCAAGGAACCAGGAGTGCGAAGTGATTGTTCTTCTAGCATCAAAGAGCAGAGCTTAAGAATTTTTGCTTATAGTCTGTAAGTCTTATCCTTAGTTGTTGATCCATAGTGCTGCAGGAGAACTACTTCCATTAGAGAATCATGTCAAATTCTCATGAATTGGAAGTGGAGATTTTGCCCTGGCTATTTTGGGTTCTTTGTGCAACTGAACCACAGAGAAGAGGTTCATTGTATTATCTAGTGAGCTCGATAAAATCACCTAGAGGATATTTGGTTGTCATATATTAGGAATTGAAAGGACTACCTGCAATAAAAGAAATTGAATGAGGTGTCTCTCAGAAATCCTACCACACAATAGTCTCAGTTAATAGAAGTAATAACAACTTAACAAAGAGAAGACCATCAAATACTCGGTACCTGCAGGAATAAAAATCACACATTCCACATAGTCATGTTACTAACTAAAGATAAGGGAAACATGGATTGAGTAGGTAGTGAAAAATATACCTCATTTATGTATGATATATCAAAGTACATAAATGCATTCTACTGTCATGTGTAACTAATTAAAACAAGCAAAAAATATAAAAGGCAAACAAATAAAAATGAGGCAGTCATGAGTATGATTTTCATACCAGAAAATAGACTGTGACAGTTTTAACTATTGTTAATACTGTAATGACTAAAATTTTGGAGTTTTCCTGTTGATAAGGAGATATTGAAATTGTATGCAATATGTTTGAGAATCAAATTTTTATGAGATATTCTATCAGTCAATATTCTCTCTCTCTCTCTCTCTCTCTCTCTCTCTCTCTCTCTCTCTCTGTCTCTATCTCTCTCTCTCACCCCCCGCCGTGTGTGTGTGTGTGTGTGTGTGTGTGTGTGTGTGTGTGTATTTACAACATGGGTCAGCATATTTTCCCTTTTTAGTAATTTAATGAAGGACTGTGTTTTGTGTAGTCTTGAAGCAACCACATTCTTCTTTCAATTTCCCTTTATTTCTTCAAGAATAACCATAGAATATGCTGAACACAAAATATCCTGAGATAAGAAGAAGCTACCTGAAACAAGCTGAGCATTGTTCCTGTTCCTGCTAGGGAATATAACTTTTTGAGACAGGGAGAAACTGCTGTCTTCACTGAAAACAGGATATCCTTCAACCCTTTACCCAGTGTAACACATTGTTCCTGGTATACATAATCCTGTGATGACTTTGGTTGTACCCAACTGTGGAGCGAGTGGAGCATATGCAGTCAACACTCAATCTACCTGGACACCTTTCTTGAGCTTTCAGAGACCAACTCAGTGGATCCTACACTGTGTTCCTTGCTGCCTCTTCGTAACGAACCATCCTACTTCATTTAATTTGTTGTGTGGTGTTAAGTTCTGTCTACCTTGAGTCATATATGTGGGTAACCAGTGCAGAGTGAACCTATTCTATAGCTAACATTCTATCACTAAAACATTAAAATGCACATTTGAAAGATATCATACTCATTATACTTATTTGCAGTATTAGTTTTGTGTAAGAATTAGCTATAAATGTCTATACTCAAAGATAGTGAGCAAATGTCAATTATTTTTAGTAATTGGTGTTTCAATAAAAGAATTTCCCATATATTGTTTTTTCTATCTTTTCTTTCTCTGATTGTCTTTTATATAGAAGTGTAAGTGCTGACCTAGCAGTTGGGACATTTGGAGTTTACCATTGTCTTCATCCTTCATTAACTTCATTTTATTCAAAAGACTTAATTTCATTAAAATGAATTTTACTACTTTGTAAAATAAAATAAAACGTTTAAATTAACTCTATTGGAATCTTTAGGTCATCTCCTAAATGGTATCTCGATTTCATTTCAGCTATGTAAGTGCATGTTATTATTTGAGTGAAAAATAACTATTGATTTAACTTAAATATGTAAAGAAATATTTCTAAACTTTTTGATCATAAATCATGTAGATATTTTTACTAATGTAACTTAATGAAGAAATTCAACTTCAGAATATGAAATTAAATGCTTCTTTATTATAGAGCAAAATACTCTGGCATCAAATAAAATAATCTCTGAAATATAAGAAATATATACTAAAATATTTTAAAACATATAGTTTGTATTACTGAGATTTTCATGCATGTAACACATATTAAATGCATCTTCATTTTGAAAAATAGTATTAATTGGTTCATATATTTTTATACATGTGACTTTCCATTTTAATAACAATTTCCAGAAAACAAATCAATATTGTGAATTTTAAGCTTTTTCCATGAAGAAGATACTGCATAAAGAGAAATAATAGCAAGAATAAGTAGTTCTTGCTCTTCAAGAGTGAGGTCTAAGAAGATTAATATAAAAACAAATCCTAAAAACAATTTCTGAAATCAAGGGCAGTTATAACAGGATTATCTTTAAAATAACCGAGACCAAGGAAAGAGCAAGGCACTCTTATTCTCTACAGATCAGATTTATTCCTTTTGAGGGTATTTCTTGAGCATTAAAGGATGACTATCTAATAAGAAACACAAGTAAAGTTTATCCTGGGAAATTACATTTATCTCTAGAATTTCTCCCTGTCCCTCTTATCAAAAAAAAACCAAAAAAAAAAAAAAAAACAAAAAAACAACTCAATGAACTCCATCTCCATGACTCTGACCCTTTCATCCTGACCCCATATTCTTCCTTTTATTGACTGGATATTCCATACTATTCAACACAAATTTTTCTTGTTTACTTCCCTGTAAATAAGTTAACCCTGCTTCCCCTGTTCATCATGTACTACTTAGCACAACCTCTGGTTGACATCAGGTTAAAGTAATAAATACCAATCATCTTATCAGTTATACCTCCCAACTGACAATAATTCATTATTTTGCCATTCCAAAAAGACTTTTAGATTCTTATTATTTCCATACAAAATAAGCAATGTATGTTAATTCTTTTTTTAAAAAAGTATAAAAATAGCTTAAGAGGCTGTTAATCAGCTTTTTATTGCTGTGATCCAAAGAGATGATAAGAAAAACTTAGGGGAGGAAAAGTGGTTTTTGGCTCATGGTTTCACAGGAGTCAATGAACTGGATGTAGCCTGATTTGGAAAAAAAAAATGGATGATGGATCACTACCTTTACATTGGTGGTTCTTTTTACTCTGTCATGTTCCATTTTCTTGGGAGAGGGAATTTCTAAGTTCAAATTTGCTACCTTAGACCCAGATTTCTATAAAAACTTAGAGGTAGGAAAAGATATCTGTGAAGTACCTGGTTGTGAGATGTTGCCTAGTCTAATAGGACAGTAATGTTCTTAATTTAGGTTCTTTAATATTTGTTCTTTCTTGATGCTGTGTATTTTTTTAAGAAGGAGCTCTTTTTTTCATTGATACTTTACATTGTTATTTTAGTTTTAATTTCTTAATTTCAGCTCTAATTTTTATTATGTTTTTCCTTCTAGTAGTTTTGGGATTTGTCTTTTGTTGTTGTTGTTTTTTTAAGACCTTGACCTGCATTAATTTTTTTTTTTTTTAATTTGAGGTACAATTTCTCTGTTTTTGTTATATAGGTACTCATACTTATAATCTTCCTCTTATAACAGTTATTGCTCTATCCTAGAGTTTCTGACATACGGTGTTTCCATTTTTTTGTTTTATTCTAAGTAGTTTTAATTTCCACTTTTATTTTTAAGTGACCCACTCATCATTCAGAAGTGTTAAGTCTCCACATATTTCTAGTTTCTGTAAAGTTTCTTGTTGATTTCTAATTATATTCCATTATGATCTGAAAACTGTCAAGAAACCTGCTATAACTTGTTTCATATATGGTCAATTTGGGAAAAAGTTGCATGAACAGATGAAAAAGCATTCAGTTTTTGTGGAGTAAAATATTCTGTAGATGTCTATTAAGTCCAATCGATCTATAATAAAGTTTAAATCTGATGTATCTTTCTTGATATTCTGTCTGAATGACTTATTAGTGTGAGTGGTATATTGATGTTCATTTCTATGGTTGCATTAGGGTCAATCAATGTCTTTATATCAAGTAATGCTTGTTTTAGGAAATTGGTCACACCAAGTTTAGGACATAGATACTTAAAATCATTATTATTTCTTTTCCTTTACTAACATGAAATGATTTTCTTCTTTTCTGACATATTTTGGTTTTAAGCCTGCTTTTTCAAATATGAGAGTACCTACTCCTGACTGCTTTTGGATTTTATCTATTTGAAATACCATGTTCCATGTTTTCACTATTAGTCTGTGAATGTTTTATCTTTCAGATATGTTTCTTGGAGACAACATAAAATTGGGTCTTGGTTTCTAATCCAATCTGCAGTTTATGCCTTTAACTAGGGAATTAGAATCATTTGAATTCAGTGTTTTATACATATACATGTCTCAATCTGAGTGGGTATATCTTTAGATTAAAGTATCACTCAGTTTGTTCACAGTGATATGATCTGTGTCTCATGCCAGTTTAGGATGAGATAATCATTATCAGTAACTACAACCTCTTGAAAGCAAATCATATACAAATAGAAAATAAAAATTATTTGAAAATGTTCTCTATAATTTCAGGAATCCAAAAATGGAAAACAGGAGTAATACTGTGCAAATTATTGAAAATTTAAGTATATTAGTAAATGAAGTTAACATTAAACTATACAGAACTTGAAGAGGGAAATAATATGTAAAACATATTTAAATTTTTTTAAAAAAGGTTAGAGTGGCACTAAAGAGAGAGAAGAAAAAGCAAAAAGAGAAAAGGGAAAAAGCAGAGTGTAAAAAGACAAAAACGAAAAATAAAGAATAAATTCTGTTAACACATTAAAACATAAAAGAAAAAAGAAAAACTTAAAATTAGATTAAAGTACATGATGTCCAACAATGGGGGAAACCTATTAAATAAACTCAGAAGACACTACTAGTTGGAATCTGAATCTAGCAATGAAGACCCTAATTACTCTTTTGAAGTATTTTGTGTTGGAGATAATTTTTACCAGTCGTTCCAAGTTTGGATCTGACTGGTGTTGCAAAGTACAGTGAAAGCACAACCTTCAAATTCATGACCTCTGAACTCTGGGCAGGGAGATGGAGACCTTACCAGTCATCTCTGTGCTGGACTTGGGAGCTGTACATTTAGGTTTTCTACTATCTAGTTCAGTGTGTACCTTCAAAAACTGCACAGAATTCAAGCCTCACCCTGTCCATCTTTGACGTGAACTCAGGAAGCTCTGGTCATCCATGGAATGCCTAGGTTCCTAGGAGCTCTCTGGAGGGTCTGAGGGAATTGCTGTAGATTGTGTCTGGCCCAGTAGCCAGATCTCTTCTTGGCTCAGAGGTGGCTGTGTGTGCTTAGTGCAAAGAACTTCACAGGGCGCTGTCAGTGATGATTTCACCCCACTCTTCTCTAGTGGGATCATGGTGGTTCTAAAGGTTTTATGATGAATTCCAGTATTTGGTTTACACCTACTTGGACAAATTAAACTGTGCCAAAAAGCAGTGGGTGTGTCCTCCCTCAGAGTTCCCAGTGCATGATAATGGCATTTCTCCCACACAGTTTCAGCACCCCACCTGCTCCTCTCTGCCCACTTTTCTCAGTTCCATCACATCAGCTGACGAGCTGGGCTCATCAGCTTTGGTCTCATAGTGATCCCACTACATTAGCTAATTAGATGGCCTTATTGAAATGCATCCCATTCAGAAATATTTGCAGGTATCTCTAGCTAGGATAGAGCTTAGAAATTTGATCCTTTTCAGAGTTTCCAGGTTAAGTGTGGTCTTTACAAAATGACAGCCTGCCACAGTTCTCCACCAACAGGATGAGAAAAGTGGAGTATTTCTCCTATATCAGTGCATTTTGCGTTTCTTCTCTCACCTAATTCAGTCTGAGTTCTTTTCTACCACTATTTCCAAGACAAACTTGTCACCTTTGCCCATCATTCTGTCTCTGTTTGTCACCCCTCTACCCAGACCTGCTCCATTGCTTCAGGTGCAGATTCAGGGCTGATGAATTCTTTCTTGCTTTTGTTCTAGCAACCAGAATACCTGAGTCTCTCCAAATCTCTGACAGGCCAATCTTTTGCTGCAGTGTATTCCCTCTGTCACCCACAATGTTGAAAACCTATATTCTTCCTGTTTAAATTTCAATCTGCAGCGAGGCTGGAGTCTGTAGCCTGCTTCTACTCAACCATCTTTATCTCTCTTTCAGAACATAGTATTTTACAATGGCATTTTCTTAATTTAAAGTTTGCCAGTGTCTATCCATATAAGGGATTAAATATACACTATTTCACTTAAACCATAAGAACAGAGCCATCAAATAGAAACATTGACATGCGTGGCTTGGCTTTCCCCATATGAGACAGATTCTGAAACATTGTTCCTTGTTCCAATCTTAATGGGACTATAGAACCTATATAGCCTCCCACAGGAGGCCAGTGAGGGAAAGAAAAGGGTAGTGAGACAGTTCTAGAGAGAGCCCAATCTGTATTCCCTGTAGATGTGAGCCTATATGATAGCGAAGCTACTTGTTTGGAGGTTTAGGAAAAAGGGACTTAGTTTTTGTGGTACATAAATATTGGAAAGAATGGAGTGACTAAATTCTGGTACCCAAGTCTCCATGCTGTTCACTCTGGTCTTTTTCTGAGTTAGAGGAGGCCTAAATTGTTCCAGTGTTCATAACTGAAGAAGCCCAGAATCTAAAAGAGGCAGGAGTATCAGGTTTTGCAAGTGACCTCTGGAAAAGATTGAAAGAAGTCTCACTAGCAGATTGTTAATCATTCTTGGTTGCATTCTATTGAATCTTATTAGTGAGACAAGTAACTAGAGCAAGCTAAAGATGACCCAATGGAAATCACATACCCACACTTTTTGTTTGGTGTCTGAGCTACCATCCAGAGCGAACAAATCCCTGAGGTCAATGAATCCCCTCTGTTGGTAGTTACCTCCAACATTAAAAAAATCTCTGCCTTTATCATTCCACCTTTCCCATATCCAAACAGTGGAAGTTGGAAGTGACTGACCTAGTAGAAGAATTGACTGAGAACTATATATCCTATTCTATCTTCTACAGTCCTGTGTCTCAAGGAGTAAAAGATCAGATCACAGTCTTTTTCTCCACTTTATGTAACTTGTCCACAAATCAAGCCTGTGCATGATTACATTTCATAAATGTCATATAAGTTGAGATAAATCAGGAGAACAGAAAGGAATTTAAACATAAGAAACAATATTATGGGGCTGGGTTGTGGCTCAGCAGGTGGGTGCTCACCTAGCACTTGCAAGGCCCTGGGTTTGGTCCTCAGCACCACATAAAAATAAATAAATAAATAAAATATATTGTGTCCACAAAAAATAAATAAATAAATATTTTTTAAAGGGCATAGTATTACACAGAAACATTTTTTTTTGTAGTTTTGGAGTGTAGACTTATTCATGTTAATAATTGTTGAATCTCTCTAACATTTCAACTCTAGAAAAATATTCATATTTTAAAATTCACCTAGAAAATTATTCACTTTAACTAATTTTCATGCTACAGTGCTGGAATTACACATGTAACATCTATTTTAATAACCTTACAAAACTGTTTCTCCCTCTTTTTTTTCCTACAATAAAAGAAGAATATTTTTCTACCCACCTATTTGATATCTCCTTTTAAAGATCCTACCATTACTGCTTACTCAATAATCATAATTTAAATCCTAACCTTCATATTGTTTCCACCTCCTATCTTCCTGGAATCACTTTTCAATCTATTTTTTTCATTTCTGTGGGTAGTATTGCAATTCCAGCATTGGCTCAAGCCATAAAGTCACTTTGACACTTGCATTTCTTTAAATTTCAATAGATAATATATCTGCAATATCTTTTTATGTCCATCTAAAATTTCTTCTATGGTTATGCTTTTTTTCAAACTAATGATGGCTATAGCCCTAATGAAATTCAAACATGAAAAATGTATTCATACTCGTAGAAATCTTCCTCTTTATTGACACAACTTTTAATAGCAATGTTATTTCATTTAAAACCTATCTTCTTGGTGTCCAACGCTTTCTACATCTGTGTTTTTTGTCAATTACTTTTCTCATTTTATTATGAACTTTTTTACATCCTGTGATAAGTTATCAACAAGCCTTTTGTTACACTTATCTAATTTCTAGTGTATATGTATATATACATATGAATGTATGTAGATATATATGCATAAACATATATATATACACACACATATATATTTATATATAAAATATTTTAGTTTGTCCAGTTATTTTTTTTATTCTCTTTTTCTTTCCATTCATAAATGTTCTATTTACTAGCTCTTCTGTTTTCTATTCTGGATCATGGCACATTCATCTCAGACATGCAAATAGTTACCATCTTTCAAAGGGTACAGATAATTTAATATCTTTACTAAGTCTAATCTGACTGCTTGAGTTTCTACCAAACTCCACAGAAACACGATACTGTTTTGACATACACTCTGCTGTGATGTTTATCTAAAAAGAACAAATATAAATAAAAATCAGTTGAAAAATAAAGAAACACAATGCTACCTTCTAAGCACAGGATATTCACAAACAATTTCAAATCATGCATAAAATAAATAAAAAGAAAAAATAGAGGAACAGTTTCAATAGGTATAAAAATGACAGGAAGTGCTTAGAATTCCTGAAGTGGCAGGAAAAATGGGACGAGATTTGAATTGTTAAAAAGCCAAGGAAGTTGGAATCCAGATATTTCATAAGGTCCTCAACCTCCAGTTCAGCTGGTTCTAGTATTACATATAGAGTATACAGCTGATGAGATTGGTGTTGTATGGTTGAAACAAAGAAAGGATATTGGACTTAACTACAATTGGAACAGCTGCCAGAGGCAGAGTAAAGATCAATGATTTGGAACTGCTGAAATGAAAAAGGAGCAAAGAGGCTACTAGTTTATTATCACCTCATGTAAGAAGAACCTGGCATAGAAAAAAATGTGATATATAGAGTCATAGAAGTAACATCACAATATAATATATAGAAAGGAAATTTTGCAGTTCAAATAAAGTGATTTTCTAACCAATACAAGTGTCAAGCTTTAAATATACCATGTAAGTTTATGCTGAATGGTACTGCAAGCATATTTAAAATTTTATTCTTGCATATCTCAGCAGACAATATAACATTATTTTTCAAAAGTAACTAGATATTTTATGTTACATTATTGATTGCCAAATGCACTTTAATGGCAGGGAACAACTTATTTTCTGGTGATACTAGGGATTGAGCTCAGAGGCACTTGACTACTGAGCAACATCACTAGCCCTGTTTCGTATTTTATTTAGAGACAGGGTCTCACTGAGTTCATTAGTACCTTGCTTTTGCCGAGGCTTGGCATTCGAAATCTTCCTGTCTCTCTCCCCTGAGCTGCTGGGATTATAGGTGTGCCCGGTTTAGAGTACAACTTTATTGCTATTTTATAGGCATTTATGTTCAGTCACTCTTTAAACTACCACTGTTTCTAAATTTATGTACACTTTGATTATCCTAATTATAATAGATTAAATGACCATACAGTCTTATTTTATTTACAACCCTTATCAAATTTTAAAAATCAACCAAATGATTTTGTCACCATTTAATCTCCTACCCTTATTCTTGCTTTACCACCTAAACTACAATCGGCAAATTTAACATTT
Organism: Spermophilus citellus; assembly: GCF_964194105.1. Classification (NCBI taxonomy): domain Eukaryota; kingdom Metazoa; phylum Chordata; class Mammalia; order Rodentia; family Sciuridae; genus Spermophilus; species Spermophilus citellus. The sequence goes on from NC_138182.1 coordinate 257,477,199, forward strand.
TATATTTGCATATGTTTAGTATTTTTCAGCCTATGGGGACTGTATACCCATAGAAAATATATAAGTGAAGATGTAGTATTAGATAATTTCAGGCAATAAAACCATATTAATGCTTTCATGAAAGCATTAAATAACTTCACTTAGCACTCTTGCTGTCACAGGGTCATTTAATCATCCTCTAAGAAACTAGGTAAAATTGTCACTTTATTTTATCTTCTCTGGGTAATACAAAATAATCACTTCTAAATTCTTTAATTTTTCCCAGATCAAAGTGGATAAGCCAAAATAAGAATAATGATTGTTTTATATGTAATCATATGTACATAAGGAGAGAAGAGAAAGTGACCAAAAAAAAAAAAAAAAACCTAATGGATTGCATAGGTAGGGTTCTACATGGAAAAAATCAAGATATTAAAAAGTTTAAAGGTTATATTGGTTACAGACAGAAGACAATAACTTGTACACTCAGATAGTCATGTCTGCACTCCCCTGCAACAGACACATGATAAAGCCCACCTGAAGTCAGTCTAAACACTGAAGAAGAAAACTCCACAACCTGCACCATACTAGGTCCCAGGGTGGCTAGAGGTAGACTCATTCCCTCAGTGCATTTCCCAAGGAATGGAATGAAAGGAAATTCTTCTCTTTAAGTTTATTTGCCAAGAATTAAGGATTTGTGACATAAAATTCAGGTCCCCATATTAAAAAAAAAAAAAAAAAAGAATATAATTCCCACCACTAAAGTAAACCCCCTCAGGCTCTTGAAGTGTACAATTAATTATTGCTTTAGAATTTTATCAGTCATTACAATGTTACCACTTCCAACATTCATTGTTTTTTTTTCATAAACTTTTATTTGTTTGTTTGCCAAATGGTAGTGCTATATTTTTAGTTACACTGAATTTACACATGGCCAGTATACTTGTTTTGGTCAGTAGAATGTGAGCACAAGTGGACTCGTTTACTTTTGGGCAGAAACATTAAATATTTTCTTCTGCCATTGGATATGACTCACAACTTCTCTTCCATTAAAACCAGCATAACATAGGTGACATGACAGCGGGAATGTGACAATAATGCACAATCACATCTAGTGGACAGACAGGAGGAGGTAGAATTTAAACATTGCCTTCTTGCTAACTCTATGGACTTTTTAAAAATTAGCATAATGTAGTTATTCTTATTGATATCACAATAAAAATCCCCAAGTTCTTTGAAGAAAATATCTAATAAAAAACAAGTATCAAAGAAAATAAAGAAGAAAAATATTAGAGGAAAAGAAGCATTATGATAGAAAGTTTGAAAATAAAATTAAAAAAAAAATTTTTGATGACAAGTGTCTCCAGAAAAAGTGAAAATTAGAGAAGAAATATGCCACATACTACAAAGTACAAGTTGAGAAAATTCTCCATAGAACAGAATAATATATATATATATATATATATATATATATATATATATATATATATATTTAAATATAAAAGTAAAAATATAAATAGCAACATTCTTCAACATCCTAATGTAAATTACAGAATGCAACAAAAAAGGAAACCTGTGGAAGTAAAATAAACAAAAATTTAATAAATTAAAATATGAAAATTTCTGTTTTGAGACAAAGTGATATTTGAAAAGAAACAGTTCAAGAAAGAGAAAGCAAAAATTTAAAACTTCATATCAATGTACATTATTGTGAAATTTTAAAAGGCAGGAAAAGGTGGTTTTAAAAGGATCAGGAATCAAAATGGCTTAATACTTCTTAAAACCAAAACTGGAACTTATACTGAAGAGGAAAAGTAAACCATCATAATTCAGAGAGGATATTATTACTATGAAGTGTGCTGGCACTCATGTAAAGGTATCAAAATAATTGATCACTTGAGTTTCTCTACATTAGATACTTCACCAACACTGGTGTGAACTCTCCCAAGAAGCTTCTGAAGAATGTATTCCACCAAATTAAAGAAGAAAATAAAGAAGGAGGAAGGTAAATAATCCTATAATTGTAAATAAGTGACCTTTTGTAATACAGAGATTAACAAAATTTCAGAATAATGGACAATTAAAATGCTCAGGAGGATAACAGGCCACAACAGGGGAGGCAAGAGATGTATTTTGAGGACAGATTTTTTAAAAGAAAGAAGGATATAGGGCAAAGATTAAAAAAAATAGTAAGTTTAGTCTTTTATGTCTTTGATAATAATAGCCAAATTTTTACCTCTATCAGTGTTTGAAATTAATTCCCAAGTACATAAAAGTAGCATTTGAAAGAAATAAGTCAATTATGATCTTTAATGAGGACAACAAAAATCAATGAAGACAATGTACTCATAGCATACTCTGTGGTTTAGATTTGGAATGTTTACTAAGACTAAATAATATAGTAATTCGATATTGGTATTTAAAAAGGATTAAATTTTATAAAATTATGAATATAGAAGCAAATATTAAGTATGCAAGGAACAAGGGATTTAAGATATCTTAAATCTCATTACTTTTTTACATTGACCTATAATATATAAACATGCAAAGGAAAACAAGAAATGATAGTGAATTTAGAAATACTGAAATAAATAGTAGAAAAAGAAAGTTAATGATTTGAAAGTTGTTGACTGTGAACAGAATAAATTTAGAATGAGGAAAAATAAAAGAGAATGATTGATGCTTATAATTTTAGGCCAAAAAGTATTCTTTATTCTTCAAACTGTGAATGTACATTCCTGAATCAAAGTAATATATGATAATGAAAATAATTGCATGTTTTAATATATTATTATATTTTTATGAATATACTAATGAATAAATATATATTTATTATTATTATTATTTTTTTTTTCTTGGGAAGAGTTATGAATGAATATGAATGAAATTTTAAAATGTCATTTTCCCCAACTTCTTGCTTCTTTTCTGTATCTAGTAAATGACTATTTATTGTGGACATTTGAAGATCTGGATCCTTCATCCAACACACCATGTCTCTGAAAGGCCAATCAGTTTTCAATATCCCTAAAATTTCTGCTGAAATTTTTACATGTACTGAATTGCAGTACGCCTTCTTCTTCTGCCCAATTATGATTTCTTCATTTCTCAACAAATGTTTCTGATTTTTTTATTAGAGTAGATGCTTCCTTGAGATACTTATTAAATAACAGGCTCAAAACTGGTCTGAAAAAGCATACACTATGATAGGATGTTGATGATGAGTTACCACCTGAAGGCTGAGTACTGAGGATCCTTTTTCTGGTTCAAGCATAGATAGTCCTTGTCCCTGACATGAGTTAGCACTATATTTTCTTGAAGTTTCAATAGTGGTAAAATGTGATGCTATACCACTGGAAAAAAAAAATGCACTAGCAATTTTACCACATCAATTATTATTTGTGATGTATATGAAAGAGAAATAAGTAAAGATATAACAATGAAAAGCTTTCCATGGGCTGGGGATGTGGCTCAAGCGGTAGCGCGCTCGCCTGGCATGCGTGCGGCCCGGGTTCGATCCTCAGCACCACATACCAACAAAGATGTTGTGTACACCGAGAACTAAAAAATAAATATTAAAAATTCTCTCTCTCTCTCTCTCTCTCTCTCTCTCTCTCTCTCTCTCTCTCTCTCTCTCTCCTCTCTCACTCTCTCTTTAAAAAAAAAAGAAAAGCTTTCCATGATGTCAAAGACATTGAAAGCTTAAAGAAGTTTAATCATTAGTGCAAGTCTTTACATAATAACAGCAAAATTAACAGCTTTTTAAAAGATATTCATATAATATAGTAAGAGAATAAATTTCAAGACCAGGAAGATAACTTAAGAGTAACTAGGTTCCAAAAAAAGTTTAAATTTTCACCATAAATTTATACATTATGATTAAGTCCAGGACTTACATGAAAAAAATGAGACTGTATGGTAATAGAGACATTTGTTTAATACATTTAATATTCTTGAATTCCCAGATTTTCTCACAACTTCTGTATCTAAAGAAGGAGCTCAGGGCTGGGGGTGTGGCTCAAGCGGTACCGCACTCTCCTGGCATGCGTGAGGCCTGGGTTCTATCCTCAGCACCACTTACAAAGATGTTGTGTCCGCCGAGAATTAAAATAAATAAATATTTTTTAAAATTCTCTCTCGCTCTCTCTCTCCTCTCTCTTAAAAAAAAAAAAAAAGGAAAGAGCTCAAAACTTTCTTATGCAAAACAGGTCCTCCTTTAATTGAAGAAAATGCAGAGTTCTTTACTCTGTGGGTCAAAATATAATCTCCTCAAGATGTTTCTATGTTTGGGACTGTAACAACTATAATTATAATTCAAAACATAATCTGTTTATCAAATTGAAATTTTTATTAAGATCAAAGTGGTCCTTAAGGAGATATAAATATATAGATTTTACGAAATATACAACCATGAGATACAGGCCTGAGATACAGGCAATCAGGTTCATGCTATGTCTTTTAAAACCTGGGGAAATTTTACTAAGATATAAGAAAGTATTTTGAATGTTTTCACCAAAAGAAATGATAATTTTTGAGGATGTATCTATGTTTAATTTTATTTAACCACTATAAAGCATATTCATGTATTAAAACATCACATGGTACTTCAAAAATCTTGAGGACAGTGGTGATCCATTCTAAATAGAGCAGAAATATGAAATTTTCCAATGAAAATATTAAAAATATGGATCAAAATATTTAGACAATAAGACATGAAGGTGGATTACATTATGTAAGTTTGGACCACTCACTAGTTGACTATTCCTGCAGGAAGGTCTAGATGATACTCTAGTGATAAAATTAAAGAGATATTGAGAAGTTCCCCAACATTATTCAGAAGTTCAGTGATCAATGTGCAACTGGGTTCATTGCCTATACATTGCATTCTGTAAATTTCATATTCATATATTTATATCAATACATTTTTAATCAAATTTTTGTATGCTCTATTTTTCCTTAATTATAATTCTGAACTATATTTGTTCTGGATCTTACATATTCTTGTTGACTAGACATGAATATCTTTGAGGGACAGAGTTAGGAGATTGCACTTCAGAAATTCACTTACTAATGGCAAATAAGATGAATCAATACTTAAATTATAATGGGATAATCAAGGACAAAATCATCACAGTGACAAGGTAGCCAAGGATACTGTCTTTCAGAAAACCAGTAGAGAGAATTAATTTAAAAGCAATATCTCTAAAGGAAAGGGATCAGCCATCAGGGAAACTGATATATCCATATAACCATCACTTTTGGATATCAAGATATTATGTAGAACCACACCATTAAAAAGTCACTGTCTCTTGCCTAACTTCCCTATTTCAGTCTGTTTTTAGACCAGTAATATTTTGTGCCCTTGATGAATAGTACTACAGCTTTATGGTAAGCATATATAGTAATAATCTCCTCGGTTCTTCTCAATGGACTATAAGGCCATTTTCTTGTGTTATTTTTCTAACCCATAAATAAGCAACTGAATAAGTAATGAAGTTGTCATGTTTGAGTGAGGCCCAGTATAGTAAAGGATTTGAGGTCAAGTTTGTACAACAGTAAAATGATATTAGATGTATCCATATTGGCAAAATATGTTGTGTGGAATTTAATGCAATCCCAGTCACCTATAATGCTAAGAAATGTTGTGTTGTTTGACACATATTTATCCATTTAAATATTAGTTTCTACTTTGTTCTGACAAACCATGTTTGACCTTGTCAATGTTGAAATAACATGCAGTGACCCACCCATTCTGAGTTGGGTTCAATTAAACACCAAAATCATATGATGCTTGCCGAGCTGCAACCATCATTGTAAGAAGAAAGGGATATAAACAGGCTAAGGCATGAACAAGGCCTCAGGGATCAGGATCTGTCTCAGTCCTCCATGCTGTCTCCACTGATGCACCTGTGGTCCTTCATCAACTTATCATTACATATGCATATGTACATATGGAAAAAAATCCATGTGGATTAGTTAATAAAGGGAAAAAATGATTGAACTTGGTTGATAATCAATTGGTTTAGCGTGTGGTTGCTTGTCAAAAAATAAATTAATGCTGCACAATACCTCCAGTTAAAAACATCCCTGGAGCCAGGTGTACTGGTGGGAGGATTGTGGGTTCAAAAACTGTGGTCTCATAGGTAGTGACAAATTATTTGAGGAATTTGTCAGGGGAGTAGAACAAGAAATACTGGATGACTAGGTCAACAAGTGTTAAGAAGAAGGATGATGATGGTCCAATGGGTGTGAGCACCAAGTAAGAAAGTGTTTTACAAAGCAGTCTTATAATTCATACTGAATGCATTTGCTGGATGCTGTGGTATGAGCTTCTCAGCACTGTACTCGCTTGGGTGCTATAGTAAACATCTTTTACCTTTCAGATCTTTCCACAAAATGCTCCTACCTGATAAGAACTAAATGACAGCTAGGGATTAGTCAATTGAGAGGTAAATAAAGGTCAATCCTAATGTCCGTCTTGACTAATCCTGAAGCACCACCCTGGAACTCAGAACTTCCTTGTGGTTCTGAGGAAACTTTTCCTGGAACGTAATCTATATTAGTTAGTGGGCTCCAGAGAAATTAACCTAGATATCTATCTATCTAGAGAGATATAAATATAAGGAACTTGGTCATATTGTTACCATCAGGAGTCAGGAATCAGGTTCGTGTTCCACAGAGTCCAAGAATGAACACCATGAACACCACAGCAGAGGGAAGAAGCAAGGAAGAAATATTAAATGTTAAAAAAAGAAAGTGAAAAAAAGATTCAGAACTCCCAGCTCAGCCTGCCTGAGAGGCGCAACAGTGCCCTTTAAGTCTTACCATGTTCCTCCTTTCAAAGTCACATCAAAAGAAGTTGATAAGCGCCTTGTGCTTTTTTTTTTTTTTTTTTTTTTTGATATTTCAATTGTCCTGCAGGCCAGATTATGGATTATACAGTCACTTTCAGCAAGATGGAGATTTATATGCTTTCTGAGAAACAGAAGTTATTTTGTAACCTGTTGATTGATGCTTGTTAAAATGTCTGACCTCTTATCAACCTTTACTCCCCTTCCTACTCTCCAATGTCTACCCTTTTCTATCTCAGTAACATGATTACTGAGGTTGAAAACTGCTAAAGTCTGCAGATGGAAAGCCGAAGACCAAGAAGAGTCAATCTGTTAGATGGAATTTGGAAGCAGGAAAAGAATGGTATCTCAAGCAAAGAGGGGCAGGGAGAGTACCTTCTTCCTCAGCCTTTTGTCATTCTTCTAGTCAGGTCCGCAATTGATTGAATGACAATGATTCACACTGGGGAGAACAAATTACTTTACTCAGTCTGATGATTCACATGCTATTCTCACCTAGTATTTTCATCACAAAAAGAGTCAGAATGCCCCAAAATATAATGGCCCACTCAAGTTGACATATATAATAAACCATTACAAGATCACACTCCAACTTTCCTTATGCTTAGCTCAGTTTGGTCCCTCTTTATAGACCTGATGATGCAAAGAATATTTCTCAGATCCTTCCCTCATGGTAATTCTTATCTCAGAGTCTGCTTCCAGTCAAGCCAACTTGAAATTACCAACAAAGCTAACTAGTGAAAATATTGCAAATAGGAAGCAAATCTACTAGCCCAATTTTTGCTCTAAGTATTTAATTCTCACAATACAATTATAGCAAGCAAATCTGGTTTCCAACTATTTATTTATGATTACATCTATGTATCTCCTCTCAATTCATTTGTCCTTCCCTTTCTTCCTCAAAAAGGATGTTTGCACAATGGGGATTATAAAATTACCCTAGAACAGTTATTTTAGTATGGCATTGCCATACTAAATCCAATCAGTTAATTAATCTGACTGAATTAATCTGAGTGATAACAGAAGGCAGGTAGGGCATAGCTAGAGGAGGTGGGTCATTGGGGACATGGCGTCCATGGCATATTTTGTTATCTGGTGAGTTTCTCCCTGCATTCTGATTTTCATGTGAGCTACTTCCCTCTGTCACACTCTTCTGCCATGATGTTCTACCTCACTTTGAGTCCTGAGGAATGGAGCCGGCCTTCTATGGACTGAGATCTCTAAAACCATGAGCTCTCAAAGTTTTCCTACTTAAAATTGTTTTTGTCAGGTCTTTTGGTCACAGCAATGTGAAAGATGATGAAAACAGTAGCCAATCTGTGCTTTAAAAAGCCCTCCATATGAATGTGCTTTTGTAAGTCAATATACTATTTGAAAGTGTGCTTATATCAGTGATCTCAAATTTTATCATTCCTGATCAAATAACATGTTTTCACATTATTCATCATTTTTATTATTTTATTACTACATTAACCTGCTTTTCCTTACCAAGTTAGAAAAATATTAAATTTTAATTTTTAATTTATCTATACAATTTTATAACTCTAGATAAATCTTGAATCTAAAAGAATACCATTAATTCGTGTGCAACATGAAACTTACTTTTCTGAACAAAAGCTATATAAAAATATTACAGTATGGTATCATTGAAAACATTAGTAGAGGTTATTCCAATACTTTGCAAAACAATTTTGTTATATTTGTTTTTTTCTCACTATATTATTAGCTAGTTATATAGCAACTATTTTTTCCTAGTTTCTAAAAATAAATATAATTATATTCATGTAAAAAAACATACTTTCAAATTGTATATTGACTTACAAAAGCACAGTAACACTAATTAGAAGAAAACAATCTAAATTTTTAGTTTAGTAATTTAAGTATCTTTGAAATAAAATTGGAACAAAAATAGCTTATAGAGAAATTGGGTTTGCAAACAATGAAATCATGTTTCATTTCACAAGCCTGATCCTGGGTTAATACTGTATAAAAGCACCAACACAAAGGCAGGAAAAAATCAACTTTATTATCCACTGGGAAAAATTCATGCTGTGTTACATCAAGACAAGCTGCTACTGCTGCATAGTAATTGGTAGCCAATAGTGGGATCCCACTGTGAGTAATCCTTGTTATTTTAGTTACACCTAACTGAGCTTCAAATTATAAAAAAATTAATAAATATTATCATTTTTTAAATGGCCTTATTGAATCATTACACTATCTTGTTTTTTATTTCTATAAATATTATAGAATAAACCATTTTTATTTCCCTTTTCAGAATGCATTTGGAACTTATACTGCAAGAATCACTCACTTCCAATTCTAATCACACCTACACACATGTTCTGATACCTGAGTAGGGAATTGCTTAAAAAAATCTTTTTACTTTTAGAAATTATTGCTTCATATTTTGAAGTATATTTATATACTTTCACTTGCCATTTTGTCCAATTAAAAAGTCAACCACTTTTATGTTAAAACTGTATTGTTGATATTTTTTCTCCAATTGTTGACTCTTGTTTATTTAGAAAGAACATTGCTTGTATGAAAATGAATTTGTGAAAAGGTAAGTTTGTTTGCATTCTCTCCAAAATTATTTAATTATTGAACAATAGGCAACCTTATTAGGGGAAGATGACAGAATTCAAATGTTCTAAAATTTTCTCCCAGGAATGAATTCATCTAAATAAAGAAAACAAAAATGATGAGAAGGGCCATCATCATCATCCTCTGAGAGTTTCAGAAAGACTGTAGTGTAATGGTGTCATATCTTCTGGTGTTGTGGAGCAAAAGGCATGTCAAATGTTGGATTTCACTTCTGACCAATGTATCCAGGTTTATAGAATTCACCACCCTAAATAAGACTTCCAGATATGCACACAGATTTATGAAAAAGGCTGAAAAGATAATCAGTGCTGAAATAATTATAAATATGCAAACATTGCTTAACCCCAAAGACAATATTACATGACTCATATATTCTCTCTCTCACCTCAAAATATAATTGTTAGCTGTTAGTTATCCATTTGTTTTATAATAACAAGAACAATCAAGGCTGGGGATGTGGCTCAAGCGGTAGCGCGCTCGCCTGGCATGTGCGGGGCTCTGGGTTCTCGCTGGGTTCCATCCGCAGCACCACATAAAAATAAAGATGTTGTGTCCCCCCCGAGAACTAAAAAAAAAAAAAAAATGAAAAATTCTCTCCCTCTCTCTTTCTCTCTCTCTCTCTCTCAAAAAAATAAAAACAATTGATGTTAAAACTTACTGAACTTTCAAATTAGAAAAACTGTATATATTAGAAAATAAACATCTGACTGAGAATATAGCATATTCTTAGTTTTGATGATTATACTAAATCTTTAGAATAGCCATTATTTTTCCATAAAAGTATAGTTCAAAACTCAAGGCACAGTCATAAAACTACACTTTATGTTGATTTGAAGATGTGATCCTTTCAAGCCATGTTGTTGCTATAAAGGGATTTCCCAATTATTCTGTAAATTGACAGCTAAGTCTACAGTGTTTTGTTATTAAAAGAATATTTAACTAGATTTTTTATGAAAAAACTGAAATCAGCAGTGATAGTTATTAGAATACAGTGCAGATGATGTAATTGCTTTTTTTAAAACAGAGCAGATATTTTTCTAAAAGGCATGAGACAAACTGATTCATCATTTTTATAATTAAGTGAACACAGACACTTCTTAACAAAATTAGAAACGTAAAGGGCTTTTCAGGTTAATTTCATAGTATATAATAGTCAGCCTTCTGCTACTGTAACAATTACCTGATAAAATCAGCTTAAAATGAAGAAAACCTTTTTTGGATCCTGGTTTTGGAAGTTTTAGTTTTACTCCATGGTCAGTTGGCCCAGTTTCCTTTAGGCCTGCGGTGGGGTAGCACATTATGGCAAGAACATATGGTACAGGAATCCCATCTACTTCCTGTCCAGTAAACAAAAGAAAGATACTGGTTCTCCATAATTCCCTTCTAGAGCCACTCATAGACCATCATCTCTTAAAAGTTTTGCCACTTTCTAATATTCTAAAGCTGACGATCAAGGCATTATCATGTGGGGCTTTGAGGATACTCCAGAACAGAACTATAGAAGAGTATAAACATCCCCCCCCCCCCTGCTGGGGATCTCTGCCTTACACAGTTCTCTCATCTGGGCACTTAAAAAACTATTGTCTTCCCCTGGCATAATGACACAAATTTGTAATCCCAATAGCTTGGGAGGCTGAGGCAGGAGAATCACAAGTTCAAATCTAGCTTCAGCAAATTAGTGAGGCCCTGAGCAATTCAGTGAGACTCTGTCTCTAAATAAAATATAAAAAAGTGCTTCAGATGTGTCTCAGGTAAGCACCCCTGAGTTCAGTCCCCAGTATCAAAAATAAGAAAAAAATAAATAAATGAGGCCTGAGCCTTTAAGCTGCTTCTTTATCCACTGTCACCTCCATGGACAGAGGAAACTTTTCACACTTTTTCTGAGATTATCATATTTCTTACTGGATTTATTACTTCTAAATCCTTGTTTTCCTTCGAATCTAAAATATATTCTGACTCTGGTGTCATGTTCAGTTTAGGATTTGGAGATTTATCTTGATGTGAATAATCTTGTGGTTGCACTGCTGTTCTAAATGTAAGTTTAGAGGTGATTATATGTATTTCCACCCAAAAGCACTTCTCTTTCCTGAGTAGCTTCAGAGTGCACTATGGATCTTATGTCCTAGTAATCTTTCTCTAGTCTTCACAAGATGTCAATCCTGTATCAAATGTATTAGCTCATCATTCTAAACCAGTAACGATAAGTAAATACAATTATTTTCATAAATAAATTGGTTATGTTCTATCACACGGGATGATGGTAACACAGGCTACAAAGAAGTCATTAAAATACTTAGAATCTTAAATTGGGCAAATAATTTTAATAACCACAATTGTAAAATGTCTTAATATACTTGAATGATTTCTGTTTTGAAAGCAACACAGATACTCTGTGAAACATTTAAAACTTTCTGTATCTTAGCAGAAAGCAAAAACTTTGATGGATTTCTTGCCTTGGAATTGTTGTGTGACATATATATATATATATATATATATATATATATATATATATATATATATAATATATATATTTATAATAAAAGTAAGCATATTTTGTTGTTCAAATATTTTAAAATACTATCATTTTTTAATTGAGTTGTTTTGCTTTTTATTTTAAACTGATATATGAAGTATTAAAATATTACATGTTAATTGGTTACATGTTATGATTTGATGCATGTATTATTCGTAAAATGTTTGAGTCAACTTCAGCCTGTATTTCTCCTCATATATCATCTCTTCATGGTGAAAACTTTCAAAATCCTTTCTTTAGCATTTTTGTTAGCCATAGTCACCTATTATACCAGATCATACCACAATTACTTAATCTTATGTAATAACTTAGTGCCCATTGATCCACATTTCCCCCTTGCTCTACCCGACCTTGTCTTGCCTGCCTCTGTTACCCACCTTTCTAAACTCAACTTCTATGAGATAACTGTTTTAGATTACACATATGAATGTTGAGGTACTTATCTTTCTATGTCTGACTTACTTTACTTGACATAATTAATTATCTCTGGTTTCATACATGTTGTCACAAATGACAATATTTCATTCTTTTTTGTGATTAATGATTATTCAATTTTGTACATGTACCACTTTTTTTTAATCTATTCATCAGTTAAGGTGGTTGTTTCCATTCCTTAACTACTGTGAACAGTGCTGCAGTGCACATGGGATTATATTTTTAAAACACACTGATTTAATCTCCTCTGTGTATATGCACAGTAGTTCAATTTCTGGGTGATATGATAGACCTAGTAATATTTTTGAGGAACCTCCAGATGGTTTTTCCATACTGACTGTATTAACTAACATTTTTATACTGAACTCTTCTGTAGGTATTCTCACCATGGAAATGTGCATGGAAGGTTCCTCTTGTGAGCAAACTCCCTGGGGCTAACAGGCACCATGTTTCCCATGTTGGGAATGCCCAGGAGTTTCTCCTAGAATCTAGTAAGATAACTATGTAGATACACTATCTAATTTCTATGGTGATGTCCTTGGAGAAAAGGGCTCTGTGTTTTAATAGCCTGGACTTGATCTCAGTTATCTAGCACTTGGGATTAAAGGAATACTAATCATAATGTAGTCATGGTACTAATGAGCTATGTAACTTTTCAGATAAATAAACGCAGCTGCTTGGAGGAGCAGCCACTTCTATTCTTGCCTCTGCATCTTGTCTTTGTGTCTCCTTTGATTTTCTTTACATTATTTCTTACTATATGTATATTTATTTCATCTGAATTTTATATCTGTTGAAAATAAGGCCAGATATTTTGCAATTGCATATGATTTTTATTATTGTAATCCTATAAGGATTTTATAATACCAATAATTAATAAAGATAGTTTGAGTTCTCTCTTGTAAATATTACATAAATTTTGTTTATATTATAGTTATTCACAATAAATTCTCTCAATATGAAAAATTCCAAGTAGCATTAGATGAGGAGATATTACCTGTTAAATAACAGAAAGTTTTGAATTAAAGCATTACTTCATTTTTTAGCATACTAAGTCTTCACTGCTGCCATGGCTGAAGAAGCAAGAGAATTTGAAGTTTTACTCAGCATAAATGTAAATCTATCCATAAATTAAAATCAAATGTTTTCCTAACTCATCACTTAAATATAACCATCTTGTCTTGGAACACTGATATTGTTCACCAGATAAATGGAAAACATGGTGATAATATTTATTTTTAAAGTTTTAATAAGATTTAGTTTACCAGTCACAAAATATAAAGTATCATGTCCATAAAATGTCTCACAATATTTACAGACTAAAGAAGTCATACATTTTACTGAGTTTAGTACATTATTTGGAATTCTAATTAAATGAAAGTGTTTCTAGAATGATGAAGTTATATTCTAAGTAATTCTTTTTCTAGAGTAGCAAACATTGCAAAACAAGGACCAGTTATGCCTTGAAGGACTTCCTAGAGGATTATGAAATGAATTACAGTCCAAATGCTGGTGAACAAAATTGACTACAATGTTTTCACAAAGAAAAACAATATTAAAACAAAAAGAAAATCAGAGAAAGACAAATGGCAAATTTTTCTTCTATAATAATTTAATATTTATTTGGCCATGTGTTGTTGAAAAAAATTACCACTAGGTAAAATAAAAGAATATTTAGAAAATGTTTCGTGTGTTTTTTTAGTATAGTAACTATATCCAGTATGACTTAATTTTAAGATTATATGCATTTTATGCCATTATTGGTTTAATTCAAAGTGTTTTGCATGCATATATACATTCCAAACTCTACATGGACATAGGTTGAATGTAAAAATTCATTCATTCAAAAATTACACACTTTAGCCTAAAATTCACTCTGACATGTAGATGCTGACTCATAATAGGCAGAAGTGGGGTGGGAGTGTAGGGAGTGGATGTTCACTGGACTGGACAGGAGGAGTAGGAAGAAAGGGGGATGGGAAAGGTAAAAGAAATGAATCAGATATAACTTTTCTATGTTCATATATGTATAACATGATCAATGTAACTTCACATCATGTATAACCACAAGAATGGGAAGTTATACTCCGTGTAGTTATGATATGTCAAAGAACATTCCATTGTCATGTACAACTAAAAAGAACAAATAAAAGTGTTTTTAAATAAATTACACACTGTATATTAATATTTTGCCTAAAAATATAGTTATGAATAACAAACTTTATCACACATTATTTATTACATTTGTATAAGCAATCCCTTAAGTTGTCCTATTTTGTAATAAATATATGGAACTTTTAATAAAACTTTTCATTCTCTTATATAGTTACTTACCTAGATCTTATAAGAATGGTTACAATCCTACGATTATGGAGCAGAAGCATTGTCAGTCTCTTCTTTATGATATAGAGTGATAAAGCTGAGTTAGACAAATTGAGTTGCCAAGTAAAACACTATTTCTAATCATATTGAAAGATAGGCATAGGAACTCCTGAATCATAGTGAGTACTATTTATGTTGTAAATGTTATTACTTGAAAAATCTAAAGAAGATGACTTGGGGACAGAATGATAGAATTCCTCTGAGTAGGCCAAGATTTACATTAGCATAATAAAGTTCAGCAGTCTCTCAGAAATTTCCTACCTCAGCACAACACATTTATAACAAAGTGTTGATAGACCTAGGAATGGACATTCTTTAAGTAATTTCAGCAATTGTCAAGTTCCAGACACAGCAAATGGATTGCAGAATGAAAACTGAGTGTAGAATTTTAAGCCTCTAATTTTGAAAATGTCTTATTAATCATTTTTAGACTTCATTTCATCACTGTCAACAAGAAGTCATAACAAAATTAAATGGAGTGTTGGGATCTTCAACTGAATATAGAATTCATTCAATTCACAAATGAAGCAGAGTTGATTTTAATAAAGCCCGATGGATTACACCTTGATAAACCTTGAGATGATGAAATAAAGTACTTGCCAATTGGTGGTTGTGAAACTTAGTAAAACCACTAGCCACGGTATTTTTAAAAATATAGATAGACAAGATCCACCCTACATCTTCTTAGAAGTAAGGCTTAGAAACCTGTAATTAACTATTTTTAAAAAATGTTAAATTACCTCATTATAATTAAATGATCAAGGAATAATAGTTACACATCATAGGCATCTATGATGCAGGTGACCAATGAGTCACTCCTTGAGGAATGCTTTGTGATCGAAGGCAATTTAAGTTTTTGCAACTCCTCTTTCTAAAGTCCTGTGTTTACTGGGAACCCTAGACATCACCTATTCCTCCATTTATCACACACCCACTTCTTTGTCACCCAGGGTTTCTTGAAGTGTACCTACTGTGTAGAACTTCAGGATAGTTGACATGGATAGTAAAATTGATACACATGTATTATATTTAGAAGATATTTTTGTCTCACATACAAAACATAGTAGAATGAATTCTAGAAAGAAAAATGTGAAACACAATAGAGCCTCAATTTATAGATATGTTGAGTGTATTAACAACACCAACCTCTGTTTAGGTTGAAATAGGGAAGCAAAAGTGAGCATTCTATCAGCTACTATATTAAAATATAGTAACCAATATACACTTTAAGAAGTAAGTTAGAAGATACAAGAAGAAAAATGAATGTTTTCTGCCTTTCCGTCAGAACTCATTAAACTGAATATTTTAATAAGCTTTCATAAGCAGAAAAATGAATTATGGAAAGTAAGAAATACATAAATGAATTAGATAAGCCCAAGTATACAAATATTTTAAACCCTCTCTATATTATTTATTATTTGGAATTTATTGCCTTTGAATAATTAGTAATTTCAAGTGAGTTAAAATGTATTTATATTACATATTTTTTAATCTAACAAAGTTTTGTAACATATATATTTTTCATAGTGATAAACATACCACACCTATAAGATAGATCTGAATATTTCAAAACCATGCTTTGGGGCACTTCTAATTAATTATTGGAAAAGACAATTAAACTATAACTATGTAATGAAATAAACAAGGAATGTATTCAAGATACAGAAGGACCAGTGAATACTAGCCAACCAGAAAAAAAATCCCATTAAGATTTAGAATTCAAAAGCTAATTTGCTGAATATTGTTATCAGGATGTAAAGAGAATTTTCTGGATATAAAATAAAAAAATTAAGTTTCCTATTGGTGTACAAAAGGAAAAGAAATAAACAATGCTAAGTTGAAATAACAAGAGAATAACAATAGAAACAGGAAGACATTAATGGCACTGTATGTTTCAGGAACACACTTTTGGTGGATTCTCCTTATATTGAGTTTGGGTGGTCATGAATGCTCACAGGGTAAAATTAAATTTTTATGAAATTTCATATTAACTTCAGGGATAGGAAGGACAAATCCTGTGGGAGGGAGAATGCCTATGGCTTATATTTTATATTTCCACTAAAGGAAAAAAAGGAAGTATGAGAATTGAACCTACTTCTCCGTACTCCAATAATGACCTCTCTAGAAGAGAAGAAATGGCTATTTCAACTGATTGAGGAAGACTCCATTCTCTAGAGAGGTACTTTTGAGTTTCTCCTTTCAAGATCTTCAACCTTCTTACAGCCTCTATCTTATTTTTCTTAATATAACTTACTGGATTAGATTGTGTTCAAAGAAAACCTACACGTTATTTTGAAGTTGTCTTTAGGAGAAATTGTTAGCATAACTGTTGGTGTACTGTCTATAGTTATTTTACCCAATTAGCATTACAATTAGTACAAATTACAGGTATTTTTTATTGACTCTGAGTTAGAATGAAAAAAGGGAATGTTACATATGAATCCATAAATATTTTAACAAACTTTTTTTGTTTTATTGAAGAAGAAATAAGCCATTCAAGGTCATCCCTTCTCTAACCATAAGGACTGGACTTGAGCTCAAATGTTTTACTTCTGGTTAGTATTAGGAGAGAGGAAAGAGTTGTAAAGTAATAATTATGTAAAATTATTCACAGAAAATAACCTTCATATCATTCAAATGCTTCATGAAGAAAGAAGAAATTAGATTTCCAGGTTTCATTCAAAATAAAATAGTAGGTATTGTCATATGTATTCCAAGTAGAAAGTAATACTGGGCTCTCACTATGCAGTATTTTTGTTGAATTAGCAAATTGCCTACAGCAACAAGTGTTTGAATTTTTAAATAGGACCAAATGTAATAGGATATGTTTAAGAAAATTAGTTTGTAAGGGACTCATCTATTTGACAAACTATTCCCAAGGACAAGAAAAATTTGTTTCTAATGATTTTCTGGGATTTCACTGTGATTGTATCTAAGAAACAAAGTAATATTGAAATATGAATAATCATTTATATGTTTACATACAAATAAATAAGTATGTGTATATATACATATATACATATTTCCTATATTTTAATTAAATATTATTAGAGTAATGCTGAAAATACTTAGCAGTTCAATAACTTAAATTATATTATTTTAAAAGTAAGTCACAATTCTTAAAATCTGAGTAATATTCATATATATATATTATATATATATATATATATATATATATATATATATATATATTACATTTTGTTTATCCATTTTTCTGTGGAAGGGAACCTAGGTTGGTTCTATAGTTCAGATATTGTGAGTTGGGCTGCTATAAACATTGATGTGGCTGTATCACTGTAATATGCTGATTTTAAGTCCTCTAGGTATAAACTGAGGAGTGGGATATCTGGGTCAAATGGTGGTTCCAGTTCAAGTTTTCTGAGGAATCTCCATATTGCTTTCCATAATGGTTGTACCAATTTGCATTTGCACCAGCAATGTATGAGTGTACCTTTTTCCCCACATACTCACCAACATTTATTGTTTTTTTTTTTAACATTTATTTTTTATGTGTATATGGACACAACACAATGCCTTTATTTTTATGTGGTGCTGAGGAGAACCTGGGTCCTACCCATGCTAGGAGAACGCTCTACCACTGAGCCACAATCCCAGCCCACCAACATTTATTGTTGCTTGTATTCTTGAAAATTCACATTCTGACTGAAGAAAGATGAAATCTTAGAGTATTTTTGATTTGTATTTTTCTAATTGCTAGAGATGTTGAACATTTTTTCAAATATTTGAAATTATGCCATTTGCTGGTAAATAGTGGAGTTGGACGACATCATGGCAAGTGAAATAAACCAATCCCAAAAAAACTGAATGTTTTCTGTGATATGTGGATGCTAATTCACAATAAGGGGCATGGGGCTAGGGAAGAATAGAGTTACTTTAGATATAGGAGAGTGAAGGAAGAGGAGGGGGGATGGGTTGTAGGAAGGATAGTACAATGAAATAGACATTATTACTTAAGTACACATGTGACTGCATGACCGATATGATTCTACAACATGTATAATCACAAAAATGAGAAATTATATTCCATTTATGATGATATATCAAAGTACATAAATACATTCTACTGTTATTATGACTAATTAGAACAAATACATACATTTAAAAAATAAATAAAAGTAAGCAGAGTGATTAAAATATTAAAGACAATTGAAATGTTCTCTCACAAATCATCCATGAGAAACCAACCCTTGTTGATGCCTTGATTCTGGAATCCTTCACCTTGTTTGAAGCCATCCAATTTGCAGTGATTTGTTATGGAAACCCTGGAACCTAATGTACATCCTATGGCCATATCAACGTTTACTGTAGTTTTAATTTATTCTCAAGATGCACTATCCCTACAATATTGTAACATAAATACTATGATAATTTCTGTGATTATAAATTAAATGTCTAAAGATTTAATTTTAACGCTTGAAAGAAAAAAATAGATATTTACAAATTACTCTTAATAAAAGTTAAAAAATGTATAATACCACTAGTATTTCATTGTGGTAGAAGTTTTATAAGGAACAAGTGGTGTTTCTTTATAATTCATATGTGTTCAAAATATAAAAGGGATGTTTTGGGAAAGGAAAGTAGACATATTATAATTTAATATTATAATTCTATTCAGGTCCTATTATTAATTGCTTTCCTTGTTTCTAAGTCTTAGTATGTGTTTTAGTGTGTATATGAAGTGTACCTCAAAAGCTCACATGTGAGACAATGTAAGAAAGTACAGAGGTCAGTGGGCCTTGGGATGTATCTCAGTTGCATAGCACTTGAGTCATGTGTCTCAGGCCTGGAGTTCAATCCTTAGCACTACCAAAAAAAAGAAGAAGAAGAAGAAGAAGGAGGAGGAGGAGGAGGAAGAGGAGGAGGAGGAGGAGGAGGAGGAGGAGGAGGAGGAGGAGGAGGAGGAGGAGGAAAGGTAGAAAGGAAAAAAAAACAATAATATTTAGAAATGTAATGATCAAATTATGGCATTAACTTTCAGACCTCCTTACCAAAATTTCATTATGAACAATAACAAATAGCTTTAGTTTGTTGTTTTAATTGACATTTCTTATAATAGTTCAATAAGAATTGATAGTAGGTAGGGCATTATTTAGAAAAGCATCATAGATTCTATTTGTTTAGTATGATATACATTCATCACTTCTGTAGTTCAAAAATTTTTTATTTTTATATTTTATCTAATTTATAAAACAATTCCATTTTAGATTTCTTAAATTGCCTACTTAAAAAGAAAAATTGTTAGCACATTATATGAATTATTGTTCTGATAAAACAAGTTTTAACTGAAGGTATTTATACACATCAGCTAAATATATTATTTATAAACATGAAATATCTAAGGCAAATTTAAACTGTAGAAGATAACATACACATACAATTACCAAGTGGTTCCAATTATTGCATTCTTAAATATGTCATGCACTGTTCAAAGTACAGTTTCTGTGTTAAATTATTTAGTTATTTTTCAGGCTACATTAGGCTTTATAATCCTCATTTCATAAATGAAGAAACTGATGCATTGGAGGATTTATTAATTTGCTCAAGGTAATTGAGTTAGAAAAAATTAGAGCTAGGATTTGAACACAAGAAGTATGATTAAAAAGCTTATATTTTTTCCCAACACTATACTTGTGTATACTTTTAGAGAGAGGCACTAAGTTAAGCTGATATTTATAAAATATTATAAGTTAGAACTTGTAAGTAATCAGGTAATTCCTGAGGAAAAGCAGAATTTATAAAATCTAACACAAGTAAGGTGATAAGCTTATATTAAGTGATATCATGTTTTTACTTAAGATTATATAGACATTTTTTCTAATATAAAACACTAGTCATTTGCAGACCAATGTATACCAGTATGTAAAACTATAAAGTCTTCATAAATTAAATAAAATATCTCTTTGAACTCATCAGAGAGCTTCCAAGCTAATGGGGAATTCAAGAAATAAGATCCCTAAAGCAAGAAAAATAAAAAGTAAATTCAATTTTTAATTTTACCATTCCCCTTGAGAAGTTCACAGGATGCCCTGAGTTGCTGGGTAACTAAAGAAAAGGCTTTAGGGGACATATTGGAATAGGGGAAAGAAAAAAAAAACAGGTTAACTACTCATCAAGAATACATGCATGAGAAAATAACTTCATACTAAATATTTATATGCTAGGCAAATTAGAAATATGCAAGCTTAAATATAAAATTGGATCCTATATTCAAATTATATTAGTTGCTGATTTGATGTTTGATGTACTTGGATACACGTAGCCTGACTTGTTGTTTATTTTTTTCATAAACTTCTTACAGAATCAAGATCAAACAGAAATTCTACAGAAGAACATATCACTGTGAGAGTCTCAATATTCTTTAACATTTTTATACACCTAATCTCAGACTTTGATTAAAAATCAATAGATTCTCTTTATTCATACTACTTCCATTTTCTCAAATGCTGGACAGGTTCTATAAACTAGTTCATTCCCATCTTTGTGTATCAATTTGCAAAGTGTGAGTTTTAACATGGGAGTGTTTTAGTAATTTCAATGCTATAGAATTTGCCACCTCACTGACTACCAGTAATACAGTTCTTATTGCCATCTGGCGGGAAACACATCAATTCCAAAATCCTATCATGATGACATTCTGTTCTCTAGGACTCCTTTTTGAACAATAGCCATAATCTCAATTTACCCAGAAGCAGACCTTTACAAAAATTTGGAGCAGTTCATTAGAAAGGTGTTCCCAGGAAATTCTATCAGGGGCATGAAAGTAAGGTAAGTACCGGAAGAAAACTGCACAAGCTACATCATGGGGAAAGTTAGCACTGTAGCTTAAGCTCAATGGAGAAATAATGTAGAACATGCTCCTCAGAATTATTCCTCCTGAGAAGCAAGAAATGTGAGACATTTGTGCACAAACCCTTTGTCTGCTGTAGAATGTGCATTAGTGTCACAGATCATTAATTTCCTGTACTTGTAGCCTGACTCACAAGGAACTGAGTGGGTTCCAGGTTAGTAAGAGTCCTCAAGCAATGTGTAAGCAATTAAACAATGGGGGCCAGTGTGTAATAAAGTAGTAACAGCAAGGGGGATTCAGGTGGAACACTGGTAGAGTTTGCTCCATAGTTCCAAATGTTCATGATTCCAGATGGTTTTTTCACATTACACATTACTCAAGGATTTAGTCAAATAAGTGTTTCCCTGTTCTCTCTATCTCTGTCTCATGCTTTCCCCCCCCATAGTTTGTCGGGCTTGTTTGTAAACTCACAACCTTAGTTTATTTTCGATAAGCCATTTTGCTTAACTCATGGAATTTTCTAGAAATGATCTATTCATCTAGACATTTAATCAAAGGACACAATGTCCATCAAATATTTGGATTCTCTCATGATGTTTAATTATCAGATTCAAAGACATTCTCAGTTAATTTCTTGACTGATTTTGAGTAATAATAGGTCTCCATTTTCAAATCTGCGTATTTAGGCTGTCTCTACTTTCTAACACATCCTATCACATTTTTTTTTCCAATCTAGAAAACTGTACTTTTCAGTTAGATATTAATATAATATGTATATTTTTTATATGCTGAGAAAATAAAGCAAACTTTATTATATTACATTCTGAAACAAACATTATAGTCAGATAAAATGTATACATGTGTTTGTGTATACACATACATGAACATACACACTTTCATTTCTCTCCGTCTTTCTTGCCACAATCTAAATACTCCCCTGTATCACACTGCTTTATTTCACTGATTTTCCTACCTTTTCCTGTGCTGATGATCTTCATTTTTCTACTTTCCTATTCCCTTCAGGATTTAGTGATCAAAAAAATAAATATGGACAGTAGTGGTAAATCCAACCAATTATTCTCCGTTAATTCATTAGCTAGATAATGTGTTACCTCTCCAAGGAAATGTAATGCCTGACTCTCTATATACATCTTCTACAAAAAGTCTACAGGGAAAAATACTAATGTTGAAAATTTAAAAAGATACAACTGGGAGTTAATTTATTTAAGGGGGATTTTCATAGAGTCCTTCAAATCACATTAATAGAGCTGCTGCTTGCTTTAATTATGCATAAATCAGTTCTACAGTCACAAGTTAGTTACTCAAGGAATGGGAACATTTTTGGTGCAATATCTTCTAAGAAAGGGAGCAAACAACATACTTCTTATCATTATTGATGGTGTAGTTTTGAACCATCAAATTTGGGTTTTAATAAATAGAACTAGGTTAAAATTAATATTTATAGTAGATTTACAAATAGAACTTCTCCTTTTAGTTATTATGCAAGTTGATCTATGCACACTTAACTATGTAGATAATATGAAATGGAAAATAAAATAATATCTAATTAATTTTTGACAAATAGTTAATCCATTACCACCCTCATGCTCATCAACACTTGGCCTTACTAATTATTATTTATGAAGAATGGATTAAAACAAGAAGTTATATTAATATTCTTGTTCTATTCTCTATATTACTTTAATTTATCATTTTATTCTCATCTCAAAATGTCAATAATCATCTCTAGGCAAAGGATGTTTCATCTGAGCTCAGAACATTCATTTTTTCAAATTGTGAAATAGAGTAAAATATAATATCTGTGTTACCATGGAGTAAAACCACTATGTTTAAAAAGAAAAAAACAAATTGCTAACCCAATGAGAAAAAAAAAATAAGTTATAAATTAGACTACGTTAGGAATAGGAACTTTTATTTATAAAAAGACATGATTATCCAGGTGTAGTACTGGTACCTATAATCCTAACTGAGGTGGGAGAATCACAGGATCAAGACTAGCCCAGGAAATATAGTGACCCTATCTAAACAACAGACTATTAAAAGAGTAAAAGAAAAGGCACAACATCAGAGACAATATCTCCAACGAAGAACAACCAGATTATATAGCAAATTTCAACAAATGAATGAGAAAAATACAGAAAACCCAACATGAATGTGTACAAAATACAAAGGAAAGAAGTTTCAAGAAAAAGGAAATTTGAAAATAGAATGCTATATTACTGTCTGCTCACAAGGAAGGTAAATATTTAAAAAATGTTATTATGAAATCTGTTCTGTAAATATCTGAAATACACATGGTAGTGGAAGTGCATATTGATATAATGAAATTTGAAAGGTCTTTGGCTCTGCTAAAGTACAACATATGAACCAGATATCTCATAACATAACAACAAAAACATAGATTTATGATAACACACATATTAGAATGCTCTTAGCAGTAATATTCATAGTAGTCAAAACAAAATTTTAAAATGACCAAATGCCTTACTGTAATCCTCACAGTGGGTTACTATGCAGTAATTTCAATAAATGATATCTTAACTGCATGTAGCAATTGGAATGAATATCTGTGACAGAGAATACAGTAAAATGCACAAAAAAATCTATGATTTGATATCATAAAGAATAAAATCTACATACAAATAATGGGATGTTTTTCAACCATCTAAAATGAATGAATTTCTTTTTAAAAAAAGAACAATATGGAGAACAGTAAAACCATTATGCACAGTGAAATAAGGCAAACACCAAAAGGCAAATATTATTTAGATCCAACTTTATGACAGATCTAGAATAAATAAATTCAGAGTTTGAGACTAGACTAAAGTTCCTAGAGGTTGGGATTGGTAAAATGGTGAGTTGTAGTTTAGTGAGTACACAGTTTCTATCTGGGAAGATAAAAAGCTTTTTAAGTGTATCTGGGAATGTTTTTCAACATTGTGAATGTAATAAATGCCATTTAATTTTATATAAAAAATAATTAAAATGGAAAATTTTATTTTTGCATATTTTACCACAAGAAAATATGCAATAAAATAATCAAGCAATTGTGCATTTTAACTACCAAAATAACAAATATAAATAATGAATAGGCTAAATAGCCAATAATTGGGAGTAGTTTAAATTAAGGTTGAACCACTCAAGGGAATCTATAAGGTCATCCAGTCATGTGATAAAGGATATTTGATGGCACAAGAAGATAATTACATATGCTGTGGAACTTAAAATATATGCTGCACAAACAATGTTTATATATATAATATACATCATACATATAGTTTATGTATGATGTATATTATATATATAGTTGCAAAAGTATATATCCTAAATATTTGGTAGTGACTTATTTTCTTCATTTTGTTATCCTTTACTTTTCCAATATTTTACAGAATAAAATGATACACTTATAAATTTAAAAAAAAAAGTTTAAAAACTGGTTTCTAACAAGCAAACAGAAAATCTATACACTTAACAAGTTCAGATAATTCTTATTTTTGGTGGTGAATTAAACAAGCATCAATATTATTCTGGATTCTCATACAAATCCACTTTGTTATATCAGTTTTTAAATTTTTTTTCTATTTATTTAGTTAGTTGTAGATGGACACAATACTGTTATTTTATTTGTTTATCTATCTATCTATCTATCTATATATATTTATTTATTTATATTGATACTGAGGATAGAGCCCTGTGCCTTGCATGTGCTAAGTGAGCACTCTACCACTGCGCCACAACCCCTGCCCAATATATCACTTTTTGATGTGTATGTTTATTGCACAGGAAAGATTAGACTTTTAATTGTATATTTGCAATATGTATACTTTTCTGTATAAAAGATATTTAAAGGTAAGTAGGATAAACTCTTTGATAATTCTATTACCAATAATCCTATACAACAAAATGGTTCCAACTGCATTCTTATGCAGGTTAACAATATATGGATTTTGTTAGCAACTTCCTCATCTTTCAGGTGGATGTTGTCTGAAAAACTTAAGTGCAACTTGCAATTGAAAATTTCTCTATAATTTTGCATAGCTCAACCTGTTTCTTTTTCTGAATTTATCTTTTCAATCTACATAGTACTCATGTATAATGAGCAGACATTATCACAGGTATATACAGAATGAATAATATTCTTCACCATGGTCTTTAGCATTACCATAGAAAAGATGTGGAAATTATCAGAAAAATGGAGTTTAAACTGTAATTTTCAAAAGAGATAAAAATGCAGATTTATATTAAGAAAGCAAAGCCAGTCATACTGAGAGTGATTTCTTAGGTAAAAGATATTGATTTATTAACACATAAAATTTGTTATTAAAAATCATTGAAGATGCCAGGTGCAGTGGCTCATGCCTGTAATCCCAGAAGTTTAGGAGGTTGAGATTGGAAGATCACAAGTTCAAACCCAGCCTCAAAAAAAGTGAGGCACTTAGCAACTCAGAACCTGTCTCTAAATCAAATACAAAATCAGGATGGGGATGTGGCTCAGTGGTAGAATTCACTTGAGTTCAATCCCTGGGGTACACCCACATCAAAAAAAAGTAATTAAAGATATATTTTGAAAATTAATAATTATTTGATAGGAGAAAATGGTGGAACTGAGAATATCTACTTGACATAATCTGTATGTCAAATGTAACAAGGAAGGAGATTACCCAGAGACACAAAATTAAGAAACACAGCTCAAGACAGAGTCAAGAAAGTATGGGTAGATCTCATCAACGAATCTCAGAAAATTCTATGTACACGGAGACAAGATAAACACAGAAAATGCAGTTGTGTCATCAACAGCAGTTACTGTTATATCTTTGGTAGACAAGTATACAAAGGGTTGGAGATTGGCAAAAATAAACAGAATTTTAAAAGAAAACCAAAACAACACACACACACACACATACACATACACACAATGATTTCAATACATTCATAAATATGTGTGTACTAAAGATGTGATTTGGAAAATGCAGTCAATTAAAATTAATGAGAAAGTAGGGACTGGAGAAATATGAATCCACACTCAGAGAAAACTGCTAATAAGGGAAGACAGAGAAAGGAAAAGGTATGGCAGAGGCAGTGAAAAAGTTAAACAGTCGTAGCTGTACCTATTGCCTGGAAAAGCAATATTAGGTTTTCTGACAGATGTCTAGAAGATGATGTCAAATATGAAGCTGGGTGTATACAAGAAGTGTTAAAGGAAAAGCAGACTCAGGGTTAGCAGTTTATATTTGGAAGAAGAGCCATTGTTTAACATTTCAGCCTGGGACTGGGGATGTAGCTCAGAGTTGGAGTGCTGGCCTAGCAAGCATGAGTCTCTGTGGAAAATATACAAAGGGTTGGAGATTGACAAAAATAAACAGAATTTTAAAAGAAAACCAAAACAACAACAACACACACGCATACACATACACACACACACACACATACACACACACACACAAACGGAGAGCACTCCAGAGTCAATTAGAGATAAAAGAACAAGAAAAATAGAAGAGGGCTGGGGTTGTGGCTCAGCAGCAGAGTGCTGGCCTAGCAAGTGCGAGGCCCTGGGTTTGATCCTCAGCACCACATATAAATATATAAATAAATAAAAAGAAAGGTATTGTGTCTAACTACAACTAAAAAATAAATATTAAAAAAAAAGAAAAGAAAAATAGAAGAGAAGCATCTAGAGAGGCGTGAGGTAAACTGAAGAGCATGTTGTCATAGAAACTGAAAGAAACAAGGTGGGTCAAGAAAATCTAATGATCCTCTGCTGTGATAGACAAAAAAAAAAAAAAAAAAAAAAGGAAGGCTGAGTAGTAACAAAGAGAAAATTTCCTCTGCTGCCTTTGTGGATGGTTCTGTGTGCATACAGGAAACACAAATATATATGCTGAAACAAACAAAATACATGTCTCCCTGTATAATAATCGTCTCTGAATCCATACAACTTGGAGAATTTTCACTGTTCAATTTTGCAAGTCAATTCTAATCAGACTTTTGCAATGTCTGTGTCTAAAGATCTGTGGTCATCTGTGAGGTCTGTGAATCAGCTAGGAATACCCTTTTATCCCCATTAAACTCTTGATAGCTTAACATTTTTTTTTCAAACTTGTGATCATATCTTTAAACAAAGACTGCATTTTTTAAAACTTAAGTTTTGATTTTATTTCTTCCTGTCCACCCGTTCTTTGTCTTTCCCTAACTCTGTTCGCCACAGTGAATTTTCTCCTTCTCTACCAATTCTAATAACAAGTCCCAAAAGTTCTGGTGAATTTTACCATCAGAACTGATTAAACTCTGCTCTCCAACACAGCCCTTAAAGATTGTTTGCCCAAAGTGCCGTGCTTCAGATACTGGGTTGAATCTCTTATGACAATAAAGCTTCTATACTCTATAAATATATTGTAGATTCTCTCAATGTGGCCCCTTCTTTGAAAATAGCCATTCCACTTAATTTTAATTTTGAATATTTGTACCAAATGGACATTAAGCTAGTATTTTTATAGTTGTACAAATATTTAATGGGGATTAAAAATGCACAATATAATTTTCAAACATCCCTTCATAGGCTCTAAGTTATTTCAGGATGTAATTATTTGCAAAAGTGAACTATTTTATACTCATTGACATGAAATTATTTATTAAATAAACAATTTATTAAATGTACTAATAAATATTTATAAAGATGATTTGCTTTTAAAATTTAAATCTCTGCTTTGAATTTTTAATGATGGTTCTTTGTTTCTTTTCATTAAATATTGTGGTGTTATCTTCTACAAAAGCCATTATTTGTTAATTCTAAGTGTTTTCTTCTTTTCCTTATTTATTTAAAGATTCAGCCCATGAAATTAATATTCAAAGACATATTGCAAACTGTGAAGCAATATTTCCCAGTCTCTCTTACAAAATATAAACTTTATTTTTGGTTTTAAAGGTGTGATTATTAAAAATAGTATAGAATCTTCTGTATCATAAGAAGCAATGGAGTTTCCAATAATAGTCTTAAAATTAAATACTTATTTTCACTAATCTGTAACTTTGCTCATTGAAAGTCTTTTACTGTCTTCTGATAATACTCAAAAAATATCACTTCATATCAATATATTGCTATTTCCTTACACTTTTCAAGGAAATTTATGAAAGTCGTCTTTTTCTACCTCCTGTTTTTTGCTAAATTGTAGATTTTTACCCCAGAAAAATATAATGCATGTCAGTTACTCAAGATTATTAGTGTTCTAAAACTAATACCTGAATACCTGAAGGCTTTTTATTTTCTGTGATAATCTTGATTATAGTGGTTAAACCTGGATTAGTTAAAAATGTACAAAATTTTATTCATTAACCTCCTTTTATGTGTGGGACACTGGATTTGATCCATAGCCCCACATAAGTAAATAAATAAAGATACTGTGTCCATCAACAACTATAAATTTATACAAGAAAGAATTCAAAGTGTGTATACTTTGATTTGAAAGTGTCTTTAGTTTAAATTATGATTTATATAATTATATAATGTTCACTAAAATTTTGTAAAATTACATATGGAATATAGTAAATCATTTGGTGTAATTAATGAAAATAAGGATTAAAAATATATAATGGCTCACTATTTATACATCATTAATTAAAGATTCTGATAAAATAATTATATTAATGCTAACAACTAAATGTTTAGGTGTAATAAGTTTTCTGTAGAAGGGAAATGAAGTATACATTATACTTTTATTTCTTAAAGTGAACATGAGTGTATGAAATTTATTTTATTAAACATTTATTCATACATTTTTGCATCTATTTTAAGGAAATGCAATTTTTTCTAACTTTTATGGAAAATAATTCAAACTTGTCTCAAGTTTTGCAAAAGAGGAGGAACAGAAATTTTCTTAAATGTGTACTTTCACAAAAGATCATTTGTCTTATAAAATGGATTTGTCTTCCATGAAATATTCTCTTAAAAGAATAATTCACCAGGAGTGGTGAATGCAGCTAGAACATTAAGGCTTCACATATTTCTATGCACAATTACAAAAGGATGAAAAATTGTTGAGATCATTAAAACACAAGCAGCAACAAAAGCCTCTGTCCCTTGTTCTTTCATGTAGATGGATTATGAGCAATAATATGCCATTTGAAATATCCTGTGGTGATTTGTTAGGACCATGATGGATTGTAACTAACAGAAGTTTAATGTTTCAATTTCCTATGTTTTAGAGCCATCTTAAAGTTGTCAGCTATCAAATGGTTCACCTGATTCAATGAGTACCTGGCATTTAGACCCTTCAGTGTGACTTCAAGTTATGGTCTTTCACTTAAGGCTAGTGAGACTGGTGTATTTCCTTTTTTCTTTATTTCTTTTTTTCTGAGCATTGAACACTATATGAATAAGTACTCTTAATATTTAACAGGTAATTTGGTTCTACCTATTTTACCAGAAATATTGGTCTAATTACTCATAAGACCCGTGTAACCATCAAAACAAAAAAAATTGAAGAGCAAGTACTTATTAATAATTGATGTAGACTAGCATGTGAAAGTATTGCTCAGCCAAAACAAAAAAAGCAAATAAATATGTAATACATAAGATAAGCTGTATGCATATTTTTTATATAACCACATTGTCACAGGAAAGCAGGAAGCTGAAACTCCAAACCTCGGTTTTTGTGTTCCAATGAAAGAAAATTTAAATTCACACACACACACACACACACACACACAAAAAAAAAAAAAAAAAACATAAAAACCATGAAGAGTACTTTATTATCAGAGAAATTGAGGTGAAAGTAAAATAAAAACAAAGAGAGTCTTAAGCAGAGAGCACTATCAAAAGAGAGAGTGGACCAGATCCAAGAAGAAATTGCTAAAGAAGACAATGCTGTTCCCAAATTTATTATTGCTTGATGTTAATCATGGGAACTGAAGTCCACCTTCTGTACTCTCTGACAATCAGGTCTTCAACTCCTCCTTCACATCAACTACTGAAGTTATTGAATTTAGTTGGTACTCTCCGGAACAGGTGGCCATCCTATTTAGAGGGACTTCATCTATGAGTCAATCTCAAGTTAAAGTAAGCACTGCAGTCAGTAACTGGTCAGAAATTGCACTACTAAAGGAATCTTCCTTCCCAGACAAATGGAGATACCCATAGCCATAATTTCTAGCTTCTCATAAACATCAATAGATCCTGTCAAGAGTTAATCCCATTAATCCTTTACTTTTCACATATTCTCCCTTTGTTTCACTCCTGTGTTTCTCTTTATTTCTACAAATTAACTACTATCTTTTACTTTCTTATCTACTTTGGCAGTAGTTTAAAGAAGACCCTAAAATAATTTAAAGAACATTTGTGAACTTAGCATGCATTTCCTGGCTCATTGTTAACTACAGCCTAACAAAATTTCTCTGCCTGATAGTACCACTTGTAATATTCTGCATCATGGTAATATTACAGAATATTATACCACACCATGATAATATGGGAACATAGAATTTATGTTTTAAAGACATTTGATAGGTTGTAGCTTTCATTATAAAATAGTTAAAAGACCTTACTCATGATCAGAACAAGTCTCAGTTCTAGTAAGTTAATTAGTACCAGTGATACATATTAATTTACATACTTTTAAATATTACAATTAATTTGAATTCTTAATGTATTTAGCTATTATTTACCTTAACTATAGTAATTTAATATCTCCTTATTATATGTCAAGTACTGTGCTTCCTAAAACATCACTTAATTTATTCTCTCAATTCTATGGTTTAGGTTTTATTATTGTTACCATTTTATAGGTGAAGAAAATGAGACTTGAAGTCATTATATAGTATTCAGTAGTTGTATATCTGAAAAAGTATGGTTTCAGGATTCCAGTTATTCTATCCCATCTTCAGGATATATTTACAGTATTTTCAATACTCCTCAAAATACTAAAAGTTAAAGTTTATTTGTTACCAATAGACACAGTTCTGTGGCACATAAATTGTTTTTAAAAACTCAATTTGACAAATAAGAATAGTATATATTTAAATGTCAATAGTTCATTTGAACTATAAAATAATTGAATATTAAATGCTTAATTGCTATAGTAATATAATATAACCTCAATATCTGCCAGTCACTGCCCAGCATTAAAACTTTGTCTCATGTAAGTATATCATTATATTTAGGTAAAACTCAGTGATATCATATAGAAAAACACGTTTGAATTTAGACAGAATAAATTTGTACAGAAAGTATAACTGAACTTGTAAAGTAGAACAAAAACTTAGAGAGTTGAGAAAGGCATAAAAGGCATGATTTTGAAGGATCAAAATGTTCACATTAATATTCAGAAGCATAAGATGCAGTTGGGTGCACACATCTGTAATCCCACCAGCTCTGGATGCTGATGCAGGAAGATCAAAAGTTCAAAGCCAGCCTCAGGAAAAGTGAAGTGCTAAGTAACTCAGTAAGACCCTGTCTCTAAATAAAATACAAAATCAGACTGGGGATATGTCTCAGTGGTCAAGTGCCCCTAGTTCAATCCCTGATACCCCTTTGCCAAAAAAAAAAAAAAAAAAAGAGTGAGATGCAGCTGAGGACTATCTTCTGTCCATGCTCTCTTCATGATATGTTGAACAGCTACTGATGTACCAAACCACCTGCACAGGCACAAAGGTGCCAGGTGAGAGACCACAATGAGTTCATGACACCCTTCTCCCAACTCCAAGCTGCACATCATGAAAAGACACTTCATACTTAGGGAAGGAAGAAGGAATTCAGTCCAGGTCTTAACACTTAAATTCAATTTTAGGCACACCTTGGTGAAATCCAGCACCAGAAAAGAACCTTACAACTTCCACCTTAGCCAATATCCATGGACTAAGTTACTAGAATTATTTTGTCAGGTGGAAAAATAGATTACGTCCACCAATACTCCTCCCTCAGGCAGAAGAGCAAGGAGCAGGAATCCACTCTCTTGGAATTAGGGCAGGAAAGCTATATAGGATTTGGTCTTAGAGCTCATTATCAAGTCTTGGGTAATAAAACACAGCACACCACCAGGCAGAAAACAAAGGCTTTCTTATTCAGGTCAGACCTTATAGATGGAGACTGTAGAATGAGGCATCAGGTAGAAGCCTGTATATTAGTCAGAGAGATTTGGGTTTTGACCTGCATTATAAACTGTCCTTAGTGGGACTGGGGCACACAAAACTCTCCCCCAAGGTTATGGCTGTGATACTCACGTGTGCGATCCATCTTAACTTTAGCCCAGGTACCCAAGAAACTGTCTTGACCACCATCCATGGGTCTTGGGTAGAATAATTATCACCAGACCATTTCTCACAGATAATGCTGCAGGATCTCCCTGGCACAATCCAAAGATCTATGTCCTTGTGGGACTAACTTATGTGTCCACCTACATCACTATAAGCAGTAGCCTGGACCTTGGTATTATCCTTAGAGTAATTCAGTGAACTTGACAACAGGCTATTTGAAAACACACATTCAGAGCAAAACAAACAACAACCAAAACAAGGACAAAGAAAGAAGAAAGCTTAAGAGAAAGCTTTGTCTGGGACACAAAGACTAGAGGAAATATTAGATTACTAGGGTTCCAGAGATACTTGAGAAGCCAAAGAAGTTTATTCAAAGTGATAATAACATAAAATTTCCCAAACACAGAGAAGGATTCAAATATTCAGGTATATAAAGGTAAAGATTATCAGTCAGATTTAACTCAATCAAGGCATGTGATAATCAAGATTTCAAAAAGTGAATGATATGAAGAAAATATGGCTGTAAGAGGAAGGAAACAATCAATCCATAAAGGAGTTCCAATTCACCTGACTGCTGACCCTCAGCTGAAGAGACAAGTGTGGGTGCCACAGGATTTCCAAACAAATGAAGGAGAAAGCAAAACAAAATGAAACTACCAAATTAGAATAATGTACCCAGCAAAGCTATCCTTTGGAAACAGAGAGCTAAAGACACTTACAAACAGAGAAAAACAGAGAATACATTTCCAATATCCCTGTACTACAGGAAAATGCTAAATAGGTAATGGTGCAGCCTGTAATCCCAGTAGCTAGAGAGATGACTTAGAAAAGGGGAGAAATAATTATAAAATAACAATCAGACAAGGTGTTCATACCCAGAATGTATAAAGTGCATTTAAAACATCTAAAGTTAAAAATAAAATTAAAACTCAAATAAACCAGCTGGGTATGGTGGTTCACTCCTGTAATCCCAGTGACTCAAGAAGCTGAGGTAAGATGATTTCAAGTTCAAAGCCAGCCTCAGCAACATAGTGAGGCCTTAAGCAACTCAGTGACACCCTGTTTCTAAATAAAATACAAAAAAAAAAAAAAAAAAAGCTGGGGCTGTGGCCCAGTTTTTGAGTGCCCTTGGCATCAATTCCTGGTACACACACACACACACACAAAAGTCAAATTAAACATTTAAAAAACAGGCAACAGACCAAAATTGATAATTCTCAAAAGAAAGTATGCAAATGACCAAGAGGTATATTAACAAATACTCAACATAATTAATAATTTGTGAAATGAAAATTGAAACTACATTGAGACACTACCTTACTGCAGTAAGAATGGTTACTATCAATAGAGTAAAGATAGTAAGTTTGGGGAAGGATGTAAGAAAAAGTGTACCTTGGTAGCCTTGTTGTTGGGAATGTACATGACTATAGACAATAGGGAAAACTGGGGATGCTTCGAAAAATTAATAATATATATAGCATATCATTCCACTGCTAGGGATATGTCCAAAGTTAATGAAATCAGGTTAGCAAAGTGCCATGTGAATTGACCTATTTATAATAGGTAAAAAAAAAAAAAAAACAGGAACAGAATCAGTGTCCATCAACTAATGAAAGAATAAAGAAAATTTCATTTCAACCATAAAGTAGAAGGAACACTTATCACTGAGTTTCATTACAATACATATAACAGGCCCATGTTACTTACAGTTTGATTGCATGCCTTACCTTTGTTCAATCAGTACCCAACTCTCCTTCCTGGGACTGCTGGATGGAGCTGCATATGGATGGAAGGAGGTCAAAAACGAATATCTTTTACCTCAGCACCTAAAAGAGTGAGAAAAGCACTTCCTGACTCATAGTTTAATGATATTCCTGAAGATGATAATATATAATTTAATGTTATTCTGTCGGCTCTATCATTTCAATATTTATTTCCTTTACAAAAGAACACATTTTCTGTTATTTGAATCCCAAACATCTCAACTGATTCAACATTAAAATTTTCACTTAAAGTTTTCTCAGATTTTTAATACTTATCAAGTACCACAGAAACATGAAAAAGCTAGTAAGCTAATATTAGTAAGACAATGGAACATGAAATTAAAACAAATGTAGCTTATAATAGGAGAAACTCTAACCAAAAATTGCAAATCATGTCCACTATTTCAAAACTCCCTATTTTGTGCCAGTTATATATTAACCTGCACTTTTGTCACAAAGCAGTTTATTTTTAGAACAGATGTTTGGTGTTAAGGAGTGATTTAGAAGTAAATTAGTAAAATTTATTGGTTAGGTATATATTTAAACATGTTTTTATTTAAAGATCACAGTATTTCATTGGACATTCATCAAAATCTATGGTATACCCAGAATTTTAAGTAAAGTTTTGTTTAAAACCACACAATAAATCTGGTAGTATATTATAAATTTAATTTTAATCTGAAAAATAGAATGCTTCTGTTATAATACTAAACCAATTTACATCTCATCAAAATGTAGAAATCTTGTATTTGATATTATTTTTGTGTCATAATTTTATACATTTTGAAATTGGTATATTATATGGTCAGCTAAAAAGAAGTATGACCCATTTGCAGCAATGAAACAGACCCTTAATTGGAAACAACTGAAAAATAAAAAGATATATAGTTTTATATTATTCCACATCAAGTACAACCAGAAGGATGAGAAATTATACTCTATTTATTTATGATGTGTCAAAAATGCATTCTACTGTATGTATAATTAATTAGAACCAAAGAAGATTAATATTTTTGAAAGACATCTATTTTAAAGATCAAAAAGTAATACAAACAAACTAACTTTGAAGTTAACAAAGGCCTTCTATAGCATGCGCATATTAGAACTCTCTATGCACCTGACAGCAAAGAACTGTAGGCAGACTATGGGCACCACTTTTTCATCAAGAATTTGCTTCCTAAATGGGTAGGAATCTAGGAAGCTGAACAATTATTTGAGTCTGAAAGGCTGTGAAACTTACCAAACTTAATAGGCAGTTACACAGCACTGAAGAGAGGACATGAATTTGAACTTGAGGCCAATGTGTGCAAGGCCCATTACACACTGAAATTTTGGTTGGAACCCTTAATGCATGTGCTTTACATTTAATAAACAGAAATCAGCCAGGTCCTAAAATAACTGAAGCCATCTTCAAACAAAGTCAGTTTGGGTTTGTATTTAGGACTACTTCTCACTGTTTAATTGATTCTTGAAGCAAACATTTTTGGAAACATTCAGTTTTAAATGGTCCTGCCATGTATCAGACATAATTTCTGGGTCTCATGCAAAAATAATCAGGCAGGCAACAAGAAAATAACTGAAAGCAAACCAAAAAAAAAGGATTAAAAAAGCAGAAGCGGAAATGTCATAGTAAAACTGCCAAAAACAAAGACAAAGAGGAAAATTATAAAGGCAGCCAGAAAATAAAATAAAAGAAGACAGAAAAAAAGGCATATTGTCTTCAAAGAAAAAGAAACAATAGAAGCAGTAGACAAAAGACTGATATCCTTGATGTGCCAACCCAGAATTCAATTCCCTGTGAAAATATCACTCATAGATGAAGACAAAATAAATTTTTAGAAAACCAAAGACTGGGAAAAGTCAGCTGTGGAAGGATATGATTAAAGGAAGTCCTGCAAGATTTTCTGTATAAAACAGAAGAATGGTAAAATGAATCTGCCCTAACTTTTCTATGTACATATGTAAACATACCACAGTGAGACTTACCTTCACACACGTGTACAAGGCACTAATAAAATAAGTAAATAAAACTATAAATGAATAGCAGAAAGAACAGCAGAGCAAAGGGGAAGAAACAGAAAGGGAGGAGGAGAATAAAAGTACTGGGGACAGAATTAGAACAAATTATATCTCAAGCCTGTATAATTATGTCAAAATAAATCTTAATAATATGTAGAACTAAATGAGCTAATAAAAAAAGAGTCAAATGACATAGATTTTTGTAGACAAGTCTATAAAAATCTAAACAACAGATAATTTTGTATTGGCTAGTAACCCAAAGAATCAAATAAGTGTCCAAGAGAA
The DNA here is from genome assembly GCF_964194105.1 of Spermophilus citellus. NCBI lineage: Eukaryota > Metazoa > Chordata > Mammalia > Rodentia > Sciuridae > Spermophilus > Spermophilus citellus. Next base: position 257,514,123 of record NC_138182.1, read on the forward strand.
CAAACTCATCTATACATATAATCCACTGTATACGTAAATGAAGGAGTAATGGGTAAATAATTCCCTGAGCAAAATTATTCAAATCATCTTTGTAGGTTCTTCACCCTCAAAGATGGAGTACATATATCTTATTCCAAAAGTGTGGCTCTTGCCTGCAATAGTACAATATTGACAGGAAGAAAAATTACAATTTCACACTGGAGAAGTCTGGCCAACCGTAATATGGCCCAACATCAACAGATGTAATGCATGTTAATGGTATGGATTAATGATATTTTGTGAATAGATTGCATGTTAACATGTGTTCTTCCTCTCAAGAATAAATTTTACTAAAATAAATAGAAAAAATACCAGTTACTCAGTGGAGGAACATTCTACAAAATACCAGAAAATACTTTTTGAAACTATAAACATCCTTTAAAATGAGACAAATATGATAAATTGTTTGCCAACAATGTCTTTAAGAACACATGATTACTAAATTTAATGGGATATCTTGGATAGGATTTTAGAACACAAAGGATATTAGAAAAATATGAATTAAGAATGTACTCTAGTTAATTATGGCTATGTTTGATTCATTAATTATAACAAATATACTATTCTCATAAAATTGGTAAACTGAATTATGTTGAAAACTGCTAATTTTCACTGTCATTTTTCCTTATAAATTGTCTAAAAAATAAAGTTTATTTAAAAGTACTGTAGGAAATGAGAACTATTTAGTAATCTCCAGAGACTGCCTTTTAGATTGTTTTAAATAATGTGGCAATAGCACCATTCAACGACCTTTCTCTCATTTAGCCCTGATAAAACCAGTCTCTCTATGTCTCACTGAAGCTCTAAATGATAGTGACTTAGTATTGTCTCCTGACTACTTGCCTCAATATCACTTGTTGGATGCTTGAGACTTGTCCACACATCTTGAAATTGTCCGTTTCAGGGGTAGATGGAGGTTTCATAGGGTCTAAAATTTGTACTATTTGGAAATTTTCCTTTTAGAAAAGGAGTACACAATTATAAACGTTAAATTTGTATAGAAGAAAATGAACATTTACAATAAGAGTGAAATTATGTTACTGGGGAATGGGAATTCCATTTTTCCAGAACCCCTGTAGACATTTTATGAGACATGTAATGATTCTTCACTGTAATCAGGTTGCCTCTCCCCACTCAGAACACATTACACAGCAACTGCCAGACCTTTCAGACGCACATGCAAATGGGAATCCTGCAGGTTAAGCTTCATTAGCTTCACATTAAAACTGCTCTCTTGTCTCTTCATTTAATTCTCTTCAATATTTCAAAGGATGGTGGTTGCTCTCTGATGTCAGCAACTCTTACCAATAAGGCTAGGAGGTAGAAATACAAGAAGTAGGCTAATTGGAGATTTCTCCAGTCTAAAGAATCAATGCTCTGGGGTGTCTTGTGGGATGTAAGAAATGAGAGGTATATAGCAATAATAATAGCCAGGTTTTGGGGGCTTCAAAACTGGTGCTTAGTGTCACTCAAGGTAATAGGAACTAGCAGAAGAGGCTCTGAATTGGAGAATAGAATTTGAATGTGGGGCTGTAGAGTCAGATATTTCCATGTAGCATATCCATAGACATATGTGGCAGACATCTGCATTTGTAATTATAAGGAGAAATTTGATCTGGAAATAAAGGTATGAAAATCATCAGGATAGACAGAGTAGTTAGAATTTGAAGTGATCACTTGAGGAGTCTACAGACTTTAGGAGTAGAAAGGTATTAATGTAAATCTCAGGAGAAAAAAAAGGAAGAAAGTAATGTTTGAAAAGCCTTCTCTCAGAAGCAATTGCAAACTGACTCACTGATTATAGGGAAACTGCAGCATTCTATTTAACCCAAAGTGAAAGAAACAGATATTAAAAAAAATGATATGCACCAGAAGTGGCAATTCTGGTACGATGACAATGAACACACATGGAAAGTTTCTGTTTGATTTTATGGCAATGCTAACAACAATCCTATGAACTAAGAAAAGGTATTTCACTATAGGATGGATAAATTGAGTTAAACAAAACCATTTCCTAAATGCATTTTATAAATATCTTATAGATTTGGGGTTTAAACATAAATCAAACTGTGTATTAAAAACTATTGACTAGGGGCAGGGGAAGTCTCTTTCAAAATATGGAGAGTATAAAAGAATACTGGAAACCATAGGCCCATGAGTCTTAAAAGCATTCAAATAATATTTTAAAAAGAACAACAAAACCCCAGAAAGATGTCTATCTAAACAATGAGGAAGTCATCTTCTAAGCATATTTTTGTGGTTTTATAATCACACTTCATGCCAGAAAAGGCTCTGTTCTTTCTCTCTGTACCTGTAGATGCTTATTGTACATACCTGTTGAACAAGGAAAGGGAGATTCATCAAATTGGGTGATACCTGCTTACCATCAGCTTCATTCTGTATCTTGCCTTTATGATTGGCAGTGATTTACATTTGCTTAGCAGCATTTGTTGTAATTTTGACTTCTTTGTTAACAAAGAAGGCTTCTCTGTGGGATGGCAGGTCCCAGGATCAACAAATATGCTCTCCATTTCAACTGTCCAGAAACTGATGGGGAGTTTGAAAACGTTCACGGTGTTTGTCTGTGGGAGGGTGCTTTGAAGAGTAGACAGTGCCTGGTGGAGGGTAAATCATTTCTTTCACATTTTAAACAAAATTTTCATTAGTCATAGCTTGACAATGCAGTGGTCATATAACAAATCTTTAAACAAATAATGCTTTAAATTTTAAAATACTGCTATGCTTTTGGAAAAATTACAGATAGTACATATATAATTCTCATGACCTCTGTACCCAGTTTTTCCAATTTTTAATATCTTGTATTGATATAATTCATGAAATGTTGATATATTATTATAAAGTTTCTGCTGTATTAGCTGTGCACTAAGTGAGGTTGGTAAGAATTACTTTCCCCATTTAACCTGGCCAGTAAAATCTTTGTAATTGAATTATGGGCAGGCCTGAACAATCGGCTTACAATTTCTACTTGTGTGAGGTCTTGGAGTGTGTCCTAAAAAGAGGAGTTCTATTTTATCTAAGTTGTTAAATTTAGAGCTTAGAATGATGCACATTTTTTTCCATTATCATTTTGGAGTCTGTGAGATCAGTGCCAATGGCATCAAATATATATTTGGGTGAGACTAGTGATGAGGATGGAATCTTATTAAGAAAAGTATGATTTTAAAAGCACATCTATATTCACCACTCACAATAGCAGCAACATTTTTGGTAATTTTATGATAAAAGGAATTTTTAAAGTGCATTATCATAAAGAAATTGTCCAAATGAACTTTAAAGTACTCAGATGTGGTCAATGTGACACTGAGAATTTTACCATCTTTCATCTTTCTTGCCACTCAAGCAGAGTAGTTCCTACTCTTCTGAATGCTGAGTGATTCTGTCTGTGCTTGCATCTCTCTCTATCTCTCTCTCATTTCCTTTTTTTTCTATCTCTCCCAAACCAAAGCCCTGTATCTTCTATCCTCTCTCAACTTAATTTTTATATTCTACTAGGCAATTTATAATTTATATGTAAAATTTACCACCATTTCTCTCTAGCCTCTAGTTTGAAGATTTAAAATGTCTGTTTCCTTTATTTTCCAAAACAAAATTAATTACATAATTTATCAATTTCTATGTATTCATCTGCCATAAAAATCAGTGAAATACATCTGTTTGTGCCAGGCATGGTGGCACACACCTGTAATCCCAGAGATTTAGGAGACAGAGGCAGGATGATCACAAGTTGGAGGCCAGCCTTAGTAACTCTCAAGACTCTAAGAAGAATAGTGAGACCCTGACTCAGAATTTAAAAAATAAAATAAAAAGGACTGAGGATGTGGCTCAGTGTTAAAAACCCTCTAGGTTCAATCACCAGTACATATGTGTATGAGAGAGTGTGTGGTATGTGTGTGTGTATGTGTGTTTGTGTGTGTGTCTGTATCTGTGGGTATGCTGGCTCTTCTCATCGCTTATAACTGAAGATTTTCTTAACTAATGTCACCTGCCCATTTAAAATAGTATAGTGACTTCCAGAAGCACAAAGCATAAATACCAGTGATACCATGATATATATATATATATGTGAGTATGTGTGTGTGTGTGTGTGTATGTATATATATATATATATATATATATATATATATATATATATATATATATATAAAAACAAATGTGAATATCATATATAATATATATACACACACATATGTATACACACACATATATCCATGATCAGTAATAAAATCATTTAAAAATTGTAATTTTTTCCTGTGAGGATTTGGTAATATTAGTTTTGTTTGCATCTGAGCTTTGTTGGATATAAAGATGTTTTCTGCAGATGTCTTAGGTCAGTATTTTCATAACATTGTGTTGTTGAGTGTCTGAGACACATGATTTTACAATAAGGATTCTTTAATCTCATTCTGGAGCATAGAAATCTTACTCTCTGAAGAATTTTTTCCTTTTTTACAGTACTTTAAAGCAGCATTCCCTAAGGTTTCTGTGTAGTCTGAAATGTCAGGCAGCTGTCTTGTCTGGAATTTAAATTTTTAAATATCTTTTCTATTCTTTGAAAGTTATACTCACAAACTTTTCTTGATTATTCTTTTTGCTTTTCTGCCACATTCACTAGGTATTCACATAATTTGCTATTACCAGAACTATAAATGCAATTTCCTACTCTATTGTGAAGAGATAATATTTTCAAGCAGATTGCTATTTCCTAGGCTTTCTCAATTTTCATGATATTCTTTTTACACTAAGATAGCAAGAATTTCAAGTGGCTTTTCAAATGTGGTTTCAATTACTTGCCACCTACATGGCTTTGAGTAAATTTCCAATAAAGTAGATTTATTGTTAGTTCTTTGCTTTTCATTCATTATCAAATTAAGTTTGGTCATATTTATTTTTTAAGTAAATAAAATAAAGTTGACAGTGACCTTTAGAAATACTGTACCATATTCATAGATAAAATTACTAAATAAATTTATTGGAATAAAGACAGGGAAGCTGCATTGCTCAAGGAAAATATATTTTTTAGATTAACCTTGGAAAGTCCAGGGAAAGATGCAGAATAACAGAAAAACACAAATAATATTTTATCAATATATATGTGTGTGTTTGTTTATGTGTGCACTGACATTTTAATGATTTACACATTTCTCAATGTTTTAGATGGTTATAACAAAACATGACAATAACTAATGTGAGAATATATACACCTCATCTCTTAAAAAGTTATTCAGATGATAAAAATTTTAAATTCTATAACATTGACAATAACTCTCTGAATTGAAAAATTATAGGTTATCAGTGTCCCTCTTTAGTTAATGTAATGATTTTCTTCTTCTCTTCATTACCAAGCATATAAAAAATGCAAAATTATATTTAACGTTTGAATTCCTAAAGAAGTAAGCTAAGGCTTGTAACCAGGCAGTGGACTGAGGCATTGTCTCAGCCTGCTACTCCTCTTCTAGACAGCCTTCGAGAGCCTCAGACCCTAGTGACAAGTCCTTCTCTTCTTAAAGTACACACTGTTACTGACTCTTCTCCATGCTTCTCACTGAAGGTTTGTTCAACCATGTCATCTGCCTGTTTAAAATTCTACAGTGACTTATAGATGCACACTTTAACAAAACCAGTGATGTCTGAATATAAATACCTATCTGTGCATCTGTCAAGGGTTTGCCTCTCCAACTCACCCTACAGCACTCCTTTCCTCATTCAAGGGATCACTGTCTCACTGAAATCTCTTCTATCTTTAATCAAGGAAAACTTATCTCTCCTTTAGGGCTTCTGAGGTTTATCTACATCATCTTTAAAATATGCCTTTCCTGGTTCTTGGGTTGAATGATAAGGTATCAGTCAGACCTCAGTTTACATGTCATATCCACCATGAAGGCTTCCATAGCTATCCTATCTCCACCCTGTCATAACTCTAATTTTAACCACCATGAATTTTCCATTAATTTTCATGATATAAGGCGTGAAATTAAGATCACATATTATATGCAGTCTTGATATTCTTTCAAACCAAGAGTGTGAATGGCCTTTCCTCAAGTTCTCTTTCACATTCTGCTTCTGTGGATAAGGCACTGTCATCCAATATCATTCCTTATGAAGGAGACCTGGCACTTTTACTACTGAACCTAGATTAGGGATTTTTACTTCGTTGTTACTTTGAAGAGTTATTCAGACAGATATAGCTTCCCATAGAACCAGGGAAAACCCTCACAGGTATAATATTACAAAGCCAGATTCCTATGGCCTCTACTGTTTTGATCTTCTCTTGAGCACAACGTGAGTGTGACACTCCTTAGCATGAGTTGTCTTCCCTACCCTGGTTGAATCTGTGAGTAAATAAAAAGGCTGTTAACATCAGTAATTTATCCAGAGTTAGTCATCCCCTCAATTGTGTTGTCAAGAACTCCTCATTTACTGATGGGGTGAAGTAGAAACAGAAGAAACAACATTTAATTTATTAATTTGTGGGCTATTTGCCTACAATTATATAACTGAATGCTTCATCTCTCTCCTTGACTTTCATATCTTTGAATACTTCAATAATATAGCATTACTAAGGACTTTGAAAAAATGAATAACTATCAAGATATCCCTTTCTACCTGACATTTTTACATATGTTTATACTATAGATGTTTACAAATACAGAGACATAAAGATTTACCAAAAAAAAATGCATCTGCAGGGTATAGATGGTATAGTTTACTGATACAGTATTTGCCTTGTAAGCATAAAGCCCTGGCTTTGATTCCTAGCAAAGCAAAACAAAGCAACAAGAACAACAAAAGTATCTGTATCAACGCTAAACAACATGAACAATTTCTGCTGGTAAACCTGCAATATGAAGATTCTGGACACGAGAAAGCACAGTAGGTTAATGGATTTCTAAAATGGCTGAAGATGCCCCAATGTAATACCATGATTCAGTGAATATATTGAGACAATAGTTTCATGGTTATGTTATGACAAATGTTGTAGCTGACCACAGAATAGTTGGATTACCATGGGTGGGCCTATAGCAATAACATAGCCCTTAAGTGTGGATAATGTCCTGCTGATAGCAGATGAGGATATCAGAGAGATTTGAAGGGCAAAAAGGATTTGAGGAACTCCTTGTGTTTTGTCTTTTATGATGTCCATTCTATGCCTCCTTGGCCTTCTGCTGTTTTGCCAGTATTGATGCTCTTAACTACTCCTGGGTTTGAATGTGGAGGGGGGAAACAGGTGAAAGAATAAAGGTCATCTCTCCATAATAAGAATGAGCACTACTGACTTTGAATGAGAAAGCGGGATTAGGCCCCAAGATTCACAGAACTATATTTAGCCAGCCATTTGAATAAAATTAGTAGGATTTTCCCCCAGACTCTCTAAAATGAGTGTGTTCTGAGTGTTACATTGATTTCAGACTTGTGAGACCATAAGCAGACGATCTAGTCAAACATGTTGACATCTAAATTATACACCAACAAGATAACATTTCATATTATATTATGCTATTAACTATATAAAATATGTTATGTAATAATACAAAACAAATATAGCCATATCCATGGAGGAAACCACTCTGTAAATCATAGACTACAGAGAAATGACAGAGAGGAAGGGACAGTTACAGAATATACGCAGCTTGGTGGTGCATCTGAGATATTAAAGATGGAGCATCCAGGTTATTTGGCCTTATTTTAGGCCACATCCTCATTGGGGAAGCACGAGAATCCAGATAATACTGCCTTTTTCTTAAGAAGCCAATAGTAACTATTGGGAAAAAGAGAAGTCTGGCCCTGAGTGAACTGGAGACAGGCAGTAGAAATTACGCAGCTGCTTCACATGAACAATTGGTCACAGTCCCACTTCTCATGACAACAGGGCCAGCTTCTCACTCTTCACAGAAAACACAGGCTAAGCTGAACAGAATCAAACTCAGTGGCATTTACTAAACCATGACTTAGTTAGGAGGAAACCATTATAAAAAGGGAAGTTGTGAGTCCCTCTGCAAGCTCAGCCAACCTCAAGATAAAAGGAAATATTAACTGCATGATTGTCTTTGATAAATGACGTCTTTGGAAACATAGTATAGAACACTAGACACATAAAAGTGTAACTGGTTACAAAAAAGAGAACTAATTAAACCTAGTAGAAGTACTTATCAGGATCAAAAAGAAGCTAAGGAGCAGCAGCATGTAGATTGACAGGCAGAATTTCCTCAGCAACAAGATTAGGAATCAAGAATTTTATGGGAGAAACTGAAGACAGGGCAAAACCACAAGAAATCAGGGAAGGAGCCCAGTGTGCTTTCTCTGGGTAGGGAACCTTGACAACAAACTTTTGATAATTCCACAGAAAACAGACACCTAGACCTTCTCCCCAGCATATGTCTGAAAGACACTTCAGTTGGCATGGGTGAAATTAACTGAGAGCTGGTACCAATTTCCTAATATACACTATTTTCCTAGAGCTACAAAATCCCAGTTTCAAGTGTTCAAAATTCAGATGAGGATCCTGATAAATCATTGTCACCTCCCAATTAACCTAGAAAAATGTCTCTGCCTCTACATAATTGTTTTATCCATTACTCTCCACATAATGGATTTTTGGTCCACTGCAGAGTGGATAATGACATTAAGAGCCTTCCCTTGTTTTAACAGAAGTCTTCGTGCTGAGATACAAAGACTTCTGTCATGGCCTCTCTTTCAAATTGATGTTTAGTGAATGAATGCTGTGTGTGTTTGATATAAAACTATTTTTTTAAAGTTATTTTTGACTATACACTGAGCGGGAAACATGAGATAGATATCAGCATTTTTTCTTAGTTTCAACTATGTTATGACAAATTTGAATTCTTCTCTATTCAATGGAGTCTTGAAGTTTATGCCATATATTTATCAATTTCTTGTTATGCTTGAGTTATAGCTGTAACTGAAGTAAAGGAAGATCAATATCTTGCTTACCCTTTATATAGTAAAGAGCTGAACATCATCTTATTTAATAAAGATAAGCATGAGCTCTGAATAAAATTAAATAGATTTAAAAATTAATGATTTTACCAAAGGTAGGTCTCTGGAGGGGTTATCACAGGACATCCTCTGCCAAAATAAATTAAGAAAAAGGAAAATCAAATTGAAGAGGAATCCATGAGTTTATGTTAATATTATTGAGTAGACAAGGGAAAACAATGGAGTTAAAAGATGAATACAAAAAGATTATCATAAAATAATATCCCATAAGAGTTCCCAACCTAGACAACAGGGTACTTGCAACCTTGCTTGGTTTATTTTCATTTTCATTGGGAGATGTAGATACTGATTCTGCTTCAATTTAATTTTTTGACTTTTCATATTATGCTTTTAAAACAAATAGTCCACAAGATTCATATGTATTTTGATATCCCCCTAAGTATTTACAGGAATAAACCAAATACTACTTTATTCAGGACATATTAGATTTTTGTTATTTATAGAGATATTGAAATTTATTTATAAGGTGAAAGAATATATGAATATTCCAGGATGATGTGCATGCAAGGAATTTTTTTCATTTTGTGCACTTCAACTTTCTCTATATATTTTTTGTAAGAGGGAATATTGTTTTAAAACAAAAAGAAAGATTATGATCTAAAGTAAATTTTGAAAGAATGCAGTAATCTGTAGTGCTCCTAGTAGGGAAACTGAAAAAGGAGAAACATTTTAATTCAGGAGTTCAAGATCAGCCTAGGTGACATAGCCAGGCTCAACTCAAAAAAATAAAATAAATAAAATGGAAATGATGAGAATATTTTGTTGAATGTTTGATTAGGATAATGAGCAATAAATTTGAAGCATTCTAAAGCTTTTTATATAAACTTCTTTATAGTGAAAGAAAACTTTCCAAATGAAATGCTAGAACATAGGATCAAATATGGACTGTAGTCTTAAAGATAAAACTAATGAACCTGAATATATAAAGAGCTAGTAAAACTAGTAAATCCACTGCTGGATTTTAAAAGGCAATTCACAACACACACACACACACACACACACACACACACAAACACACAAGTTTTATAGCAATCAAAGTTATTAAAATAGATGCTCTAATACACTCTAATAGGGTAGTGTCAATTAAAACAAAATTGAACTAGCAGCTCCAGAGGCTGAGGCAGAAGGATCTTGAGTTCAAAGCCAGCTTCAGCAAAAGCAAGGTGCTAAGCAACTTAGTGAGACCCTGTCTCTAAATAAAATACAAAATCCGGCTGAGGATAGTCAAGTGCCCCTGAGTTCAATCCCCAGTACCAAAAAAAAAAAAAAAAAAGTGAACATTTTTCTATTAGATCAGCAAACATTTGTGTCTAATAACTTCTAAATTTTAATGATGTTTGGTGATAAATAATCATTCTCATACATAATTGATTTGGGGTGAGGGATAAAATATTTTAGAGTAGAAACTATAGTATCAATTAACACTAAACACGCACATATCCTCTCACCTACACAACATAATTTAGTTATAGAATATATATAAATTATCAAAAATTTAATGTATCTGGAATACATCAGTTTTAGTTATAATTTTAAAATCTCAAAAAATAAATGCATATGAATAATGTAAAAGCTGGGTAATGTAAATAATGATTAATTTGAATATTAAAATAATTTAAAGAATTAGGTATATACACACTTAGTGATCTGAAATATGTCCATTATTTTCTGCTTAGTTGGATAAGTTTCAGAACCATATGTAGAGCACAATAACCTTATTCTAAGTACATGTATGTTTGTATATGTTGTTTTAAGCACATATATATGGATTTGTCATATATGAACAAAATCTAGAAGCTTATATAGCTTATTATTTTCTATATCCATAAAACTTAATTGCAAAAAATGTAGAGACACAGTTTTGTTGTTTTTTTGTTGTTGTTGTTTGTTTGTTTTTGTGATGGACATCAATATCCAAAGTACATAATGTATGTATGGAGACATACATATTTTATATTTTATATTCAAACAGAGATATGAAAAATTGTGCTCTATATGTGTAATAAGAATTGTAATGCATCCCACTGTCATGTACTTAAAAATATAAAATCAATAAAAATAAGTTACATATTTACTATTTATTTGCTATATTCTTATATAGATATTTTACCATAATTTATAAATTTGTGTTGTAAAAACTTCTTTAAAATATCAATTAGCAATATGGTTTATTATACTATTAATATAATACTGTGACTTCACACTCATAACATGAAAAAATAAACTTTTTTACTGTGATTGTCAGTTTTGACTCATAACCATGTGAATATTTAGAGAACAGACGCTATTTCAAGAACAAAGTAAAAATAAAAATTAAAAAGGTGGATTTAACTGACAAATTTGAAGTCTTGAGACAATATTTTATTAGAAAGAAAATTAAATTCAGAGGTTTCTAATTTCAGGCAATAAAACTTTAATTTAAATTCTTAAATTTCCTTTGATGTACAGAAAAATGTATGGGAACTTGCTTATGGCAGACAGAAGTCAATGAACTTCTTAGAATCAGATTTCAAATTAGTAAAAAATACCACCTGAGTTGTATATATAATTATTGGATAAAAAATGCATGTTCATGGATATATAAATATTTTCAAACATATTTCTAATACTTTATATAATGGCATTTGAGAAGAAAACAGAAATTAAAAATGGAGGGGAAAAAAAGACAAAACTTTGGCCAGATAAGCTATCAATAATTCAAAGAATCTCTGCCTTTTATAAAATAAATAATGAAATTAAATTAGTTTGTTTGAAAGAGTGACCTTCCAATATTTTAAGGTTGACTTTGTGCTTATTTAAACTTTCTAAATAACTAAAAATAACCCTTTGTAGGATATTTACTTATAAGAAGAAAATTGCTCTGGGACATTTTCAAATGAAACCAAGCAAACTACATTTTCTGCATATAAATATGGTATCACCTAGTCTTCATAAAAGTCAACCACAACTTCATAGAGAATGTTTTCCTTTCTTTGAGGAAAAAACCTAATTCCTGTTTCTAGTTAGAATACCTTCTAGAGTATAATTAACTTTTTGAGATTTACTGTAGCTGCTTTCTTATCGCTGAAAAAAGTTATTGAAATGATAAATGTATTTGACTGTGAAGGAAATAACACACAGAGAGAAGGTTAAATTTATTAAAGCAAACAACTAGATATAATTTAAATAATATTTTGTTAGGGAGACCACTTCCAACATCTCTCCTTCTAACTACCATAATTTCTCAGAAAATGTGCAACATTTAGTTTATTCTTCATGAGTACTGTTGCTTGGATTTATTTTGTGACCTAAACTTCATTTTTTGTGCTGGTCCCGGTTCTACTGGACCACTTTCAGAATTGGCCTCAGAGTTTGATATCACCTGTTCACAATAAGCATACTGTCTGTTCTATCATCTTCTGAGCTCTGCTGCTCAGGGCTACATTTCGTATCTCTGAGAGGCATCATAGTCATGGTGTTTTCATCATTCTTACTGTTAAGAGTATAGTCAGTATATACCTAATTCCTTTGTTAACCTCTTTCTAACTGAATCTTTATGTACCTCAGAGATGTTGATTTAGTTCAGAGCTCTGAGTTCTTTGACTCACTCCAAAGTCTCATTGAGTTGAAAGAGGGTTCTTTTACAATCTGCAATTTTAGCTTCTATCCCAGTCTGCCAATCGCACTTGAGCGCGCTCTCTTTCTCTCTCTCTCTCTCTCTCTCTCTCTCTCTCCCTCTCTCTCCTTCTCTCTGCCCCCATATGCACACACACACACACACACACACACACACACACACACACACCATACAAAACACCCCCACACATAATTGACAATCCACAGATGTTTTATTTATAATACAAGCCCGTATGTATACACACATGTGTATATAAGTATGTATATTAATAATTACAAACACATTGTAAAATTCTAATTTAAATCTCATTACTTGGATAATCTTTATTATGACTTTACTGTGGGTGCTACATATTGGCTATATAAGATAACAAGTTTTATAATTAAAAATAATTAATATAGAATCATCTAGTTTTGATAAAAGTCAACCATAATTTCATAGAGAATGTTTTCCCTTCTTTGAGGGGGAAAAATAATAATAATTCCTGCTTCTAGTTAAACTACCTTCCAGAGTGTCAATAACGTTCTGTAGAAATGAAGACATATACTTTCATCTTCACCAGTATCTTGAAATTTTTAAAATAATCTGTCATTAGTTTTTATGTCATGATTTTTTTTTAAATTTTCAATTTCAAAACAAATCCAGAATAAACTAAAAGGCATAAAAATATCTTAAAAAGTCCCACAGATAGCAATCCCTGTTAGAGTCTGTAAACAAGTCAAGATGGCGCCTGGCATTTTGCCAGAGGGAGTGGTTTGTGAAGTAACGCCAGTGAGCCATTAAGTGTGGAGATTCCTTATTGGTTGACTGCTGTATCTAGTTTATGTTAATTAAGATAAGCTGTGTGGAATGTATAAATACCTCTGTTGTCCCACAATAAACAGATCCCACTCCTGCTGTATCAATGTACACAAGTTGCTCCTCACTCCCCCCCCCCGCGCCCCCTGGTTATTTTGCTGTAGCCAGACTGCGGCAAATCCCCTCTTATTCATGGTTTTGCTTCCCATGTTTTCAGTTATATGTCATTAAATGTAGTCAAAAATATTAAATAGATAAACAATATTTGGTGTTCAAAATATTAAAAGGGAATTTCCCAAAATACACAATTTATAGGTTTTGAAAAAAATGCTATTAGAGCTTTTTATTATAATTTTTTGATTGTATTATTGGTTACTGTTGTTAATTCTTTTTCTGCCAATTTTATACATTGGATTTTATCACTGACTTATCAATGATGTATGCATAGTGGGAAAACATATTACATATTCCATAGAAAGTTTTCACTGGAGGTCTCCACCTGGTGTGTTATGGGGAACTACCATATCCTTCATTTATGCTCCTCAAAATTTTAAATTATGTAAGTATTGGTAAATTGTTATAAATTATTGTATAACTAAAAGCTAACCTACATATCTTCCTCAAATTTATTTCATTTTCCTATTAATACTCTTTCTCTGGGAGAAGTTCCAATATGAACTAAGTAAAACATTTAGGAGCGATATTTCGGTAGTGTCTTCCAACACAAATCCTCATTGTTTCATTATTTTTTGTGACCTTTAAACTTTTGAAGAGTATTTACTAGTATTTTGTAAACTTTTCCTTAAAGAGGAATTATCTGATTTTTTTTCCTGATTTTGTTATATACTTTTATTAAGAATGCAGAAGTGAGTATGCCCCAAAAGGTAACATATTTCAGGAGGTAGATGATAGCAGTGTGATTCATTATTGATTATATTATTTTTTATGCTTACTTAAGGTGTGCTATGGTATGTTACTTAACAGTGAAATTATGTTTTTTAATAAGTAATAAATATCATGTAGAAAGAAATTTTGAGAATATGTAGGCAGTTTCTTGTCATGTTTGAACTAGTTAATTTTGGCAAAAATCTATCTCAAACTCTAATTTAATTATTCATTGAGTCACAAGACTATCTAGACTATAAATTTATTTTGGTTAATGATATTGAGATGCTTAGCCATGTACACTTTTATAATTTGACAGCAAATTCAAAATATTACAGTGATATATCTGAGAAAATGAGACAAAGGATGAAGATAGCTATAACTTTATATCACTGCAAAATACATGGTTTCTAGGGACTTTTGGAACCTACTTAAAGTAGGCAATAAAGAGTCTTGATGAAAATGAAAACTGAATATTAGTACCTATTTGATACAAAAGTAAAATAATAGCTTACTATATTATTTCTAGTGTCCTATGGAACATTAACAGGACTGAATAATCTTAAAAGTGAATAATGATTTGGAAATGTATGTGGAAATATACCCATTTAGTATTTATTGCAGAGAAAAAAAAAGTTTTTCTAAAACTGAGTATACAAATTTGACAAATAAAAAGATGCCAAACTTTGCATATACTATAGCAGCATTGGGAAGGAAGATTTTTTAAATTGATCTGAAGTCTTAAGATCTGAATTCATGTTTTAGAGCTATGAATATATATTAAACATGGATGAAAACATAGTTGAACTTTAGCAGAACAGAAAATTACCCAATCTGTGTATGCTCTTAATGACAATCATATTATTTTAGAAAACAGATTTAATTGCAAATTTTAATATATCATGTACACATGAAGAAACATTTCAGCATATAATTCAATCATTTTAATTGACATTGCTTATCCATGTTTCCTTTTTTTGAAATCAAGTAAGAAAGTTAAGATGATCTAAGTTGTTTATGATCGTTGGGAATATGATCCACTATATTCAAGGAAATTAAGCGGAATAATTTTCTGAACTAGAAGAGTAAAGGAGGGCTCACCATGAGCACCAGATAGGTAGTACATGGATTTTGCAAATTATTCATATCTTTGTTTTCTAACCCAAAGAATTTACTCCAGGCATGTCATTTCTGTCCAATAGTTTGAAGCAAGGACATGAATACACATGAGGAACATACTTTTGGATAACTTGTATTTCATTTCACAGTTTAAATCACTTGGCAAATGAGTGCTCAGCAAATACTTAGACCCTAGAGTAGTCATTCTTGGTTACCCTACTAATAGCATCTTCACTAATAAAAGCTTAATATTAGGGAGCCAGATCATTTTTTTTTTCTGAAAAATAGTATACTACCTATCCACAAGAATTAAGGTATATTAGAGCAAGAGCTGCCATTTTAATTTAAGAGAATTCAGAGAGAATGAATTCTAGTGAAAAAAGGGAAAACTCACTGCTTTAAATATCACATTTCGAAGCAAGTTATTGTTTATAGATTGATTGCCTTAAAATATGTTTTATAATTTTGAAGTGGATTTAATAGTATTCCCCCCAAATTTATGTTACCTATAACCTCAGAATATGACATTATTTAAAAATGTTTTTTTTTTTTGCAAGGAAATTATTTAAGAATTTCAAAATGAAACTATCTTGAATTTTGCCAAAGCCCTAAATCCAGTTCCTTATAGAAGAGTAAAGAGAGACATACATGGTAAAGAACATTTACAGATGGAGGTAGAGATTGGAGTTATGTTATCACAAGTTAAGAAATGTCTGGGATCACCAAAATCTGGAAAAGGCAAAGATTCTTCTCTAAAACTTAAGTGGGAATATATCTTTGTCAACATCTTTATTTGGACTAACCTGATCCAGAACTGAGAATAAACTTCTTTCATTTTAAGCCACCTAGATTTGGTAGCAAGAGTGAAAAGTTGCTGTAACAAATACCTAAGAATGGAAAAATGCCTTTGGAATTGGATAAAGAATAGTAGTTGGACCAACTTTGATATACTTGACAGTTATCTAGTTGTCTTCATTACTGGTGTTTCACCACCTCTTTTCTCTTTGGACCTGGCTCTACGGCTAGTACCTCTAGTTCAGGCTATGTTCCGTGTAACAAGGCATTGCACATTTATATTGATTCTTGTTATTCTGTATTTCATCCTGTGTCCAATAAGGCAACTACTTATGTGTTGCATTATTTATTTCCAAACCTTCAATAATCATTATCTTCAGAAAATGATATTAGAATTTCTAAAACTCCATGCATAAAGTGCCTCTGGACCATGCAGGAATCAAGAGTTTTGGTGTTACTCTGTATTTATCTTTCCTTTCAAATCACATTTTATTCTATTTATTTATTTAGTTATTTGTTTGTTTGTTTTTTGGTGGTGTTGGGGATCAAACCCAGGTCCTTCTGCATGAAAGGCATGCACTCTACTAACTGAGCTATATCTCCAGCCCCCCTCCACCCTTTTTAATATTTTTAGTTCTATATAGAAATAAAACCTTTATTTTATTTATTTTTAATGAATCATAGTCATTCAAGTGAATATTACTTCTCATAATGTCAATTATTTGCTCTTGGGCAACTGAATTTTAGAACATGGTCCTAAGGTCTTGTATGTCTTCCCAAGTCTTCTGAACCTCATACAGAGAGTCCATTTGTAAAGTTTGCAGAATCCACAGAGAACCATCTCACATCTACCAAACTCTGGCAACTTGATTCAGACTTCCAGCTTCTAGAACAGTGAGTTAATAAATTTCTGTTACTTTAAGCCACCAGTTCATGGTCCATTGTTACAACAGCCTGAGGAAGTTGATACCAATTTGTCAATTTTTGTCAATTAATTCAGATTTCAAAGTCACCAATCAATCTTTGTCACTTGATGTGGCCTTTCTCTTGACTCCTCACATGACTTTGGTCATGCAAGACTTATGATTTGTTTTTCTTTCAGAACAATATTAAGTAAATATCTTTAAAAAAATTAGTTTCTTATAAACCCTCTTTGTCTCCAATACTTTTAAATTACTTGCATTTCATCTATTTTCTCACCTTTATAAGACTTTCTCCAATTTTTTTCAGTGTATTTCCAAAACACAAACCTAATCCGAAAAGTTACATTCAAATAAATCAATTCATAAATACATACTGATATCACATATATGCTGATAACAATACCAGGTAATAGGGATATAAGATAGCCAAAGACCAGATCCTCCTATCTTATAGTTTTTAGTATGTAACTATTTGACAATGGGATAATCATTTGGAAAAGAGTGATGCAGAATATCATGCTATACATTTTTTTTGTTCTGAAATTTTGATTCATTGATATTACCTACCTAATGATAGGAATAAGTCAAGTTAAAAAGAGTACAATTCAATTTTCTTACATTATAAAGACTCTGATATTGAAACTAAAGAAGTATATATTACACATATGATATATATTATATATAAGATACATATGTTCAAATATGTTCTTTTATTTCTTATTGACAAATAAAATTTTAATATATTTATGATATGATATTCTAAAATATTTATAGATTATATAATGGATAAATAAAGCTAATTAATATTTGTATCACTTCCTATACTTATTTGTCATGAAGATTTTAAATCTACTTTCTTAGCAATTTTTTTATTCTAGTATCTCCCTTTCCTTGATTATCAGGTTCTTTAATATTTAAAGTCCTTAGTGAACTCATATTTATCTTTTAAAACCAATTTTATCTCTTATTTCTTATATTTACTATGTAAGAAAGGTTTTTAAATGATATTCACCTTCCATAGATATTGCTTTATTATAATGCTGTGCTCTAAAAGGATCACTTCACATTTATCTCAGGATAATGAATGCTTAGTGTTCAAATAGGAATTAAGTTTGCCTTCCAATATACAAGTGAAAGTCGATAGATCTATGTGATCTTTGGCAAGATATTTAATGTAAAATACTTAGTTTCATTGACAATGAAGTGACATTATTACTTCATTAACATATTTGAAAAAAGTGTGCATATATTTAAACAATTACAAACAGAAATACTGATGGAGGTTCCTATTTCCTTCATAATTTTTAAATATTTTATAGACTCATGCATAATTTTTAAGCAATAAAAACAAAATAATTAATCTTAATCATATTTTCACAATTTATAGTACAATAAACTCCATAACATGACTCTTTTTATATTAGAAAATATTTAATTTTAAAACAGTTCATACAGCAGTAGAATCTATATGTAAAAATATAACAATTATCTATATTTAATTATCTAAAGGAAATATTCCCAAATCTTCACACAGAAATGTCATATTTTAATATATATCAGTGGATAACAACTATGAACCTAAACTGAAAAGAGGAACTGCTCATTTTTATATTAAAATTTTTGTAGACAAGGAAAAAAGAACTGATGTAATAATATATTAAATCTTAGTTCTAACTACTTAAAATAATGTCTATCCTATATATAAGGCTTATGAATAACTTCACATATTAGATTTTGGGAAAATTTGAAGTTTTTAATATTTTTTACTATAAATTGCCTAAATTATGTACAAGTAATGAGTGATGGCTAGAAAATTGTCAGAGTCTAAACAAGTCAGGATGGCGCCTGGCATTTTGCCAGAGGGAGTGGTTTGTGAAGTAACTCCAGGGAGCCATTAAGTGGGGAGATTCCTTATTGGTTGACTGCTGTATCTAGTTTATGTTAATTAGATAAGCTGTGTGGAATGTATAAATACCCCTCTGGTCCTACAATAAACGGCTCCCATTCCTGCTGTATCAATCTACACAAGTTGCTCGTCACCCCCCGGTTATTTTGCTGCAGCCAGACTGCGGCAGAAAATTCCAAAAAATATATAATCCTTTCAAATATGCAAAGCTAAGTAATTTGAATATTGTTTTAAATTTATCTTTCATACCAGAAAATAGCTAGGAAAATTAATTAAACAAATCATTTCTGATAATTTATCATAATTTTAGTCAGAAACAAAGGATTTTGTTAGCAAGAATTTATAATATTATTGACATGTCTTCAAAAATGAACTGGCAAGATTTCTATTTTTTTCTAAAAAATATATTTTTATGAGGCTGAAGAAATTATCTGAGGGATAGTTATCCATATGGGAGATGTGAGTTGAAGTTTATTTGCAATAGTCTCAGTTGTGTTGGTATAATGATGCCAGGCTAGAAATATACCTACATTCTTGAACTCTGACAAATATGCTTGAACCTGGAATCTATATTCAAAATGTGTGTATAGAATGCATGACACACTAAGGAATATATTTACATGATTTCTCAACTTTGTCAATTATTATTTCTTGACTGGAAAGAAATTGTGTGTACGGTAGAGAGATGAGAAGCTAAGAGTATCGTTTTCATGAATCCAAGTAATAAAAGGGAAAATATTTTACATATTAAGATTTGATTAATTTACATTTATAGTCACTCCTCCTTAAATTGAACAATCTTAAAGGGTAATATTTTGAAATGCTTGTATTACCTGTGCAAACATTTCTATACTTAATTAGAATTTAGATGTACTAAACTCCCTGTTTCATTTTTCTTTTTTGGATTTTTCTTTTGGGTACAATACATGATTAATGATTCTTTCTGTGAGAATCTTAAGACAATAAAATGTCCTTTTAAAATACATCTTAAATATTTTTACTTTACCTTCATGCTATAATCTTAATTTAACTGTATTATGATTTGCATTTGAACAAATGTTTACCCTATGCTCTTTGAATATATTATTTTGTTGATCTATATTATTTATCATTTTGGACTAAGAATATGTTATTTCTTATTCTGTCATAGATAACATTAATATCCATTTTGTATTTTGTCATTTCCTCTATTGTCTTTGAAACATATTAAATTTAAAAAGAATTTTAAAATATAAACATTTTATCCCATTTTTTACAAATAATCTTTTTATTTTGGTAATATTTTATTTATGATATTATAAATGAATTTAAGAAACTCAATAGAGTATAATGCTATTTTCTCACAAAGACCTGCTGTATTTTTTTCAGTGATTCTTTGTGAAAAAACTTTTTCACATTTTCAAGACTTCCTTGAAACTAAATATGGCCAGAGAATTGATATTGTCAATGACATGTGAACTGAAAACATATGGACAACTTTTCAACATTAGCCATAAAACACTTCTGTATCAGCTATTTCACCACATCCCCTTCTGTCCGCCCAATAGTTGAGCATGGTGAATTTACAAGCCATGTGTTGAACATGGCAAAGTCCCAGGATGAAATGATTCTTAATTTCTGAATCATTACAAGAAAGAGACAAACAGACTAGAAAACTTGTTGTGGACATTATGTGCCAGAGTAATAAACTCATGTAACTATAAAACCATTTGTTGCCCATTTATGGTACCTCCAAATTTACCAAGTACAGTTCTTTCTAACAGTCATATTGTGTTTATTTACAAATAAGGAACTTATTTTCTCAAATATGTTTAGCTCACTAGTTCTCTTCAAGTTTCTTTTAACATGTTATTATAAAACCCAAATGTAAGAGTATATCTTAAAAATTCTGAAAGGGCTGGGGTAGCGCACTCGCCTGGCATGCATGCAACCTGGGTTCTATCCTCACCACCACATACAAATAAAAACATGTTGTGTCTGCCAAAAACTAAAAAATAAATATTAAAATTCTCTCTCTCTCTCTCTCTCTCTCTCTCTCTCTCTCTCTCTCTCTCTCTTCTCTCTCTCTTTAAATTTTACTAAAAATTTACTAACAAAATATTAGAATTTTAAAAAATCTTATTCTGAGGCCATTTCTACCTGCTCTGGAAAAGATATTGCCAGGCACTGTCTTGCCATTTTATAGTTAATTTACTCATTGGGACTAATTAAAAATTGTTCATATAGAGTACATTGTCATAAACTCATCCTGTACTGAAAAATGGCATTTATAATTATTTTTTCTTCTCACATATTTAGAGTAACAGTGGAAAAGTAATATTATTGATAAAGAAACAAAAAGCATAAATATTAAGGTATAATAATATGTGATATGGAAGAGAGTTTTTAAAATATCCATCTTTATCCTCTATTTGATATGATGTGGCTAGAAAATGTTGTCCAAATCTTTTGTGTCTAGGTAAGAATATTTAAAGTTTTCTAATCTTTAAAGGGTCTGCAGAACGCATGTGATGAAAGGAGACATGTAACCTCTCAGTCCATACTTTCCCCAAAAGCAAAGTACCCACAGGGTCACATAGTGCTCTAGAATATAGCAGGTTTAAAACTGAAGGAAAGGTAGCAAAATACAACAGTTACTAATATGGCATTATGTAAAAATGTGGATGTGTACCCGATGTGATTCTTCAATCTGTATTTGGGGTAAAAATGGGAGTTCATAACCCACTTGAATCTAATGTATGAAATATGATATGTCAAGAGCTTTGTAATGTTTTGAACAACCAATAAAAAAAATAAAATAAAACTGAAGGACTTAAGACTCCAGGGTTACACACTGAACAGTAATTTCCTGGTTCCCTTTGCTATAGTTCTTTACTACCATTTTCTATTTGGTATCCAGTATTAATTTTCCTCATATATGTGATTTTTCTATGAAATTTTAGCTTTTCTGCTTTCACTAGATTTTAGATTGTAAAAATCATATGAAGTTTACAGAGCAAGGTACAAAATATAATCTCCAAAAGCACCCCCCAATCACCTACTTCCTCTAGACAGGCTCCAAATATCTAGAGTTATCACCCAGTAACTGATTCAAATTATGAATGCATCAAAAGGATTAATTCATGATTATGTTACAGTTATCATAATCTACTGATTTCACCTATGAACATTCCTGTTTAGAGGACTCCTGTTGGGAAGACAGCACATATCTAAATCCTAACACTTTCTTTAAATATAAAGGTCAAAACTGAAACTCCCTTAAAACTGTATCAACACAATATCATGAATTAAAAAGGAAATGACAAAATATACAGTTGAGCAATTAGTTTCACTGAAGTGAAATAGCCAACAAATAGAAATTAGATAAATACCAAATCTGCAACTATATAATCAATGATGAAACTTGAAGTCACTAAAAAATGTAAAGTAACATAATGAGCAAACAATGTTCAGTAGAAACTTATATAAAAGAACTTATAAAAGTAGTATTACATATTAAAATAAATGTCTATATATTTGTAAACATATATTTGTAACTATAATAGTTATTATATTATTAGCTGGATACATGCATAGGTAGAAATTAAGTTACGATCACATCATATTAAAATGTTCATACAAACTTTAGATATGCATATTCAAATATATCTGTCTAAAATGAATGTGTTTTTTTTTTTTTTTTAAATCATGTCTTGAGGATTTTTTTTCCCAAGGAAAATGAACATAAACATTTTAAATAATATTATTCTCATTGATATTGTATATAAAATAAGAAACCAAAGTAAGTTGAGTTAAAAAATCTTATTTTTAAAAATTTTATTTATTTCTTTAATACAGGACAATAGTGGAATGCATTACATTCATAATTATCCATTCACAGCACAATTTTTCATAACTCTGTATAAAAGTATGTTCATGCCAAATTATGCCATTGTACATGAGCTCTCTTATTTAATTTTTTTTACTTTAAAATTCCTTTTTTTAAAAGAGAGAGAGAGAGAGAGAGAGAGAGAGAGAGAGAATTTCAATATTTATTTTTCAGTTTTCGGTGGACACAACATCTTTGTTTGTATGTGGTGCTGAGGATTGAACCCGGGCTGCACACATGCCAGGTGAGCGCACAACAGGTTGAGCCACATCCCCAGCTCCTACATTACAATTCTTAATACACCTTTATTTTTATTTTGAAGGGTCTGGGGATTGAAATCAAGGATGCTGTTCACTGTGCTACATGCCTTGCCCTTTAAAAATGTTTCAATTTGAAACAGGGTCTCTGTAAATTGACCAGGGTTCTCACACTTGAGATTCTCCTGTCACACCCTCTAAGAGCTACATGACCATCTTATGATAAAATAACCATCTACATAGAAGAATTCATATTAATATGAAATATTTTAATGAGACAAATACACATTATATAAAGTCACAAAATCAGTACTGCATATTTTATATAAGATAGAAAATTGCAGATACAAAAATATATAAAAATAATTGGAAATAAATATACTAAAGAGGTACTAAAGATTTCCTTTGACGAGAGGTATTTAAGCTGTTTTAAAATATGTTTGCTAAATTTAATTTAGTTTGGTCAAATTTATAAAAAAGGAGACAAATTAATTTTTTAAAGGGATAATCAAGTCTAAAATTTAACCAAAAATTATTACATATTCAGGAACTATTTATCATCAGGCTACATGGTTCATATGAAATATTTAAAAGCATTGTCCTACAAAATGTCTCTAAAGAAGAAAGAAACTGTAAATGAATCTTAAGCATAATTATCCTGTAACTAATTAGCAAAAAAAAATGTAAATTTAAACTTAAAAATAGATGCTAAGTAAGGTGGCACACACCTCTAATCCCAGCAACTTGGGAGGCTGAGATAAGAGAATCACAAAAGTTTGAGGCCAACCTTAGCAGTTCAGTGAAATTCTAAAAATTAGCAAGGCCCTGTCTTAAAATAAAAAAAAAAAAAATTAAAAGGTGTGTATATGTAGCTCAGTGGCAAAGTGCTCCTGTGTTCAATATCTAGTACTAAATATTAAAAATAAAAATAGAAATAGATTTAATTCAATTAAATAGATTTTTCTCCAAAGATTACAGACAAATGACCAACAGGTATATGGAAAAATGATTGATATAAATAATTAGGGAATTGCAAATTAAAACTAAAAAGTGATATTGTTTCATACCTGTTAGGATGGTCATTATCAGAAAAACAAAAGCATAAAATAATTTATTGGAATCCTATACCATCTTGGTGGAAATGCAAAATGGGGCACCCATTTTAATGAACAGTATGGAAGTTTGTCAAAAATGTCTAACTACCACATAATGCAGTAGTAATACTTGCATGTATTTTCCAAAAGACTTGAAATCAGCTCAAATATATCTATATCTATATCTATATCTATATCCATTGAAGTCACTGCAATGTGATTCACAATAGCCAACATGTGGGAAAGACTTAAAAAGCTGTGGATACTTGAAGAAAATATGATATATACACACAATGCCATATCATTCATTTACCAAAAAGAGAAGTCTTGTCACGTGGTACATAATGAAAGAATCAGAAGACTTTATGAAAAATGAAATAAACCAGTCACCACAAGATCAATGGCACATGACTTCATTTCTATGAAGTATCTGAAGTACACAAATCTATGGAAGCAGAAAATACTCAGGGGTGTCAGGTGCTGGGTGAATGAGAAAAAGGGCAATTGCTATCTAGTGGAAATAGAGTTTAAGTCATGTAGGACACAAATATTCTGGAGCATGAAAGTTTATGCCATTGTTTCTTTTCTGTTATTGTGCTTAAAGTAAATAATACTGTATGATAGAATGAAGATTTATGATGGTAAATCACACAATACATTCTTTTTATCACAATTTTCCAAAATATTAAAAATTAAGCAGAATTAATATATCATTTATAAAGAATATCTCTATTGTCTATTAGATTATCATAACTCAGCAAGAGTTAACTTGTCTTACTGTCCAGTCAATTATGGTTCAAAATAATTTTTGTCAATTGAATTCCTCAGAATCACCTTCTTTTTTTTTACTCTCACAAGAAAATAGTTTTTCAGTTGTTGACAGGTTTCCCAATTTCTGGTGCATGAAAATTGTGGGGTTTATTTATGGTCAGTTTTTCTGTTAACTGTTATTTGAATCTAAAAGCATTTCTCATTATTTTCTTTACCATTAAACTGAGATTTTCATATGACTTCAATGAACTTGAGATAAATTCCAGTACTCTATTTACTGCCCCAAGATAAAGTGTTTTTTTCCTCTTTACTGACAGATGACCTACTTAAATCATTGTTCTTCACAGAAGAATACAAATTATTTGTCAAAATTTACTGTTTTCCACAAAGATTCATTAATAAGAAACAAAAAAAATTACACTTAATTCATTTTTTTTGTCATTTGATATCTTTTCAACTTGAAATTTCTGTATAAAGAACATAGTTATTCTTTTGGTAGGTATAATACATTTATTTAAGGAATTGGCTTTTTTTTCTGAATGAAGTAGTAGATCAGAAAACTAAATAAGAAACAAAACAATGCATTGACCACTTAATAAACATCAAGGATGTGTGTAAATATCTATAATGCTTTGTGTCTTAACTCAGTAAGTTCATTTTTGAGATCATCCTATTTCTAGGAATCAATAATAAAATACTGCTTTCTGCAATGAAATAAGGATGTTTCCATTACTTAATTTTACAGTCATATCAAGGCTTCTTAATAAATTTGAGACATCTGAAATATTTTTCTAATTTTTATACTACTCAAATCAATGCATTAATGTCGGCATATACTTGAAATACAACATATTTTATTTTTATGTTTATACCATAAAATAAATCAAGGCATTACACTGAGTTTTATTTTTTTTAAATAATTAACATGATCAAGATACCATTTTCATACAAATTAAACGTTTTTAGGTATATGTGTTCATAAATTATAAAACTATATGACCATTCAATATTACCTTATAATGATCATGAACCATTCCTATAATCATATAAGGTTTTCTTTCGTTTTTTAAAATAATAATAATAATAATTATTATTATTATATGACAGTGGAATGAATTACAATTCTTATTACACATGTAGAGCACAATTTTTCTTATTTCTTCTTGTATACATAGTATATTCACACCAATTCATGTCTTCATACCTCTACTTTCTATAATAATCATCATTACATTCCACCATCATTAATAACCCCACACTCCCTCCCTTCCCTTCCAATGCCTGCCCTGTCTAGAGTTCGTCTATTCCTCCCATGCTCCTGTTCCCTATCCCACTATGAATCAGCCTCCTTATATCAAAGAAAACATTCAACATTTGGTTTTGGGTATTGGCTAACTTCACTTAGCATTATCTTCTCTAAATCCATCCATTTACCTGCAAATGCTATGATTTTATTCTCTTCTATTGCTACAGTCAATAACTTATACTTAACTGACATATATAGAATATTCCATCCTTCAATAAGAGAATATACTTTCTTCTCAGCAGCACATGGATCCTTCTCTAAAATATACCATATACTATGCCACAAAGCAACTCTTAGCAAATATAAAAAAGTAGAAATACTACCCTGTGTTCTATCAGATCATAAAGGTTTTCTTTCTAATTATCCTATCCATCCATATCCTATCTTTCAGCCTCAGTCAATCCCCCTTGCACTTTCTTTGATGAAAGATGAGTTTTGCCTACTTACAAATTTCAAAAAAGTAAAATTTGAAGTTTAGACTCTTTTGTCTTTCTCTTCTCTTACTCAGCATGCTATTTTTGAGATTCACCTTTGAGGCTGTGCTCAGCTGTTCTTTTTTTTTTTTAATATTACTATGTAGTATTCCTAGCAATATTATATATTATGTATATAAGGTGTCTTTATGCATATTGCATTATGATATAATAATGTTTATTTAGTTACCTGTTCACTGATATTTGTATACATATAATATTTGATGTTTTCATGAATAAAATGTTTATGAATCTCTGTGTACAATTCATAAGTTTATAAAATGACTTAGAGGTTAAATAACCTCATTTTGAAGTGTACACATAAGTTTATATGAATTTCCAAACTATTTAACATCTGAACCAGAAATACAAGAATGGTTAAGATGCTTTCCATCTACACCAGTGATTAGCAAGTCATTACTTGTTAGCTATTTTATTTGTTATGCAGTAATATTTCATTGCTACTTTAATTGGCATTTCCCTGATGACTATTAAAATTGAATGTCTTTTAATGTGATTATAGTTTGAATACATAGAATCTCTTTTAAGAAGTGTATTTTCAAACATTTTCCTATTTTTTATATATTTCATTCACATTTTTTCCCAAAATAGCAACAACATTAAACCCTTTCAGGGCTTTTCGTCTTCTGTGAAGGCAGTAACTATCCTGATTTCTAACATTCAAATGAATTTCACTTGTTCTTCTTCTAATAAAAGAAGAAAACTGAATAAATGAACTTTTGATTTGTACATAGAAATTGTACATACTATTTAAATAGCAGTTTCAATGCATGGATACATTGTATAATGTTTGAATCAGGTATATGTTTAACAGGTATATATAAGTCAGGTTAAATATATTCTCAGATATTTATTATTTCTTTATGGTAAAAGCTTTCAAAATCTTTTATTCTAGCTCATTGAAAAGTATAGCATACTACCATTATCTATAACCTACTACTCTGCAAATTCTGTGCACCACATAATTTTTTACTGTTCTCTAACTATAACATCCTTACATCCTTTTCCCTCTACCCTCCCCAGCCTCTGGTAATTGCCATTTTACACTCAACTTCTTTGAGATCAACTGTTATATTCCACATATACGTGAGATCATGTGGTACTTAGCTTTCTGTGTCTGGATTATTTCAGTCTACACAATGATCTTCAGATCCATCTATTCAATTGAAAAAGGAAGGGTTTCATTCTTTCCGTGGCTGAACAGTATTCTATCAAGTATAAGTACCCCATGTTTTATCCATTCATAAGTTCATGGATAACTTTTTTCTCTATACTATTGTGAATAATGCTTCACTAAATATCTTTGAAATGGCAAGTTTGTGTTATTATTTATTCATTTATATTTATTTATTTGGATTAGACCCCAAAGACAAAGGAACCAAAAGCAGAAATAAGAGACCCAGAATAGCTAAAGCAATTCTAAGCAGGAAGCGTGAAACAGATGGTATTGCTATACCAGATCTTAAACAATACTACAGAGCAATAGTAACAAAAACAGCATGGTACTGGCACCAAAACAGGCTGGTAGACCAATGGTACAGAATACAGTACAGAGAGACCAACCAACAAAATTACAACTACCTTATATTAGACAAAGGTGCTAAAAGCATGCAATGGAGAAAGGATATCATCCTCAACAAATGGTGCTGAGAAAACTGGAAATCCATATGCAACAAAATGAAATTGAATCCCTTTCTCTCACCATGCACAAAAGTTAACTCAAAATGGATCAAGGATCTAGGAATCAAACAAGAGACTCTACATCTAATAGAAGAAAAAGTTGGCCCTAATTTCTTTCACGTGGGGTTAGGCCCCAAGTTCCTTAATAAGACACCTATAGCACAAGAATTAAAACCAATAATCAATAAATAGGATGAATTCAAACTAAAAAGTTTTTTCTCAGCAAGAGAAATAATATGTGAGATGAATAGGGAGCCTACATCCTGGGAACAAATTTTTACCCCTCACACATCAGATAGAGCTCTAATCTCTAGGGTACACAAAGAACTCAAAAAGTTAAACACCAAAAAAATAAATAAATAAAAGACCAAATAACCCAATCAACAAATGGGCCAAGGACCTGAACAGACACATCTCAAAAGAGGATATACAATCAATCAACAAATACATGAAAAAATGCTCACCATCTGTAGTAATCAGAGAAATGCAAGTTAAGACTACTCTAAGATACCATCTCAGTCCAGTAAGAATGGCATCCATTATGAAGTCAAACAACAACATGGGCTGGCGAGGATGTGGGGAAAAAAGGTACACTCATATATTGCTGGTGGGACTGCAAATTTGTGCAGCCAATTTGGAAAGCAATATGAAGATTCCTTGGAAAGCTGGGAACGAAACCACCATTTGACCCAGATATTCCTCTTCTCGGTCCTATACTCAAAGGACTTAAAAACAGCATACTACAGGGACACAGCCATATCAATGTTTATAGCAGCACAGTTCACAATAGCTAGACTGTGGAGCCAACCTAGATGCCCTTCAGTGGATGAATGGATTAAAAAAATGTGGCATTTATATTATCACAATGGAATATTACTCAGCTATAAAAAATAACAAGATCATGGCATTTGCAGGGAAATGGATGGCAATTGAGCAGATTATACTAAGTTAGCCAACCCCCCCCCAAAAAAAAACAAATGCCAAATGTCTTCTCTGATATAAGGGGGTGACTCAAAATGGGGTAGGGAGGAAGAGCATGAGAAGAAGATTACCTCTAGATAGGGAAGAGAGGTGGGAGGGCAAGGAAGGGAGAAAGGGAATTGCATGGAAGATGGAAGGAGACCCTCATCATTATACAAAAGACATGTATTAAGATGTGAGAAAAAAAATTGCATTACTTTAGATTGGGTAGAAAGAAGTGATGGTAGGGGAGAGGTGGGGTATGGGGAAAAGGAAGGACAGTAGAATGAAATAGACTTTATTATTGCTGTGTGTATATACGTGACTGCATGACCAATGTGATTCTGCAAACTGCACACTCAGAATAATGAGAAATTATATCCCATCTGTTTCAAATGTATGATATGTCAAGGTCATTGTACTGTCACGTTTGATTAACTAAAACAATTAAAAAATAACAAAAAAGCAGAAATAGAAAAATTAGATTACATCACAGTAAAGTAAAATAGTCAAGAAAGAAAACACAAACTATGGTATAATAGGAAAAAAATTGCTAACTATAAATCTGAGAAGAGGTTGGTAAAGGATTCCAAGAACTCCAAGGCAAGAAGCCCAAGTAATCTCATGAAAAATTAGTCAATAGACAATGACTGACATTCTTAAGACACAAATGGACACTGGGTGTAAAAAAAAATGCTCAATATCACTAATCAAAGGGGAAATGCAAATGAAAACTCCACTGGGCCATCACTCCACTCCAGGAAGAATGACTATTGTCAGAAAGACAAACGTGTTGGCATGTCACTGGATGGTAGAGCATCTGGTTGGAATGGGCCTGGGTTTAACCTCTAGCACCAAACACAAACAGAGACAGAAAAATGACAAGTGCTGCGAAGGATGTGGAAAGAAAGAGAGAGTTTGCACACTATTGGTGGAAAGTCAGATTAGCACAATCATCATGGAAAACATTATAGTGGTTCCTCAAAAGATAAAAAGCATGACAACCTTGATCCAGTTATTTCACTACTTCGTACACAAGGACAGAAAATACAGTCAGTATAGTGAGGATCCATCTGCACTCCCCAGTCAGAGACTTTCTTGAATTTGAAAATATTTTATAAAGTGTGTAATCAGATTCATTCTCTAATAATGTATGTCAACATATTTTTTGCACATCTGAGGCTTTAATATAATATATCTTACAGGGAATGCATAATAAGTTTTGATAACCTATATCGTATCTTTGCATGTTTAAAGTGTTGTGTGTGTCTTTTCCTTTAGAAACTTTTTGCCTGCTTCAAGGTTTCAAATTTTTGTTTGTTTGTTTTTTCATTTTCTTTCTTTTTTTCTTTCTTTCCTCTTTTTTCTTATTCCATTTTTTCTTGTTTTTGCAAACATCTTATGTACATTTTTGCCTATTACTCCTATATCTACTTTCTTCTATATAATTATCTCTTTAAATTGTGTTTGTGCTATTTTTTATGTTATTTTTTGTGTATATCATCACAATGTAAAGATACAGGTCATTGCAAATTTCCCCCAAATTATATCCAATTGATCCATTACCTTCTGTCAAAATAAACACATAGTTTTCATGGTATTTCATCATCAAATTGGCCATTAAATAGGTATATGTAATAAGTCTGTCTTGTCTCTGGTTCCAAAAAATTTTTATGTCTATTTTCACAAAAAATATTGGTTTTTGACTATTAAGTATCATATTAAATCTAGAGTTTTGACAGATGACATTTATCTTGCCAAAATCAGTATTTTCTATTTTTAGTTTTCTGATAGTTTTTTTTTAATAGGAATGATTCTTTAATTTTTTAAAAAAATTTAATGAGAGTGTTGCAGAGAATATACTGGTATTCTTCTGTACATACAATGAAATTTGCTATGATTTGGATCTGGAATGTCCCCCAAAGGACTATGATTGATGTTTTGTCCCTAGCCAATGGCAGTACTGGGAGGTTATGGAACCTTTAGGAGGTGAAGCCTAGTGGGAGGTTTCAGGCATTTCCTCATGTCCTTAAAGGAAATGGTGAGAACCTGGTGTATTCCTTTTCCTTTTTCTTTCAGTTTCTGGCCATAAGTTTAACAGTCTTTGTTCCATAATGTATTCCCCTCCATGAATCATAAAGCAAATGTGGGAACCAAGTAAGGATGGAAACTTAAAAAATTATAAGTCAAAATAAGTCTTTCCTCATAACACACGTATTTTTAAAAAGTAATGAAAAGGTTTCTAGAACTAAATTTGTTAAATTATTTTTAAATGTTACAGCCACTTCACTTTCTTGTTATAAACCACATTAAATATTTTGGCATACTGGAGAGACACTTGTTCAGATTTCCTTCCTGAAGAATGGCCTCAGAGAATATAGTGGACTCATTGTCCTGACTGGCAAATCCATTAATGCTTAGGCCATTTTCACCCTGAGCTGCTTTAAGCCAGTGACTGAGTGCAGCTGGGATCCCAGGCAAGACCCATTTCTGTGTGATGTTCAGTTCTATTTATTGTCAGCCCTTGCTCAAGAAATATGCCCCTCCCTCATCAGGATTATGTCAGAACTGTGCTATGCTGTGGTGCAAAATTCTTACTATCCAGTTTTCATCTCTAACTATTCTTTAACATTTAACTGACCTGCACACTGCCCAAACAATTCTCTAGCCTACTCGTCTCCTTTTTCCTTTATTCATGATGGGTTCTTTCTTTCAATAAATGTCTCATGTTTAATACTATTTGCATAAGTGTATATTTATAAAATTATCATATTATACAGATATCCAGTATAACCATTTAGATTCAATTTAATTAATATCTTCAGAATATTACATCTATATTAGTAAATGATATTTGCCTGTAGCTTTTACTTTTAAAATTTTCTAGCACATGTTTAGTGCAATGACATGCGATAACTGGAATGAGCTGCAAAGTTTCTGTTTTTGCTCTGTTTGTTTGTTTATTTATTCAAAAATTTTTGTAAAGAATTGGTTTTATTGCATGGTAGAATGTTGGATAGAGATCTCTAGAGAAGGCCCCTGGGCATAGGGTTTTCTTTATGAGAAACTTTCAAAGTTCAGGATTATATCCCACTAACCTCCATCATAAAGTCTTGTAAATTAGACTGTTTGGGGATTGTAGGTTAGGTCTTGGATTTATTTAGTGATTACAATGCATAGAAAAGTAGGATATCTGCCACCCAAATTTGGGAAAACTAACTTACATGCAATAACATAAATGAGCATCTTATTGATGGTTTTGACAATTTTTATGAAGCAATTACACAAATTGATTCAGCAAAGGATGAGGTTATAAAGCAGAATGCAGTGTTGCACCCCAGTAATCCCAGTGAACCAGGATGCTGAAGCTTGAGCATCTGAAGTTCTAGGCCAGACTCCGCAACTTAACTAACCCTCTTCAACTTAAGAGGAACCTGTCTCAAATGAGAAATAAAATAAATACACAGGATGAATTCAGTGGTAAAGCATCCCTTGGCTCAATCCTTAGCACTAAATAAATAAATAATAATAAGTCTATTTAACTTATGATTTCTAACACCATAAACTAAAATGGGTCATTAATGAGCAATAAAAATAAAAGTTTTCAAGAACAAACTGCATGAAGATTAAAATGATACAAATGTCTATTTAATTTGAAGCATTGTTTTTGATATGTAAGAGATGTTCCGAATGTTCACATTGAACAATGTCTTGACTTTTTAAAAAAAAAAAAATATGAGATACCAACATATATGGTTAAAAAACCAGCCACTATCTCAGAGCAAAGCCTGTCCAAGGAAGGGGGTGTGACACTTGTGCTTGGAAAGACCCACAGAGCACTCCTAGACACATACCCACCCTACTGAGTTGTTTATCTACAAATAACAGGAGAGATCTGTGGAGCCAGGTGTCCCGGACTCAGTCAGGCTAGGTGAGGACCCATACCAAGCCCCTAGCAACCACCAATCAGCATGAGACAGGGAAAATACCTGGGATGCCAGATGACCCTCCCAGTAGTTTATAGTGGTTGATAACATGTTGGGAAACCATGTAGTTCAGCATGCACTCCCCTCATGGCTTAAACCAATCAGTTCAAATGAATCCCCCTCTTGTACTAACCAATCACCCTAACCCAACTTGCTCACGCCAGTGAATGTGCTAATCATATTTTAGAGTTGTGTTAGGATTTTCCAATGGTGTGTGATGATTTGCTAAGAGATGCTCTGATGTATGTGAAATCCCTGCCTTCCCCAAAGAGTGTATAAAACTGCTCCAAACCCTGGGCTGGGGCCTCTCAATGTCACCAGTTGCTGTGTGCATGCAGTGGACGGAGCTAGTTCTCAATAAACACCTCTTTGCTGCTTACATCCATCTTGGTCTCTGGTGGTCTTCTGGGGTTCCCAAATTCGAGCATAACATGGTGTCTAAATTTCTAATAGCAAATGATGATATAGTTTGGATTAATTATCCCAGAGTAGTTTTAAGTAGAACTTTGTACAAAATTTTTCAAATCCTCTGACCAGGTTGATATCCTATGAAAGTTATTGTTTCTGTTATGCTCGAATTCAGGACCCCCAAAAGACCACCAGAGACCAAGATCTATGTAAACAGCAAAGAGGTGTTTACCCTGAGAGGCCCTGAGCCCAGGGTTTGCAGTAGTTTTATACATTCTTTGGTGAAGGCAGGGACCCTCACATACGTCATAGCATCTCTTAGCAAATCATCACACACCACGGGAAAATCAAATAACAACTCTTAAACATGATTAGCACATTCACTGGCGGGAACAAGTCGGGTAGGGGTGATTGGTTACTATAAGAGGGGGATTCTTTTGTACTGATTGGCTTAAGCCAAAAGGGGTGTTTCTGCTGAACTACATGGTTTCCCAACACCATAAACTACTGGGAGGGTCATCTGGCATCCTAGGTATTTCCCTGTCCCATGCTGATTGGTGGATGCTAAGGGGTTGCTATGGGTCCCCACCTAGCCTGACTGAGTCAGGGACACCTGGGGCAGCAGATTTCATTTGTAGATAAACAACTTATCAGGGTGGGAATGTGCCTAGGAGTGCTCTGTGGGTCTTTCCAAGGACAAAGGTCATGTCCCTTCCTTCAACAGGCTTTGCTCTGAGGTAGAGGCTGTTTGTTTCATTTCTAGGTAGACATTCTTAAGGAATATTCTCTTTAAATTCAGATCATCTTTTAATATTAAAAGCATTTTTGTTTTCTCATTTAAAATTAATATTTTATTATATATATTGTGCTATAAAATTGAAGTAGAACATATGATTTTTGCAAATGCTTTAACAGATGATAAAATTGTAAAATTAATATTTTCTATTGGTACAAAATAGTTTTAAATTATATTTTATAAAGCCTTCCCCTACAATAATTATTTTATGATTATAGGTATACTTATAATTTATATTATTCTTTATATCAATTTAATGACATTTTTGTGTTCACTGTATAGTTTGATCCTTTATGTCAGCATGGCTTTTCTCATACTATTCTTTGTTATCTCAAAGACTTTAGGACCTGTACTTGTACGTCTTTCATCCTTTATGCTTGCAGGTTGTGTCATGCCTTCTGTTTTACTACTCTTTGGTATGCTGTGGTCTCTCAATTTTAGTATTTTTATTTAAATCTTGTATTGGCTCTATTAATATTTTTATATTGCTTACCTGTTCTGTCTTTGCTTTCCTTTCTTTTTCTAAAATTTATTACATTTAATTTGCTCTTTTTTGTTATTAGGGAAAATTTATACAATTTATATTAAGAATTTGTTATTTTATTAGATTGATGCAATGTTTTACACCTAATCCCTGTTTCAGTGATACTATAAGCATTTTGATTTTCTGTATCATTTTAGTTAAATTTAAAAGTGTTTTAACTTCCATTTTCATATATTTGATTTGTGACAGCTTTATAACTATTTTATTTACAACTATTTGGCTATATCCTAAATAACCTCTTTTTGTATTTATAATTTAATTGTCCTTTGGTCAGAAAACATACTCATAATTGTTTCAGTTTTTTTTTATTATTATTTACTAAGACATTTTATGGCATTGAATGTAGCTAAGGAAGTAAATATACCATCTGTACTTCAAAAATTTGCATTTTTTATAGTTTCATGTAAAGTTTCATAAATGTCAGCAAAGTTTAATTGAATGGTACTGTGATTTTCTTT
Organism: Spermophilus citellus; assembly: GCF_964194105.1. NCBI lineage: Eukaryota > Metazoa > Chordata > Mammalia > Rodentia > Sciuridae > Spermophilus > Spermophilus citellus. The sequence goes on from NC_138182.1 coordinate 257,549,862, forward strand.
TCTATTATTTAAACTTGTTCTACCTAAGTACTGAGAAAATTTTTAACCAAATTTGTGGATATTTTTTATTCTTTTGTCTGTTTATTTTCTCAGCTTCTACTTTTTTAATTCTGAAACTGTATTGATAGGCCTATATTTCTTTATATAAGTTATATCATTTTGCTGAATTCATATGTTGAGTTGATAAAATGTCCTTATTCATTTCTGGTTATATTTTTCCAGATATCTACAATGCCTAATATTAAAATAAACATTCCTGTTTTCCTATGATTAGATTTCTTCTTATGTCTCTCTTTTCATTCATTTACTTTATAGAATAAGTATGTACCTTATGATAGAACACTGACAATTGTTTATCTTTTACTGGCTTTTAAATTAAAACACCTTATACTTACTATAATTATAATACATGTGACTTATGTTTATCTTCTTGCTATTTATTTTAGATCCAAATTTATCTTTATTCTATATTTTTTCTGACTTTTTAAAAACTGATTGAGTCATTATATTTCCTTAATTTGCTTAATTTTTATACTCTATACTCTTTTAATTCTTTTTTTTAAAGAATTGCTAATTTGTTTTGTGATATTTACCATTAATTTTTTCTATAGTCATACTATAAGACATAGATTTTAATATTTCATAAACTATGTAAAAAGCTTTCAAAAATAGACTTTGATCTCTTACATCTTATTTTTCATGCCATTGCCCTTTCTTTTATATTGGAAATTCTGGCACATCTATGTGCTGCATAGTATATGTGATTTTTTTGTGTGTGTGTTTTTCTTTATATGTCTTGTAATATCTTATTGTTTGCTGGGTAAGGCAGATAACATATTGTTAAATGTCTAGATTTTTTTTTCTTTCCTATTAGGAATTTTCTTCCTTTTTTTATGAAGCAACTAAGGTAATTATGGGAATGAATATAATCCTCTCCAGACTTATTTTCTTGGTTTTCAAATTCATTAGGTCAAGCTTATAGTAACATTTTTAATTTTATTGAGCTACATGTATGCTCCATCTAGCTCAAATGAAGGCCAGCTTCATTTCTCTTCGCTCAATGTGAGGCTGAACATCATGGTGGGAGAAAGTGGCAGAGGGAAACAGTTTACATGGTGATCATCAGAAAGCAGAGCAAGAGAGTCTCCACTTGCCAGGTACAAATATATACATCAAAGCCACTCCCTAATTCCCACCTCCTCCAGCCACACCTTATCACTTCAAACACTATTCAGTTAATCTCTATCAGGGGATTAATTCACTGATTGGATTAAAACTCTCACAAAAACTAATCAGTTCTCTTTTGAAACTTCTTGCATTGTATCACTTGTGAGCTTTTGTGGGACATCTCACATACAAACATATAAACCATAAAAATATATTTTTTTATATATATACTGGCGATTAAACTCAGGGGCACTTGACTACTGAGCCACATCTCCAGACATATTTTTGTATTTTATTTAGAGACAGGGTCTCACTGAGTGTCTGGCTTTAAACTGGTGATCCTCTTACCTCAGGACCTTAAGCTGCTGGGATTACAGGTGTGTGTCACCATACTAGCTAGGCATCATAGCATATACCTGGAAGAAAGGATGATATTTTATGTATTGCTATATGTCAATTTTCTGACACACAAAATTTTTTAATAAACAATTCTTAATTCAGTGAATATGGGAAGTTATTCTTAGATAAGCAGCTATTATTAAGCAGTGAATATTATGTTGTTAGTACTCTTCCCTCTTTTTGTATAATTCAATCTCTCTTTTTTTAAATCCCACTGAGTTTACCCTCCTTAATGAAGTAAGAAATGCTTGTACAAAGCAAAAGTCTCATGAATTCATACTATTCTTTCCTGAGAGCAGTCCAAAATCACCTTTCCCTATTTTCTCTTCAAAAATCATCTTTGTTGTACATGATGTACACAGAATCCTAAGATTTATTGCTAAAAATACTTGCCTCCAATGACTAAGAATTTATGTAAGCACTATACAGCTATAATTTAATGAGAATTCAGCATCATATAGAATATGCAATTTGGTAGTAATTTCCATTCTCTGCTCATATTACATACTAATCCTGGTTACTAAGTAGAATAAAATATTTTTTAAATAATGTGAACTTATCTGTAAAAATCATGTTTTTATACAAGTGACAATAACCCCATCACAACATTTTGTAGGTGAAAATCCAATGTAGCAATTTTATATATCTTCAATATGAATATAGGAAAGTGTTATTTCCTTGAAAAAAATTGAACAAGACAAATAACACTTTTCCACATGTTGGTTCACTAGAATATGATCTTTCAAAATGTTTTTTCCAGTGAGAAAATATTCTATAAAGTGAATAAATTAAAATATATCCCCATGTACACAGCCAACAGCAAAACCTGTAATGATTAAGAGATCTATGCATCCTAATGAGAGTATATTAAACTGACTTGTTTTTTTCTGTGTTATTTCACTTAATTGTCAAAGGATATCCTTGTAGCTTACTGAGAAACTTATGGACAGATTAACATTTTCACCCTTTGGAATGAATATATCTATGACATGAATTAAGTAAAGAGATTGAGGGAGACTGAAATGATATTGTTGAAATACTTCATAACCAATGACAAATCAATCTTATTTGTAGACTCTATATCTTATGTAGAAAAGAATAATAAAAACACACTGAATTGAACTATTCAATGTTCTCTTAAAATACAAATATAATCTCTATTTATGTTCTCTGGAATCAGGCTTACCAACTTTCCACCAGAGACCTGAGTTGCTATAAGACTCTGGCTTATTTGGGAGAATTTATAGAAAATAGAAAAATAGGACTTCTATTTTCATTATTTCTTTATTTTAGATAATGTTTTTAATGATTTAAAAATTGAATCACAGATTGATTTATTATTCCATTTTTAAAATTTATAAACAAATATATTAGAAATCATTATAATTTATTCTTTTAATTTTATACTTCTCCACTAAGTATTTGGAAATATTATTCAACTAGATCTTTCAATTCATAACTTTTTTGGTTTAGATATGAGCTGTCTTCTAAAAGCTGATGTATGAGAGAGCTGAAGAACATTCAGAAGTGAAAAGATTAGATTTAGAGTTATAACCTGATTAGTGGATGAATAAACTTGAATAGATTTCCTGGGTACTAGCTAGAGGAGTTAGGTTGCTAAAGGCATACCTGTGGGTATATATTTTGTCTCTGGTGAACAAAGTCCTTTCAGCTTCCTGCTGGCCATGTTTCTAAGTGGTTTTCCTCCTCTACACCCTTCTGCCAAGGTGTTCTGCTTCACCTAAGGCTCAGAGCTATGAGGTTGGCTCTCTATAGACTGATACCTCTGAATCCATGAGCCCAATAAACACATCCTCCTCTACTTTTCTTGTCAGGTCTTTTTGTCACAGTGACAAAAATCTGACTAAAACAGAAATTGTTCCTAAAAAGGGTTTGTGGTTCTGAATAACCTGACAACGTGATCAAGAAGATTTTGGAAATTTGGCAGAGTTTATGTGAGAAATTTGAGTCATGTAGACCTGCAAGCTGGGAAAACTTTGGATTGTTGGAAGTAGAGCTTAATGCATGCTTCTGGAAGAACAAAGACCAGAATATCTAAAAGGACTGTAGACAGTAAAAACTGAACTTATGTGTATCAAAGAAGGAAAACTCCTTTGGAAATTGAACTAGAGACCATTCATGTTACATTCTGACTGAAAGTGGTCTACATTTTGCCCATGTCTTCAGACTTTCTGTAAGGTTTAATTTAAAGGCAATGGAATAGTTAATTTGTCAGAGGGATTTTAAGGCGGCACAGCATTCAGGAGTAGCATGAATGTTGCTAGCAGTGTTTAGCCACATTTGCTATGATACTCAGGAGCAGAAAACAAAACAGACATTTTTGAAAAACTTATTTTGTTCAGGAAACCATAAGTAAAACTAGAACTAAAGAAGTTGTGATAGTTAAAGAGATTCCAACCATTAAAGGAATGTTAAATATTTTATGTATATAGCTTGAAGACATCTCTGGAATTGGCAAGACCACACCCATCCTAGACTCAAGGTTGTAGTAGCAAAAGTTCCTTTGAGAAGAGACCAGTAGGGCACCCTGCTTGTACAGAAGGACCTAGGAAGTTGTTTCACCAAATGCATCTGCCCAGGCATCCAAAAGCTCGTGCAGCCATGGCCTCAGGGATTTTGGCTACTGCTTAAGATGGTGGCAGACCTTGGTATCAACAACATAGTGCTGTTTCTGCTGAAATGCAATATTTAAAAGGAAGGCCTGTGAGGCCAGACAAAATATAGAAGAGTCAGAGTCTCTGCAGGATGCCTTCCAGAGGGTGATGCATGAAGCAGTGATAAGAAAGTCAACGCTGCAGAGGAGACACCTGATACTCAGAGATGCCAATAATGTAGGATGTTTGCAGAGGAAAGATTCAGCGATCAAGAAGGAAAGGGGGAAAAAAAAGCCAAGAGAGAGGCCATGTGGGCTATAGCCAGCAAGGCCACAGAGTGGACTTACATAAGCCACTGGGAAAGAACATCACAATGCCATGTGATTCAGATGTTGGATGTGGAGCTACAGGATTTGTTTTCCCAGTTGGATTTCCTTATTGCTTTGGTCCCATTCCTCCTTTCCATGCTCCTTTTTCTTCCTGTTTACTCTGCACCAACATATATTGGATGCTGTTTTTGATATTTATTGGAAACACATCCCATTTCCCTTGAGTTTCAGATTAGTTCGAGTCTGCCCTACTTGAACATCAGACACTTGTGGTGACATTTATTTTAATTGAATAGAATTATTCATTGAAAAGATTTTTATGTAGTGTTTATTAGCAAGAAAGTGTTTATGCACTATACAAATGGAATGAATTGTCCCTAACACTACCCTCATTTGGCATAGAAATTATACCTAGTGAAATTTTTAGCTTGTGGTAATTTAAGTAAATTTAAAAAAAAAAATTGTTCAGGGTAATTCAGACTTTGTATTTTAAAGAGAATTGTCCATCAAAGACATATTATCATAAAACATAAAAGCATTCAGGAAGTTTCTAATAGTAAATATCAATGCTATCAATGCTGTTTGAACTCATGACATGCATACATGATATCTCTTTTGCTGAATCTCAAAAAAGATCAGAATTCAACTTACACTAATAATAGGATTTCAGTAGGAAGTCAAAAGTGTTTATGGACCACAAAGCGTTGTGTGCCCATTGCTAACTTAAGCATGAATTACTTGAAGCAAAGAGATAAAAACAATCTTGTATGTTTTTCTAAAAAAATTAACAAACTTACATTGTTATTTCTGCAAGTTAACTGCCATTTTTGCAATATTTGTATATAATGTTAAACATTGTGTTATTTTAGGTTCAATTAAAACTCTGAGGAGGATTTCAACTGGGCAATACAATAGGATTGTTTTTTTTAGATTTTGGAGAAAACACTCTGCTTCATAAGAAGTGATGGGAGAAGAAAAAGACCATACATAGAGAAATCTACTGAGAAGTCAGTCCATTGATGATCATGATTTGGTTCATGTTAACAGTGGGGAGGGAGGGCATGGTTGTTAAAGAAATGGAAAGTAAAAACATATTTTATAATCAATCAAAATGCAAAAAAATGCTGTAAGATTCTTATCATTCCTTTTGTTTATTCTTCCTGAAGTACTTTACTGATAACTAAAGATCCTATGTACTAATAATGGATATATATATATATATATATATATATATATATATATATATATATATCTTCATTTCATATACCTGAACTGATGCTAATAGTAAAATGAATTTAAATATTCATTCATTCCAGTGTCTAATTGTTTTCAATTATCCAATACTATTTTTATTTTGATAGTGCCCTATCCCATTTATACACGTTCTTAGCCTTTGACTCAGGTAGGTCACTGTTTCATCTCTTAAGTACTGTTTTTGATGGGAGATTGATGTTGAACATTTCAAGAAATTTTGTATGAGAGGCAAATATTGCATAGCACATAAAACCTTGAAATTATTTGAGTTTAAGTGCTTCCTTCCTTAAGATTAATATAAGTGGTAGGTTGGATCTTTCTAAAGGGAAGTTTTCTGTGTAATGAAAGAGTTGAGTTGGTGTTTTCTCCAAATCATTTTCTGATTTCAGAAGAAACAAATTCTTGTTTCTGGAGAGAGGATTGTACCGGGAATTGAACTCAGGTACACTCCAACACTGAGCTATATCCCCACCCTATTTTGTATTTTATCTAGAGACAGGTTCTCACTGAGCTGTTTAGCACTTTGCAGTTTCTGAGGCTGCCTTTGAACTCATGATTCTCCCGCCTCAGCCTTCTGAGCTGTTGGGATTAGAGGTGTGTGACATTGCTCCTGGCAGACACAAAATTTTTAAATATGGCTTTCAAAACATCAAAGGAAATTCTGAGTGGTGTGCATTGAGGGTTAAAAATAATAATCGTCCTTATTAGAACACTTAATTTCTTCATTTAATTTGGTAACAGCAGTGAATTCTTATAAGTTGGGTCATAATAGTATAATTTACTTACTTTTCTTCTCATTGTATTTCCTTAAATAAAAATCACTATACTAGTCTAGTATATTCTCATTGGAATGTTTAACTCACTGGACATACTGTTTCAATAATTATTGTAGTGTTATTTCTTTAAAAAAAAGAATGGTTAAGATTAAAAGTAATTTGATTTCTAAATAATTAAGTTGAAATATTTTCCTGCCCTAGAGGCAGAAATAAAATTCCCCCCAAAATATTTTTTAATCCCTTCCTGAATAGCTTTTATAAATATTTTACATGGCACATGAAAACATGCTACATGAGAAAAAAACTGAGGGTAGCCTTGAAACATCTAAAGGGCTTCTTTGCCATCATTTTCATCCCCTGATCCAAAATATGTATTAAAATATGCTATTCTATATTCTTTTAGTTGTATCCCTTCTTCTTTTCTTTGTAAATATATTATTTAAAAACTATAGTGCGCAATTAGGTTTGTCCTTCCAAATTTTCAAATGTTTTAAAAAGTGTTACTTTTTTAACATGATAGTTTTCTGTTAAAATTTTAAATCTCTAGCAAAAGAAACCAAAAACAAACACAAAAATATGTCCATATGTCATATGAGCTAGAACTTATAATTTAGCTCTGTAACAATCTTGTTATTACTCACTTATGAATAGTATACAATAGGAGGTAAGAGTCTAACATCCAAAGTTAGGGAAATGTGAGGGAATGTTGTATTAATCAGAGAAAATAGTTACAATTGTCTTGTGCCATGCCTTTATTCCTCTTTTGTTTTGTAGAAATGATGACAGTTGTTGTATTAGCTGAAAGCCCTATAGGACACTTCGGACATACCATAGGTTCACCACTGCGTTTATCTCATGAGCTGCATTGCTTTGATTTCTTCTATTCACTCATAAATTACTTTGTCTATGCATTACATCATTAGTGGATATTTCTTAAGTACTTATTCTGGGCCTGGCATGGTGTTGGTTTCAAAGAGAACTTTTCAAGTAGATGATGCTACAGGTCTCCATATTTGAAGAGATCTGTTGCAGTACAGTTTTTACTTAAGTTGAATTCATGTTATGGTGCAGTGGTTCTCAAACTTTCCTGTCACAAGGAATTAAACAGCTTTTGTTTGTTTGGGTATATGGATCAATATTTATTAGAAATTAAACCTAATTTTTTTTAAAAAAATATTAATTTTTAACCAGTAATAACAAACTCATTATATATTAACATAAATAATATATGATAATAAAATTATATTTTACAATATAAGAAAGCTCAGAGTTATTTTTTAACACACTTCGTGTAGTTCTATCAAATATCTGTCTTAGTAGAAGCCAGGTGCATTCTCATGTTTACTTATATTCAGTCTCTATTGATGTTGTGGTTTGGCTAGAATTAATGAAGAGAATCTGAACTCACCTGGATATGCAGTTGGAAAAGGGGGTTGTTATGCAGTTCTAAGACAAATTCACCCACCCAGGATTGTACTTTCAGAAGCATTACTAAAGTAGGATAACCATGGAAGCAAAAGTCAGGCATATATCTGTAGATTTACATTCTAACACTTTAATGGATTTTGTTGTAATAGAGTATGTTTCATTTTTGATGGAAAATTTCTAGTTGAGAAATCTAAGCTGTAAGAAAATTAGTGATCAATGGAGGAGGTCATTTAAGTTGTGCCATTTAAATATAAAACAGAGGATTTGCTAGCCAAAGGATAACAAAGAAATGTTCAGCTTTCACAGTATGAGTACAAAAAGGGGAAGCATAGGTGTGAATTCAGGTAAAGTTATCAAATTTGATAGTTTGAAATGGAAGGAGAACCTGATTTCACAAGGTACTTGAGAGAAGATCAATAAATATGTCCTTGAAATGTCTAAATAGTCAATAATTAACACATTGAAAGTCACATATGATCTATGTAACTTTTCCCTGTCCCTCCCTTGCTTTTTCCCTTCTTGCTCTGGTTCTAGTTTTTGTTCTTATTGTTCTTGTTTTCTCTCCTCCACCTCCTCCTAGTTATTTTTCTCCTTTAAACGCTTTAAACATGTTAAAACCATTTTCACTTAAATGCTGTGTATAATTAGAGTCCAGGCTGAGCCTGGCCCACAGAATGAAGGTTGTTAATGCCAACTCTAGAGTACTAAGCTTTCTTTTTTTTTTTTTTAGTTTTAAGATTTCCTGGTTTTATTTTATTTTATTTTATTTTTATTGTTGGTTATTCAAAACATTACATAGTTCTTGACATATCATATTTCACATTTTGATTCAAGTGGGTTATGAACTCCCATTTTTACCCCGTACACAGATTGCAGAATCATATCAGTTACACTTCCATTGATTTACATATTGCCATACTAGTGTCTGTTGTATTCTGCTGCCTTTCCTATCCTCTACTATCCCCCCTCCCCTCCCCTCCCGTCCCCACTTCTCTCTCTACCCCCTCTACTGTAATTCATTTCTCCCCCTTGTATTATTTATCCCTTTCCCCTCACTTCCTCTTGTATGTAATTTTCTATAACCATGAGGGTCTCCTTCCATTTCCATGCAATTTCCCTTCCCTTTCGCTTTCCCTCCCACCTCTCACCCCTGTTTAATGTTAATTTCTTCTCATGCTCTTCATCCCTACTCTGTTCTTAGTTACTCTCCTTATATCAAAGAAGACATTTGGCATTTGTTTTTTAGGGATTGGCTGGCTTCACTTAGCATAATCTGCTCTAATGCCATCCATTTCCCTCCAAATTCTATGATTTTGTCATTTTTTAATGCAGAGTACAACTCCATTGTGTATAGATGCCACATTTTTTTTATCCATTCATCTACTGAAGGGCATCTAGGTTGGTTCCACAGTTTTGCTATTGTGAATTGTGCTGCTATGAACATCGATGTAGCAGTGTCCCTGTAGCATGCGCTTTTTAGGTCTTTAGGGAATAGACCGAGAAGGGGAATAGCTGGGTCAAATGGTGGTTCCATTCCCAGCTTTCCAAGAAATCTCCATACTGCTTTCCAAATTGGCTTTCACCAATTTGCAGTCCCACAAACAATGAGCAAGTGTACCCTTTTCCCCACATCCTCGCCAGCACTTGTTGTTGTTTGACTTCCTAATGGCTGCCAATCTTACTGGAGTCAGATGGTATCTTAGGGTGGTTTTGATTTGCATTTCTCGGACTTCTAGCGATTCTGAGCATTTTTTCATGTGCTTGTTGATTGATTGTATGTCCTCCTCTGAGAAGTGTCTGTTCAGGGCCTTGGCCCATTTGTTGATTGGGTTATTTGTTATCTTATTGTCGAATTTTTTGAGTTCTTTGTATACTCTGGATATTAGGGCTCTATCTGAAGTGTGAGGAGTAAAGATTTGTTCCCATGATGTAGGCTCCCTATTTACCTCTCTTATTGTTTCTTTTGCTGAGAAAAAACTTTTTAGTTTGCGTAAGTCCCATTTGTTGATTCTAGTTATTAACTCTTGTGCTATGGATGTCCTATTGAGGAATTTGGAGCCCGACCCCACAGTATGCACATCGTAGCCAACTTTTTCTTCTATCAGATGCAGAGTCTCTGATTTGATATCAAGCTCCTTGATCCATTTTGAGTTAACTTTTGTGCATGGCGAGAGAAAGGGCTTCAGTTTCATTTTGATGCATATGGATTTCCAGTTTTCCCAGCATCATTTGTTGAAGATGCTATCCTTCCTCCATTGCATGCTTTTAGCCCCTTTATCAAATATAAGATAGTTGTAGTTTTGTGGATTGGTTTCTGTGTCCTCTATTCTGTACCATTGGTCCACCCGCCTGTTTTGGTACCAGTACCATGCTGTTTTTGTTACTATTGCTGTGTAGTATAGTTTGAAGTCTGGTATTGCTATACCACCTGATTCGAACTTCCTGCTTAGCATTGTTTTTGCTACTCTGGGTCTTTTGTTTTTCCATATGAATTTCATGATTGCTTTATCTCTTTCTACAAGAAATGCCGTTGGGATTTTGATTGGCATTGCATTAAACCTATAGAGAACTTTTGGTAATATCGCTATTTTGATGATGTTAGTTCTGCCTAGCCATGAACAGGGTATATTTTTCCATCTTCTAAGATCTTCTTCTATTTCTCTCTTTAGGGTTCTGTAGTTTTCATTGTATAAGTCTTTCACCTCTTTTGTTAGGTTGATTCCCAAGTATTTTTTTTTTTTTTTTTTTAGCATATTGTGAATGGAGTGTTTTTCCTCATTTCCATTTCAGAGGATTTGTCGCTGATATACAGGAATGCCTTTGATTTATGCAAGTTGATTTTATATCCTGCCACTTTGCTAAATTCATTTATTAGCTCTAATAGTTTCTTTGTAGACCCTTTTGGGTCTGCTAAGTATAGAATTATGTCATCTGCAAATAGTGATAATTTAAGTTCTTCTTTTCCTATTTTTTTTTAGAGAGTGAGACAGGGAGAGAGAGAGAGAGAAAGAGAGAGAGAGAGAGAGAGAGAGAGAGAGAGAGACAGAGAATTTTAATATTTATTTATTTATTTTTTAGTTCTCGGCAGACACAACATCTTTGTTTGCATGTGGTGCTGAGGATCGAACCTGGGCCGCACGCATGCGAGGCGAGCGCGCTACCGCTTGAGCCACATCCCCAGCCCTTCTTTTCCTATTTTTATGCCTTTAATTTCTTTCATCTGTCTAATTGCTCTGGCCAGTGTTTCGAGAACTATGTTGAACAGAAGTGGTGAGAGAGGGCATCCCTGTCTTATTCCAGATTTTAGAGGGAATGCCTTCAATTTTTCTCCATTCAGAATGATGCTAGCCTGAGGCTTAGCATAGATTGCTTTTACAATGTTGAGGTATGTTCCTGTGATCCCTAGTTTCTCTAGAGTTTTGAACATAAAGGGATGCTGTACTTTGTCGAATGCTTTTTCTGCATCTATCGAGATGATCATATGGTTCTTAATTTTAAGTCTATTGATGTGGTGAATAACATTTATTGATTTCCGTATATTGAACCCTCCATGCATCCCACGGATGAATCCTACTTGATCATGGTGCACAATTTTTTTGATATGTTTTTGAATCCGATTCGCCAGAATTTTATTGAGGATTTTTGTATCTAGGTTCATTGGAGATATTGGTCTGTAGTTTTCTTTCTTTGCGGTGTCTTTGTCTGGTTGAGGAATCAGGGTGATGTTGGCCTCATAGAATGAATTTGGAAGTTCTCCCTCTTTTTCTATTTCCTGAAATAGCTTGAAAAGTATTGGTATTAGTTCCTCTTTATAGGTTTTGTAAAACTCTGCTGTATACCCATCTGGTCCTCGGCTTTTCTTAGTTGGTAGTCTTTTGATGGTTTCTTCTATTTCTTCAATTGATATTGGTCTGTTTAGGTTGTCTATATCCTCCTGACTCAATCTGGGCAGATCATATGACTTAAGAAATTTATCGATGCCTTCACTATCTTCTATTTTATTGGAGTATAAGGATTCAAAATAATTTCTGATTATCTTCTGTATTTCTGAAGTGTCTGTTGTGATGTTGCCTTTTTCATCCCGTATGCTAGTAATTTGAGTTCTCTCTCTTCTTCTCTTTGTTAGCATGGCTAAGGGTCTGTCGATTTTATTTATTTTTTCAAAGAACCAACTTTTGGTTTTGTCAATTTTTTCAATTGTTTCTTTTGTTTCGATTTCATTAATTTCAGCTCTGATTTTAATTATTTCTTTCCTTCTACTTCTTTTGCTGTTGTTTTGCTCTTCTTTTTCTAGGATTTTGAGATGAAGTATGAGATCATTTATTTGTTGGTTTTTCCTTTTTTTAAGGAATGAACTCCAAGCAATGAATTTTCCTCTTAGAACTGCTTTCAATGTGTCCCATAGATTCCGATATGTTGTGTCTGTGTTTTCATTTATCTCTAAGAATTTTTTAATTTCCTCCTTGATGTCTTCTATAACCCATTGATCATTCAGTAACCTATTGTTCATTCTCCAAGTGATGCATGATTTTCCCTTCCTTCTTTTATCGTTCATTTTCAGTTTCATTCCATTATGATCAGATAAGATGCATGGTATTATCTCTACTCCTTTATATTGTCTAAGAGTTGCCCTGTGACATAATATATGATCTATTTTTGAGAAGGATCCATGTGCTGCTGAGAAAAAAAAGTGTAACTGCTTGATATTGGGTGGTATATTCTATATATGTCCATTAAGTCTAGGTTATTAATTGTGTTATTGAGTTCTATGGTTTCCTTATTCAACTTTTGTTTGGAAGATCTGCCCAGTGGTGAGAGAGGTGTGTTGAAGTCTCCCATGATTATTGTATGGTGGTCTATTAGACTCTTGAACTTGAGAAGAGTTTGCTTGATGAACATAGCTGCACCATTGTTTGGGGCATATATATTTATGATTGTTATGTCTTGTTGGTGTATGGTTCCCTTGAGCAGTATATAGTGTCCCTCTTTATCCCTTTTGATTAACTTTAGCTTGAAATCTCTTTTATTTGATATGAGTATGGACACTGCTGCTTGTTTCCGAAGTCTATATGAGTGATATGATTTTTCCCAACCTTTCACCTTCAGTCTATGTATATCTTTTCCTATCAAATGCGTATCCTGTAGGCAGCATATTGTTGGGTCTTGTTTTGTGATCCATTTGACTATCCTGTGTCTCTTAATTGGTGAGTTTAAGCCATTAACATTTAGGGTTATTATTGAGATATGGTTTGTTCTTCCAGCCATATTTGTTTATTTATGTTACTAAACATGGTTTGTTTTCCTCTTTGATTATTTCCCCCCCTTACTGTCCTCCCTCCCACTGTTGGTTTTCTTTGTTGTTTTCCATTTCCTCTTCCTGAAATGTTTTGCCAAGGATGTTTTGAAGAGATGGTTTTCTAGCTGCAAATTCTTTTAACTTTTGTTTATCGTGGAACATTTTAATTTAATCTACCATCCTGTAGCTTAAATTCGCTGGATACACGATTCTTGGTTGGAACCCATTTTCTTTCAGTGTTTGAAATATGTTATTCCAGGATCTTCTAGCTTTCAGAGTCTGTGTTGAAAGATCAGCTGTTATCCTGATTGGTTTACCCCTAAATATAATCTGCTTCCTTTCTCTTGTAGCTTTTAAAATTCTCTCCTTATTCTGTATGCTGGGCATCTTCATTATAATGTGTCTAGGTGTGGATCTCTTATGATTTTGCATATTTGGCGTCCTGTAGGCTTCTAGGATTTGAGATTCTGTCTCATTCTTCAAGTCTGGGAAGTTTTCTCATATTATTTCATTGAATAGATTGCTCATTCCTTTGGTTTGGACCTCTATACCTTCCTGTATCCCAATGACTCTTAAGTTTGGTCTCTTTATGTTGTCCCATATTTCTTGAATGTTCTGCTCATGGTTCCTTAACAGTCTTGCTGAGCTGTCTATGTTCTTTTCAAGTTGAAATACTTTGTCTTCATTGTCTGATGTTCTATCTTCTAAGTGTTCTACTCTGCTGGTAGTATTCTCAATTGAGTTTTTAAATTGGTTTATTTCTTCCTGCATTCTTAGGATTTCTGTTTGTTTGTTTTTTATTACCTCTATCTCCCTGTATAGTTGATCTTTTGCTTCTTGGATTTGTTTATGTAATTCATTGTCGAAGTGATCTTTCATTGTCTGATTTTGCTGTCTAATGTCTTCCTTGAGACTCCAGATCATCTGAAGCGTGTATATCCTGAATTCTTTATCTGACATTCTATCTGCAGCAGCTATTACCTCTTCTAAAGTTGAGTTCACCTGCATTGCTTGTGGTCCTTTCTTGCCTTGTCTTTTCATACTGCTTGCGTTTCTTTCTGCTTGGTGAAACTGTTGTGTTTTTGAAATTTCCCCCCTATATATTTATATTTCTCTTGTATAGTTGAAAAGTCTCCCTTGCAGGGTGGGCAGCGGCTGTGCTCCTCCTCCAGTTGGTGTGACGTGTCTACCACGCCCGCAGACCCCTGGGGCTGTTCTGCTGGTCGGTCGCAGGTCTGCCTACCTTGCAGGCGCGGGCGGCGGCTCTGTTCTGCCCTTACACCAATTGGGGTGACATGTCTACCACGCCAGGGGGTCTCTGGGCCTCTTCCGGGCACGGGAGGCGGCTCTGCTCTACCCCTACTCCAATTGGTGTGACGTGACTACCACACCGGTGGGCCACTGGGCCTGTTCAGGGTGCGGGCAGCGGCTCTGCTCTGCCCCTACCTCAATTGGAGTGACGTGACTACCACGCCGGCGGGCCTCTGGGCCTGTCCCGGGCACAGGCGGCGGCTCTCCTCTGCCCCTCCTCCAATTGGTGTGACATGTCTACCACGCCTGCGGACTGCTGGACCTGTTGTGCCGGTAGGTTGCAGGTCTGCCTACCTTGCGGGCGTTGGTGGCGGCTCTGCTCTGCCCCTTCTCCAATTGGTGTGACGTGTCTACCACGCCGGCAGGCTGCTGGGCCTGTCCCGCCGGTCGGTCGCAGGTCTGCCTACCTTGCGGGCTCGGGCGGCAGCTCTGCTCGGCCCCCACTGCAGTTGGGGTGAAGCGATACCACGCCTTCGGGGCACTAGGCCCACTCTGGGCGCGGGCAGCGGCCCTGCTCTGCCCCTACTCCCATTGGTATGACGTGTCTACCACGCTGGGAGGCCGCTGGGCCCGTTCCGCCGATTGGCCGGTGGTCTGCCTACCTTGCGGGCTCGGGCGGCAGCTCTGCTCAGCCTCCACCACAGTTGGAGTGAAGTGATACCATGCCGGCGGGTCGCTGGGGCTGTTCCGGATGCGGGCTGCAGCTCTGCTCTGCCCCTTTGGCCCCCACAGCACTCAGCAGGATCCGGACCGAGAAGCAGTCTCCGTGGGTTCCTCAGCCCTGGGTCAGAGCAGCTCCGGGAGCCAGAACTCGGCCGCTCCGGGCTCAGTGCATGCCACGACAGGAGTAGGCCCCAAGAAACAGTTTGCGCGGGTCCTTCAGCCCTGGGCCAGAGCAGTTCCGGGAGCCAGAACCCGGCCACTCTGGGCTCCTTGCATGCTCTGATAGGAGCAGGCTCCAAGAAGCAGCCTCCGCGGGCTCCTTAGCCCTGGGCCAGAGCAGTTCTGGGAGCCAGAACTCGGCCGCCCCAGGCTCCGTGTATGTTCTGATAGGAGCAGGCCCCAAGAAGCAGTTTCCGCGGGTTCTTTAGCACTGCGCTTGAGTAATTTGTCTGCGAGACGCAGGCGAATGGCAGCCTGAAATTACCTGTTCTATGGTTGAATGAGCTGCGATCAGTCGAAAACAGGGATGATGATGTCAACTCTCCAAGATGGTGGCCGCTGGCTTCCTCTGTGGTCTGACCGGTAGAGAACCGAACTGGACCGCTTCCTTCCCCCGTTTCAAACCCAGAATTCAGCACTGTGTGCCGTGATTGCACAGCTGGCAGGAGCCCACAGAATCCGCAGCGCTGTATCTTTGCGTTGCTATCTCTTGCTTCCCAGCGTGTGCCGCATATTCTACCCACGGGGCGATTTGCTGAATAAGCGGCGTGACCCTCCGTGCGGGCAAATCACTCGCATTTGAGCCCCTGTCGCTGATCCTCGTGCGATGAAAATCCTTCCACTAGGTTTTGGAGTACCCCAGTTTTGCTAGAAATTCCTAACAAGATAGTTTTTAGCTGTTCTAACTCATCATTCTCCCGAACAGTGACGCGGTACACGGGAGTGATGCACTCCCTTTGCCGCCATCTTCTAAAACCCCTAAGCTTTCTTATAAATAGCATGCAAAGAGGCATACAGAGAACTACCTGAAGAGAAGATGAAGGGACAATTGTGTGATGTCCAGCAGGAGCCAGGTTGTCCCATTGCCTCTGCCATTGATAAAACAAGATGCCCCACTATTAGAAAGCTGTTATAAATTCCAAGTGAATATAACACCAACCATCTTCTTTCTAGGACTATATTATTTAGATTTTTTTCCTAAAATAATAGCCATGATATTTAAATATAAAATTGCAATGCTTAACAAGAAACCTACATGCTAAAAACATGATTAAAATGTGTGGTCCAAATATTCAAAAAAGAAATGAAAAAAATAACTAAGTTATGGACACATGGAAATAAAATGTTTCTTTTTTTAATTGATTTTATTTTTTTAAATACATGACAGCGGAATGCATTACCATTCTTATTATACATATAGAGCACAATTTTTCATATCTTTGTATATGAAGTATGTTCACACCAATTCATATCTTTATACATGTACTATTTTTTTGCATTACAATTCTTATTACACAATTTTTCTTATCTCTGTTTGTATATAAAGTATGTTGACACCCAATTTGAGTCTTCATATGTGTACTTTGGATAATGATGTCCATCACATTCCAGCATCCTTGCTAATCCCTTGCCCCCTTTCCTATCTATAATTCATCTAATCCTCCCATGCTCCCCCTCCCTACACTACTATGAGTCAGCCTTCTTATATTAGAGAAAACATTCAGCATGTGTTTTTTTGGGATTGGCTAACTTCACTTAGCATTATCTTCTCCAACACCATCCATTTACCTTCAAATGCCATTATTTTATTCTCTTTTAATGCTGAGTAAAATTCCATTGTGTGTGTGTGTGTGTGTGTGTATGTGTGTATATATATATATATATATATATATATATATATATATATATATATCTCACATTTTTTATCCATTAATCCACTGAAGGGCATTTAAGTTGGCTCCACAGTTTAGCTATTGTGAATTGTGGTGCTATAAACATTGATGTGACTGTGTCCCTGTAGTATGCTGTTTTTAAGTCTTTTGGGTATAGTCCGAGGAGAGGGATAGCTGGGTCAAATGGTGGTTCCATTCCCAGATTTCCAAGGAATCTCCATATTGCTTTCAAAATGTTTCTAATAAAAATAAAATATGCACATATTAGAAGTTGTCAACTGCATTCAGTTTATAAGTATAGTCTAATGTAAAATAATGAAATAAAATACATATTCTTTTTTCAAAGCACAAGTTTTTATTCAGCATTAATATATGTAGGGGGTGATATTCAGATGAAGCATTAAATTGAAGTTCCATCTGCCTGAATTTAGAAGTTATTAGTAATGTTAAAATGTCTTATTTTTCTGGCTCAGAAAAAGCAGATGTATATAACTGTGTCCTGGCTAACATTCTTTCTTTCCTGAAGTAAAATTATGGATGATTTGTCACTAATAGAAATGTTTGCTGCAGAAAGCAAAATGTTACTGAGTTCACAAAGGCATTCACAACTGCCTATCAGAATCATAAAATATCACTCTAGAAGATGCCATTTTAATGTAGCATAAAATAATGCAATTTAATCTCTAAGCAGGTGTGACACTGATGGGAAGCAAACATAGTTACTCCTCTATTTCATTCAGTCAACAATCTCTATGATATTTACTTTATTGTGAAATTGTTATTTTATCACGCACACTGACTCATTCATTTGTAAGGTTTGCCTTTTTATTTTCTATGAACAGTGCATCATATTCTCAATTAAGAAAAAAATTGTCTGATGTACAAGACTTTCCCACATATTAAAATGTTGAAATGAAAATTAAGATAAATGATAAATACCAGATCTTTAAAGGTGACCAAAAGAGGATCTTTCTCTGAGCAAGATTAAAAACAGAACTCAAAATGTATGTATCTGATACATAAATTGTATATTATCTGACAGCATACAGTTATCTGATAGTTCAAAAATGCATATAAATATATAAGATTTTGTAACTGATAAATTACTGTCTTTAATATTGATCCTGTTTTTATGTTTTAGTATATTCTTGTCCAAACAAATGTTAAAATACACTTAACAATTTATTTTTCCATGTACTTTCTATGTCAATTTGAGTTTAAAGATGACCCATGTCATATTTATCACAGAAATGACAGAATGCATTTTTTCTATTAACTATTTTTTATGATATTAAGAATATTTATATTTGTCAGTAATTAATAACTTCAGGTATGCTATATAATAAAATTTAAGAATTTTTTTAAAGAGAGAGTGAGAGAGGAGAGAGAGAGAGAGCGAGAGCGAGAGAGAGAGAGAGAGAGAGAGAGAGAGAGAGAATTTTTTTTAATATTTATTTTTTAGTTCTCGGCGGACACAACATCTTTGTTGGTATGTGGTGCTCAGGATCGAACCCGGGCCGCACGCATGCCAGGCGAGTGCGCTACCGCTTGAGCCACATCCCCAGCCCCTATATAATAAAATTTAATGCAAGATTACTAAACTGCCAATAGATAGTTCAATAAAATATATTCTGAGATATATTTTTAAAATATATTTATAATTTTGTCTAAATAAGTACCTAGATATTAATAACAATACTTAAAAAATTATATATGCATTTATATTAATGCACAAACTCATGTGCATATGAAAGATTGATACAGAATACATAGAATTCTAAAAATTTTTGGATTTATCAAATATGGGTCAAAACCCCCATAAAAATCAAAATACCAACATGAGAATTTTAAAAGTTAAAAATACAACATTAACATAACGTTTAAAAATATGAAATATAAATATGCAATATTACTCTTAATTAACACTTTATAATACCAAAAGTTAATTATTTTTTTTAAAGAGAGAGTGAGAGAGGAGAGAGAGAGAGAGAGAATTTTTTAATATTTATTTCTTAGTTCTCGGCGGACACAACATCTTTGTTGGTATGTGGTACTGAGGATCGAACCCGGGCCGCACGCATGCCAGGCGAGCGCGCTACCGCTTGAGCCACATCCCCAGCCCCAAAAGTTAATTATTTTTAATACTACCTTTATTAGTCTGTACTTTTTACATATTTGTTATGATATAAATCTGTAATTATTGTCCAATGTTTCTGAAGATCTTATGAATAGACGCACTGACTTACTTTTTTTCAGAATTAACTTACAAAGTCGTTTGCAGAGCAGTAAGCCTTGGAAAGCAGTTTCCGACTCTCTGTGGAGAAAAGGACTTGTGCATTTCCTGCCCAGTACAGTAACACTTACATGTCTATACCTGGAGCAAAGGGCAGGCATGTTTACTACCCATTTTATAAAGGATTCAAATGACCTCAACTCTTGTTTTCTCATAATAAATGCAACCCAGTATGTATGCAGGTATTTATGTGAGCCTATCTGAAACTCTACCATGGGGCTATGAGGCAAGGGAAGCTGATGGCTGTGCTCATTCTCCTTCTGTGCCATGAGTCATAATAGCCTTTGTCTCTGACCCTAAACTCTGGTGTCCCATGCTAGCATCCAGGAGACTTTATGAAACTAAGTAGTTAGCTTGAAAATGGATAAAATCCTCACAGCATTCTCTTTGTCAATGAGGATTGGATACTGAAGGATGCATGACTTTCAAGAAGAGAAAGACAGTGTCCTCAGGAATCTAAGCAGCTGCTAATGCAAGAGTTAAGTTAACATAGGGAGGCTAAGTAGTGACACCTGTGACTGTGACTGGTATGTATTGTTCAAATGGCAGTTTATTTTGTTGTTGTTGCTGTTTGATTTTTTGTTTGTTTGTTTGTTTTAACTCCTCTCTAAGTAGAGAAAAACACTTAATATTGATGACTCCGGGTTACATCTTGGAGGCTCATACAGGACCCATGGAGTGGTGGGTAATATGGACAAGAGAACTCTGCTTTTACTTCTCCAAGTTCTTTTTCCATGAACAAATGAAAATTTCAGTGGGTTCTTTGTCTCAAGAATTCAGAGAATGAGATCCATGATAGTATAGTGTTAGATTTATTTAAAGAGAGAATGGCTCCAACAGTAAGGGAGAGGGTCCCAAGAGAGAATACTACTGACAGGTCTTTGGGGAATTTTAAAGGCATATCTGATAACCTACAATTGGTGATTGGTGGGGACTGTGCTAATGAGTGCATAACTTTAATACCTTAATTACATAATTAACAGGACTGGTCCAACCTTGTATTTTGGCACCTCTGTTGAGAAAACAAAGCACTTTGGGTGGGGATAGATTTTATGGTCAGCCATTGCTGGGGTATGGGTAGGGGAAACCAGCAATGACTGTTGTGATTGCAGCTGTCAGGAGCACCTACAGATTGTTACTCATGGCCCTGCTGTCTTCAGGATGGTATGGAATCCTTCCCCTTATCCTAACTGCCTACTTGTCATCTACCCTCCTGCCTCAGAACCAAACACTGAGTTACCTTCATGCTGTGTCTCCACATATCAAGTCCACTCTCATTGTGTTAGCTCTGGGCAATATGTTCTTTTAGCAAACTTTAAAAAAATGATTCTAGGTACCTTTGATATCTGTGATTCTGTCATTTGGGAGACTATATTTTGGAAAATTAACATGCTCTTCTTAGGAGGTACAAACTGTGGAAAGAGATCATTTCTACTTAGTAAACTCTCTGCATCACTCATAACCCCTGTAAAGGTAGTTTTAAGAGCCCAACTGCAACCATGTTGCTGAAGGATATATGGTTGAGACTGTGACTGTCGTAGACTAGAATATATTAAATTACCAGACAGGGAAGAACGTCCATATAAATAAAACATCTGGGATTCTGAGGCAGAAGTTAGTACAGTGTGTCAGATTTTGTTTCCTGATGAAGTTGGTCTAATATCTTGTAGTGAAAGTGACACATTTCACAGACATTATCTTCTTCCATTGTTTGTAGTTTTGTTGTTGTTGTTTTTAAGTTTTTGTAGTTGTAGATGGACAAAATGCCCTTATTTTTATTTTTTAAATTTATTTTAATTAGTTATAAATTACTTTGATATAACATACATTGATGGGATATAATTTCTCATTTTTCTGAGTGTACATGTTACAGAATCATATTAGTCATGTAGTATATATATATATAAGACATGACCAATATGATTATATGTGTATATATATATATATATATATATATATATATATATACACATACAGTAATAATGTCTGTTTTATTCTACTATCTTTCCTATCCCCACCTCCCTTCCTCTTTCCTCCCATCACTTCCCTCTACCTAATCGAAAGTAACTCTATTCTTCCCTAGTGCCCCCCACCTTATTGTGAATTAGCATCTACATATTAGAGAAAACATTTGGCTTTTACTTTTTGAGATTGGCTTATTTCGCTTAGCATGACAGTCTCCAACTCCAACCATTTACTGGCAAATGCCATAATTTTACTCTTCTTTAAAGCTGAGTAATATCCCATTGAATATATATATATATATATATATATATATATATATATATATATATATATCACATTTTCTTTATCCATTCATCTATTGAGTGAACCTAGATTGGTTCCATAGTCTAGTTATTGTGAATTGAACTGCTATAAACATTGATGTGGCTGTGTCACTATAGAATGCTTATCTTAAGTCCTTTGAGTATAAACCAAAGAGTGGGAAAGCTGGGTCACATGGTGGTTCCATTCCCAATTTTCTAAGAAATCTTCATACTGCTTTCTATACTGGTTGCACCAATTTGCAGTCTCACCAGCAATGTATGAGTGTACATTTTTCAACACATACTTGCTAACAGTAATTGTTGCATGTATTCTTGATGATTGCCATTCTAACAGGAGTGAGAGGAAATTTTAGAGGAGTTTTGATTTGCATTTCTCTAATTGCTAGAGATGTTAAACACTTTTTCATGTATTTGTTGATCAATTGTATTTCTTCTTCTGTGAAGTGTCTGTTCAGTTCCTTAGCCCATTTATTGATGGGGTTATTTGTTTTTATTTATTTTTTTTTGGTGTTAAATTTTATATATCTTAGAACCTCATTAGAGGTTCATGTGGTAAAGCTTTTCTCCCAATCTGTAGGCTCTCTCCTCACTTTATTATTCCTTTGCCGAGAAGAAGCTTCTTAATTTGAATCAATCCCATTTATTAATTCTTGATTTTACTTCTCATTATTTAGGAGTCCAATCCTAGGCCGATTTGGTGAAGACTTGGGCTTATTTTTTCTCTTATTAGGCTCAAGATCTCTGTTCTAGTGCCTAAGTCTTTGACCCACTTTGAGTTGATTTTTGTGCAGGGTGAGAGATAGAGGTTTAATTTCATTTTGCTACATATGGACTTCCAGTTTTACTAGCACCATTTGTTGCTGTCTTTTCTCCAGAATGCCTTTATTTCATTTCTTTATTTTTATGTGGTGCTAAGGATCAGACCCAGTGCCTTGCACATGCTAAGCAAGTGCTCTGCCACTAAGCTACAAGTCCCAGCACCATTGTTTTAGTTTGACTACCACAACCTTTTACCCCCATTCAGGACCACGTCTGGGGTCTTTCCACGGCAGATACTTTTCCAATTTGCAGTGTTCTTTTACCTATCTGATAAACTGACTATAGTCACACTCTTGTGGCCCTTGAAACTTGCCTGGGTTCTGATTTTCACACTCATAGAGCATTTGAAGTCTTACTATGGTATGCCTTTCATCACAGAAGCCATTAAACAAAGGGGTATTAATGAAAGATGAAGGAGCATAGGCAGTAGGTATTGTTCAGCTTTTAAAAGATTTAAAAAAAATGAACTCAAAATATTTTTTGACTCTTGTCCTCACTACTTTTTACACACACCTCGTGATGTTTGGTCATGAGACATATTAGAAGGTATTTACTCTCTTCTGTTAAATGGTAGGTATATTATTGCCCCTTTTCACTCTTCCTAAATTTTTAACTAATGAATCTGTAGAGCAAGATGGCATTTGCTAAGTACCCCAGATATTCTGCAGGGAATCTGAAACATTACACTTAGGAAAGAGGAAAACAAAAATAGACCACCCTAATTGAGTCTGACTCCTACATTCAAATCATCTGAACATAGTCATGTCCTCAACAAAATATTAGTAAATATGATCTGACATTATATAAGCATAACTTATTATGCTATTTTATTCATAAATACACGTTTAAACATAAATTAGTGTAATAAACAACTACAACAAAGTTAAATCATGTAATCATTTTAATACATGTAAAATTATTTGATAAAATTAAAACCCAATGTAGAAAAGCCAGTTATGAAAAAAATAGGTTACAAGAACATTTTCATAATCTGAGGGTATCTTTAAAATTCTAGAGTACAGAAACTGAAATAGTAAAACAAATTGGAGATAGAGGTCACCATTTCTGGTCAGTGATATGCAATAGCCCCTAGCAAGGGAATCCTCAAAGGAGGAAACACAGGAAGATTCACATTTCAAAGAAAGAAATAAAACTCAAGTGTTTTTGATCATTTAATTTAGTATATAGAAAAATCTAAAGTCTTTATAGAAATACTAATAAGTAGTTCAAGTTAATTTAGAATAGTCATGGAATTCAAGAACAATCTTACAAGATTAAAATTATTTCTCTAACGCAGCAACAGAAAATGGGAAATAAAAAACATGCCATAAGATCAAAGTTATCAAATATATAGATGGATCTAAATAAATATGTATATATACTTCTATATATCATATGAATAAGATCTCTACAAGAAAAAAAACATTTTTTCTTCAAAATATATATTAATTGGTGCATTAAAGTGTATATATTTATCATACACAAAATGTCTTAAAATATATACACATTGTAAAATGATCAAAATGAGCTAATTAACACATGTTCTTATTTTATGTGGTGATAACTCCTAAAATCTATGCTCAGTAATTTTCAAAATAAATTGTCATTAATTATAGTTACCATGCTGTACAAAAAAAAATTTAAAAACTCCTGAAACTTTTCCTTCAATAAAGCTGAAATTTTCTTTCCTTTGACCATTGTTTTTCCACCATTCACAATCACCATCCTTTACTCTCTACTTCTGTAAATTCATTTTATTAATTCCACATATAAGTGAGATAATATGGTATTTATCCTTTAGTGACTGGTTTTATATCTCAGTGATAAAGTGCCCCTTGGAATGGGATTGCTGGATCATACTGTAGTTCTGTGTTTAATATTTTCAGAAACCTCCAACAATTTTCCATAATATCTACACTAATCTTTATATTTTTATCCATAGCGTATAGCCTTTCCTTTTCTCTATATACTTTCCAATATTTATTTTTCATCATTTAGATGATGGAAAAAGGTTATGTCATTGTCATTATAATTTACATTTCCTAAATATTGAGCATTTATTCAGATACCTGTTGCCTATTTGTATTTCATATTCTGAGATATGTCTATTGGAATTCTTTATATTTTTGTCAGGCCATTTGTTAGTTTTCTGTTGAACTATATGTTTGGATGTCAATCCTTATCAAATATGTATTTTGCAAATATTTTTCCAATCTTTCATTGTCTCTTTACTATGATGATTATCTCTTTGGCTCTGTAGGGGTATTTTTTATGCCTGAATAGTTATTTGAATTGATTTCTCTGTGGTGTGCAAGTGCTGGAGAGTCATATAGCACCAACTTCCTGATGTCCTTATAATAACTGGATGAAAGAAATCAAACAAGAGCTAAAGAAATGGAGATAGGGAAATTAAATCAATTGTAAAACAATCTATTTTTTCTACAATTGATCTATAGCTTAATGCCATTTCATTTCTACAATTGATCTATAGCTTAATGTCATTTCAATCAAGTGTGAGTAAGGCAATCTTGGAATAACAAACA
Organism: Spermophilus citellus; assembly: GCF_964194105.1. Lineage (NCBI taxonomy): Eukaryota > Metazoa > Chordata > Mammalia > Rodentia > Sciuridae > Spermophilus > Spermophilus citellus. The sequence goes on from NC_138182.1 coordinate 257,574,935, forward strand.
TAAACTGGAATACTCTCCTATTATATGTCAACACCTACTGTAGCACTGCAATATTTAAGAAAATATAATTATACACAATAGTTAACAGAGCAACAGAAGAAAACTGAATTTTCCTAACGATAATCCCCATGCTACAAAGGTGGAGTCAGAAACTGTAGTTTGTAGTCTGAATGTGACCTCCTACATGAATTGGCAAATAAAGATCTGTTTGCCTATGGATGATTTATAGCTACTTTCTGGCTTCAACATATTTTCCTTCTGGCCTCAACAGAAAAAGTTTGCACCTCTTGTGTAGAATATAGAGCCATTGGAGAAAGGATGGTCTAATCAGTAAACACTCTGAGCATTTGTATACCTAAATGAAAAAAGATGACATTTATCTCACCTAACATGAAGTATAAAATTCAATTTTACAGGCATTGTAGAACTAAACATGTAAAAGCAAACAATAAAATTCTATTGAGTAACCTGGGAGAATAACTTCATGAACATGGGAGAGGCAATGATTTTAGATAGCACAGAATTATTAACCATAAATACAAGCAGATTAAAATTGACTTTGATAAAATTAATAACTTCAATAGTTATAAAGAACAAAAGTTTACCCTAAGAACATGAAATTATCAAAAAGTTTCAATGTAGGTTAAAAAAGGATCACCAAGTAAGAAAATTTTGGACAAATACTAGAGGAAATAGCAGATGTCTTCAATGGAGTATTTCTTATATCCAAATAACCAAGAAATCTCTGAAAGGGTACTTACGCATAATAAAGAAAATACATATAATATCCAAAATATCTACATACTACTGCTTACTTAGTAGAATTAGCCAAGTAAAAGAAAACAAACAAACAAACAAACAAAACACTTAGTGACAATTTGGCAAAAATGAAAATTTGGTAAAAGAGAAAATTCTAATAACAATCAACTTTTTAAAAATTGCCTATTAAAATTCAACATATGTGTATTAGAGTTCTCTAGAGAAATAAAGCCAATAAAATTATATTTACCTATCTGTATTCATACCTATGTATCTATCTACATGTGATTACAGAAGGAGGTTTATTAGGTGGTTCATACAATCAATGGCTGAATAGTCCCACAATGGCCCTCTGCACACTGAAGAACTAGGGGAAGCAACAGCTGTTCAATTCAAGAAGCAGGAAGCCTCAAAACAAAGGCAACCAAAGATTGAGCCTCACTCTCAGGATAAAGGCCTGGACGCTCCCAGTAGAGTCACTTGTGTGAATCTGTATTCAAAGGCTGAAAAATATGGAGTCTGATGTCCCCAGATGAGGGTAACACAGAAAATGTACCTGATCAGGAACTGGGCTTGCATGCACTTGGGTGCTTCCTCTTTGCTCCTCTTTCTGCTGTGTCTGGTCTTCCAGTCTATTTTATGGTGGATCTCAAATGCAGGGTTAGTATTCCTCTTCAATTCACTGACCATAGGCCAGTGGAAAATGCCCTCATAAACACACCTTAGAATGTGTTTTGCTAATTTTCTAGGTGTTTCTCAATCCAGTGAAGACTAAGCATTACAGTATTATATCCAATCATCCAGAAATTTTATCTTAGATAATTCTCCAAAGATACACACACACACACACACACACACACACACACACACATACATATACACACATACATGTCATATATATATCAACATATCATGTATTATAAATTTTTAATATATGTTATAAGATTTATATATATTTATGTCATAGAGATATGCACACAAATATTCATAGTATAATTACTTATAATTGTAAAAATTGAAACTAAAATATTTTTTTCAAGCAGAGGATGGATAAAATAAAAATTCTATGTAACAATAAAAAAGAATTTATTATGACTACATACAACATGAACGACTCACAAATACATAGTAAAATGAAAGAAATAAAACATTAGACAATGCACATTGTTATTTCAAATATATGTATTTAAAAGGTAGTAAACAAATGTATGACATTAGAATGTAGGCACAGTGGTTACTCTTAGATTGGGAAAAATGTAAATTTGGAAAGAGAATGAAGGTGGGGTTCTGAGAGTCCAATAATCTAATTTTTATGTGGATGATGGTTATAGAGGTATGCTAACTTTGTGATTATTGACCCATCTGCCTCTACTCTTTTTAATCTGTCTTGAAATAAAAATATAAATAGTAAAAGCAAAAACTATCAAAAATTTCAAGTTCCTGAATTACATTTAGGTCTCACCATAAAGGTCTTAATGCACATTCCCAGCATACATTTTCTGAATAACATGATGAAGTTAAAAGTGTATAAAGAAGCATGCTGTCCATGTATACATGGAATGCACTTGATGTGATGGTTCAGAAGCAGGCTATCTTCAAAGAAGAAAATTAGAAAATACATAAAATTCTCCATGTTTAATCAAAAATCGTAAAGAATCTGTTGATCTCTACAACATTCCTCAACATAAAGTGAAGTGCTGAATAAGCAATACTAATGTTAATACTGTTTTATGTTCATACTAGCCCTACTACTAATATTAATTGAATATTTAATATGTGCTAGGCTTCTTTTTAAAAAACAGAATAAATTACAAATGCAATGTTCCTGAGTCTTATGAAGTAGTTATTGTTCCATTTCACACTTGAATAATTTAAGTCTCAATAGGAGTAAATAGTCACTTTTTAATTTTTTTTTTGTATTAGAGATGGAAGCTAAGACTGTTATATTACTGAGACACATCCCCAGCACACTTTTTTTGTGTTTTATTTTGAGACAGGGTCTTCCTAAGTTTCTTAGGGCCTTGCTAAGTTGCTGAGGCTGGCTTTGAATATTCAAACTTCCCGCCTCAACCTCCTGAGCAGCTGAGATTACAAGGGTGCACCACAGCACCAGTATAAAAGTCATAGTTTTACAAAAAAGAATCAGGAGTTACATTGTTATGTCAATATTTTTGAAAGTCCTTAAAAATTATGTTGCTTTATGAACAATACAGCATAACATATGAAATGACAGAAAAGTATCTATTTAAGCAAAAATGTAGACTTTTGACTAATTTCATAATACTTAGTTTAAAATTATAAAATTGAGGTCTAACTTATATCTCTTAATTTCTTAACTCATTCATTATACATACATTAAAGTAAAATTTCAAACGATATATATAAGTAAATTCATGCAACAAATTATAAAAAGCTATCTGAAAACAAATTTTTAAAAAAGTTTTTACTGTAAAAAAACAATTATAATCAATAAAAAATTATAATCAATAAAACACAACTTAGTAAAAAATCTGACACTTGTGCCCTCTTCAAAATATTTTCTTAAGCATTTTCCAATAGTGATAATTAATTTGTGGATGGCTGCTTACTTTATTATTTTATCTTGTGTTCGTATTTTTACCTATGAGTAATCTGTTTAATACACTTAATGGTGGTAAATCATTTTCCTTTGGGATTTGGATAGAATTGGCTGAACAATTTTGAAAGAGCAGAATGTGGGATTGAAGTCAGCTTTCATTTCTCGTTCAAGTTACATTCATCTTTAGACAAGCAAAGAGCTGTAGATCACCTCTGAGAAGTACTGTTCATATGAAGACAATTTATCTTTTTCTTTACAGCCAAGTTTTTGCAGAACAATGTTTTTTGTTGAATAGATGCTGTTTCATACTGTGGGTCTCTGCCTCTGTAGTATCTGTGGGCTTGCTGCCATCTAGAATTGAGAATACAATACCTTGAGAATGAAGAAGGGTTTTTTTTCCTACAGGGCTTCATTTCCAGATTGTGAATTATCTTCCAGGTAATTGTGGTGAATTTCCTGAAGTTTTTCTGTGAGTTCTGCACATAATAAATGCAAACTTTTTTTTATTTTTCACTATAATTAATCCACAACAAACTTATTACAATAATGCAATAATGTTTCCAGTAACTTTATTATATTGCAAGAATAATTAGATAATAAGCACCATTTATGGCTACAAGGTAGCCAGGCTTTATTTCTATATCAAAGAAAATTTATGCCTTTTTATCTCTTTCCAGTATTCACTACCCAACAGAATTTATAAAAAAAGAAAATCTTTCTTATTTTCCTGCTGCTTCTCTTGGGTGATTGGAATGTTTATTTTAATAGCATTCTTTTATTTCTAGGCGGGTTATCATTCATCAGACTTTGGCATTTGGTGGAGAATGACTCACTAAAGAACCAAAACTTTCCTACTGTTTGAAATCATTTCATCTAAAGCCAGACATGATTAAATACACACAATATTTGACCCCACTGGAAGAACCAAACTAGTTAGTGTACAATGCCCTTGGAATAACTACTTCAGTGTTTAAAGATCACCTATGTGGATGTATTACATAGAAAGAGTGAGGAAAACGCTAATTGTGCATTTAAACCACCATGTGGTAGCCAATGTGATTCCTTAAGGGAGCATAGAAAGCTGCAATTGAAAATTATTTCTGACTTACAAGAATAAAAATATTTTGCCTAAGATACAAACAGTTTGCACTAAAAATGGGTTTTGATAGGAATACAGCTGGAAGAAGAAAACAACTCCCTGTTGTTTTGCCTCTCTCAAGCTAAAATTATATATATATATATATATATATATATAGATATATATACACACACACACACACACACACACACACATATGAATACAAATATATGTATATATTTTTTTCTTTTATGCTAATTGAGGAAAAATATCAACAATCAAGCAGTGCTGGGGTTTTTTGTGTGCATTTTTAACTGCAAGGAAAAATACAGATAAATACTACAGCTTCATTCTATCACAACATATTTTGCATCATGTTTACAAAATAACTGATGAAACCAGATGTTACCATGCTATAATATTCCCTAATTGTTCACATTGTATAACTGTACATGTGTGTGTGTGTGTGTGTGTGTGTGCAGTGTACCTTCTTTTTTTCAAGTAAAATGATTAACAAAAGTTTATAAAAATAAAATAAAATTTTGATAAATAAATAAGTGCTATATTTACTTTATGCAATTTTTAATGTATTCCAAGATACTAAAGTAAGAAAGCTCACTTCCCTATTTTTTTTCTTCTATGAACTGTTGTAGGGGCCACAGTTCTTGCAGTTTTCTTCAGTAACTGAGGTTGTATTTGATGATTTATATGTATTGGATTCAGGAATAATTGATTTAACCTAGATTATCTACAAAAACTTTGTATTTAATACAGCTAAAAACTTTATTTCATTAATTTTCTCATTCTGAAAAGAAAAGTGAAGGGAAGTAGGAGGCAAGTACAATGCATTGTGGATCTAATATATTTAAAATGTCCAAAATGATTCTGAATGTCCATTTAAACACTTGATTTATACTGAGTTGGTATTAAATTTGTTATTTTTTCTTCAAATACTTGATTTAATTTTGCTTGCCTTATACAGAGTATCTGAGTGTTTTCCTAAAAAAAAACAGAAAAGAAAAGAAAAACCTCAACCTGGATCCTGCCAATATTTTTATTCTCAATGGAAGTCATTATCTATTATACATGTGTAGAAAAATAAATAACTAGAAGATAAAAACAGAGTATGAAACTTTACCAAAAAATGTAATAAATATCCCTCGATATAGTACTGTCTCCTCTATATATTGTTTATCATGATTTTTAAATTAAATCATAGAAGTTTAACAAGAATATGTGATAAATAAGTGATGAGGATACTATTCTAGTCCATAAAATCTTTTGGTACTGACGAAAAATTTCTCTGCATACCGAGAAATTATGCCTCAAAGTGAGTTTTTTAAAAGATGATATTTAGGTCGATTAGTACTTTGCTTCCTCTGATGCATATACTAATTTCAAATATGTAAATGAAGAACTGAAATTTTCTTTTTTTTTTTTTTTTTTTTTTTTACATTTTTTTTATTGGTTGTTCACAACATTACAAAGATCTTGACATATTATATTTCATACATTAGATTGACATGGGTTATGAACTCCCAATTTTACCCCAAATGCAGATTGCAGAATCACGTCAGTTACACATCCACAATTTTACATAATGCCATATTAGTGACTGTTGTATTCTGCTACCTTTCCTATCCCCTACTATCCCCCCTCCCCTCCCCTCCCATCTTCTCTCTCTACCCCATCTACTGTAATTCATTTCTCTCTTTGTTTATTTTCCCATTCCCCTCACAACCTCTTATATGTAATTTTGTTTAGCAATGAGTGTCTCCCTTCATTTCCATGCAATTTCCCTTTTCTCTCCCTTTCCCTCCCATCTCAAGTCTCTGTTTAATGTTACTCTTTTCTTCCTACTCTTCCTCCCTGCTCTGTTCATACTTGCTCTCATTATATCAAAGAAGACATTTGGTATCTGTTTTTTAGGGTTTGGCTAGCTTCACTAAGCATAATCTGCTCTAATGCCATCCATTTCCCTGAAAATTCTATGATTTTGTCATTTTTTTATTGCTGCATAGTACTCCATTGTGTATAGATGCCACATTTTTTTTATCCATTCGTCTATTGAAGGGCATCTGGGTTGGTTCCACAGTCTAGCTATTGTGAATTGTGCTGCTATGAACATCGATGTGGCAGTGTCCCTGTAGCATGCTCTTTTAAGGTCTTCAGGGAATAGTCCGAGAAGGGCAATAGCAGGGTCAAATGGTGGTTCCATTCCCAGCTTTCCCAGGAATCTCCAAACTGCTTTCCAAATTGGCCGCACCAATTTGCAGTCCCACCAGCAATGTACAAGTGTACCCTTTTCTCCACATCCTCGCCAGCACTTGTTGTTGTTTGAATTCATAGTGGCTGCCAATCTTACTGGAGTGAGATGGTATCTTAGGGTGGTTTTGATTTGCATTTCTCTGACTGCTAGAGATGGAGAGCATTTTTTCATGTACTTGTTGATTGATTGTATATCCTCCTCTGAGAAGTGTCTGTTCAGGTCCTTGGCCCATTTGTTGATTGGGTTATTTGTTATCTTATTGTCTAGTTTTTTGAGTTCTTTGTATACTCTGGATATTAGGGCTCTATCTGAAGTGTGAGGAGTAAAAATTCGTTCCCAGGATGTAGGCTCCCTATTTACCTCTCTTATTGTTTCTTTTGCTGAAAAAAAACTTTTAAGTTTAATTAAGTCCCATTTGTTGATTCTAGTTGTTAACTCTTGTGCTATGGGTGTCCTATTAAGGAATTTGGAGCCCGACCCCACAATCTGTAGATCTGAGCCAACTTTATCTTCTATCAGACGCAGAGTTTCTGATTTGATATCAAGCTCCTTGATCCATTTTGAGTTAACTTTTGTGCATGACGAGAGAAAGGGATTCAGTTTCATTTTGTTGCATATGGATTTCCAGTTTTCCCAACACCATTTGTTGAAGATGCTATCCTTCCTCCATTGCATGCTTATAGCCCCTTTATCAAATATAAGATAGTTGTAACTTTGTGGGTTAGTCTCTGTGTCCTCTATTTTATACCATTGGTCCACCCGCCTGTTTTGGTGCCTGTACCATGCTGTTTTTGTCACAATTGCTCTGTAATATAGTTTGAAATCTGGTATCGCTATACCGCCTGATTCACTCTTTCTGCTTAGAATTGCTTTTGCTATTCTGGGTCTTTTATTTTTCCATATGAATTTCATGATTGCTTTATCTATTTCTACAAGAAATGCCGTTGGGATTTTGATTGGCATTGCATTAAATCTATAAAGAACTTTTGGTAATATCGCCATTTTGATGATGTTTGTTCTGCCTATCCATGAACAGGGTATATTTTTCCATCTTCTAAGATCTTCTTCTACTTCTCTCTTTAGGGTTCTGTAGTTTTCATTGTATAAAGCTTTCACCTCTTTTGTTAGGTTGATTCCCAAGTATCTTATTTTTTTTGAGGATATTGTGAATGGAGTGTTTTTCCTCATTTCCATTTCAGAAGTTTTGTTGCTGATATACAGAAATGCCTTTGATTTATGCGTGTTGATTTTATATCCTGCCACTTTGCTGAATTCATTTATTAGTTCTAGTAGTTTCTTTGTAGACCCTTTTGGGTCTTCTAGGTATAGAATCATGTCATCTGCAAATAGTGATAATTTAAGTTCTTCTTTTCCAATTTTTATGCCTTTAATTTCTTTCGTCTGTCTAATTGCTCTGGCCAGTGTTTCGAGAACTATATTGAATAGAAGTGGAGATAGGGGGCATCCCTGTCTTGTTCCGGATTTTAGAGGGAATGCCTTCAACTTTTGTCCATTCAGAATGATGCTAGCCTGAGGCTTAGCATAGATAGCTTTTACAATGTCAAGGTAAGTTCCTGTTATCCCTAGTTTTTCTAATGTTTTGAACATAAAGGCATGCTGTACTTTGTCGAATGCTTTCTCTGCATCTATCGAGATGATCATATGGTTCTTATCTTTAAGTCTATTGATGTGGTGAATAACATTTATTGATTTCCGTATGTTGAACCATCCTTGCATCCCAGGGATGAATCCTACTTGATCATGGTGCACTATTTTTTTGATGTGTTTTTGTATTCGATTCGCCAGAATTTTATTGAGGATTTTTGCATCTAGGTTCATTAGAGATATTGGTCTGTAGTTTTCTTTCTTTGAGGTGTCTTTGTCTGGTTTCGGGATCAGGGTGATGTTGGCCTCATAGAATGAATTTGGAAGAGCTCCCTCTTTTTCTATTTCCTGAAATAACTTGAAAAGTATTGGTATTAATTCTTCTTTAAAGGTTTTGTAAAACTCCGCTGTATACCCATCCGGTCCTGGGCTTTTCTTGGTTGGTAGTCTTTTGATGGCTTCTTCAATTTCATCTATTGATATTGGTCTGTTCAGATTGTCTATATCCTCCTGACTCAGTCTGGGCAAATCATATGACTTAAGAAATTTATCGATGTCTTCACTATCCTCTATTTTATTGGAATATAGATTTTCAAAATAATTTCTAATTGTCTTCTGTATTTCTGTAGCATCTGTTGTAATATTGCCTTTTTCATCCCGTATGTTAGTAATTTGAGTTCTCTCTCTTCTTCTCTTCGTTAGCATGGCTAAAGGTCTGTCGATCTTATTTATTTTTTCGAAGAACCAACTTAAACAGCACAAAATATAACATCTTCGAAATGTGAGGTAACAAAAGTCAAGTCAGCTTGTATGCTTCTTTTCTCTTATCAATTATATTTATGTCATAAATGTTACATAAAACTATAAAATTTTATGTATCAATGGCATAATGTGATGTTTCAATGCATGTATACATTGTACAATGTTCAAATCAAGCTAAACTTGTCTGTCATTTCAATCATTATTTCTTTATGGCAAAAGCATTCAAAATATTTTTTCTTCTAGCTTTTTGAAATGTACCATATATTATTGTTATATATAGTCACAAACTGTGCAATAGCACACCAGAACTTCTTGCTCCCATCTAACTATAACTTGATACACATTGGTCAACTTTCCAAATTCTCCTTCCTCTATTCTCCACCATTCTCCTCTTAATTTCTGTGAGATGAATTTTTTTTTTATTTCACATATGACTGCCAACATTCATACTTCCTTTCTGTGCCTGGTTTATCTCACTTGACATAATTATTTTTGGTTTTATCCATGAAGTCACAAATGACAGGATTTCACCCTCTTTTTTGTGTGAATAGTACTCTATTGGGTATACTAACCACATATTACTTATCCACTCATCAGCTGATGAACACTTAGCTTGTTTCAGTTTCTTTATTCTTGTGAATATGAGAGTGAAGAGATCCACTGTATACAACCAATTAGGAAATTGGTTGAATATATACCCAGTACTGTGATTTGAATATATGCCCTTCCCTTTGAATATATACCCAGTACTGTGATTGATGGATCATGAGGTAATTCACTTGTAATTTTCTGAGGAAACTATATTATTCTTATAATGGATATAGTCATTTATATTTCCACCAGTAGTATGTCAATTTTCTCTCTTTTCCATATTATCACCAGCACTTGTTATCTATAGTATTTTGGGCAATAAATATTTTTATGCCTTGAAGTAATATCTCATGTGATTTTGATTTGCATTTTGTTTTAAATAGAGTATTCCTCTATTGGGTTAACTGGCTTCACCATTAATGTTTGATTTCACAATAAATTTCTAAATATTGCTTTACTTTAAGATTTGCTTTTGGCTTTTATTTCTTTTTATTTCCTTATATTTTTATGTATAGCTTTCCTCTATTTTTCTCCCATCTGGCTTCATCTGGAATATCTTTTAAAACATGGTTGGGTAGTTAAGAAATGGTAACCATTTAATGTATGAATGGTAAAATTTCATTTAAAGACAACCACAGAAATTAATATTTACTCAAATATTGGACTGGCAATGTGATCAAATAATTTGCTCAATACAATATAGTATAATTAGTCCTGTTTGCATAAACTATCTAGAGAAAACCACAGTTTTTAGATAGCCTTTTTTAAAATTAACACCCCATTAATCTTACAAAGGTTTGTGATATTAAAAAAAACACACTGTAATTTATTTTAATTGTATATCACAGCATTGGAGGATACCACATTCCTTTATTCCTTGTGTTTATGAAAGAACTTTTTCTAGATCCCGGAGTTTTTAATTTATGATATTTAATTATCTCTGTGTTATGAAGAGAGCATCCAGCACCCTGGAGGAAAATCCCTGGTCCTGCTTTGGTTCTCCCTGCCACCAGGAGAGGCCTTTCCTTTTTCTCACCATTATTTTAACTTTGCTTTCCTGAGGTAGGCTATGATTCCCTCTTCTATGACTGAGCAAGTAAGTGTAATGTTGAAGGGAGTAAATCAAGGTCCATGGTTCCATATCCAGGCCACTTTCTGCAATCAAATTTTATCATAATAAAACTAACTGCTTGATTTGATTTATTTGCCCTTTTCTCAGTTTTTGTAAACATGGGAGATGAATTAGTCAGTATATATTGTCCCTTTCAAATATTATTATATATCATCTTTTGAAATAATTTAAATAGATATTTGATGGCATTGATATAATAGCAATAGTTTAATAGCATAATGATATAACATTGGGGCAATGTTCAAATTTTTAAGACCCATTATACTTTTTTATATGTCTTTTCTACCAATTCTTAATTCTTATGCTTAATTTATCTCTTTAGAGAAAAACATTAAATAACATTTTTTGTAAATCATTATTTTATGTAAATGTCTGAAGTTATGAAAAAAAGAACTATTTAAACATGGATGGGATATTATTTCTAAATTATCACAATTTGTCTTCACTATGTTATTAAAACTCATGTTGGACAGATAGAAAAGATATGTAAAACAAAATGAATAAGTTTAGGTACAAGACATGTTCTATAGAAAAATAAGTTTGAAAACCAAAGGATGGAAATAGTTTGTTTAATATAGAATTACTGTTAGATTCTCATCATTGCTATAACAAATTGATGCAAATTTAGTGCCTTGAAACAAGATAAACTCATTATATAACAGTACTGAATCTCTGAAGTCCAAAATAGGTTTCACTTTACTAAAACTGTCAGCATGCTACATCCCTTGTGTTGGACCAAGGGAAGATCTACTCTCTTTCCTTTTCCTTTTCCTTTTCCTTTTCCATTTTTATACTTAATTTTTTCTCTCCTGGTCCACTCATCCATCTTCAAACCAATGTGAGCCAGTCAACTCTTTCTTAATTGACTCTGGCAGGAGTTTTCTTGACTTATTCACTTATAAGGTGCCTGGTCATTAGAACACCCACACCATCAAAGTTAAATCTCCATCTCAAAATCCTAATCTCATCTATAATGTTCTTTTGCCATGTAAAATAACACAATCCAAGTTTCCAGGACTGGGACATAGACATCATGAGGGAAGGGAAAAAGATTCATCATTCTACTCTCACAATTACATATTGTTCAGTTTTTTTCTACTGCAAACACATTGTTACTTACCTGTTTCCTGTTATATAGGTCAGAAATGCTAAAGACTCCCTTGCCAAATTTTTGGTCACTAAAATGACAGCATAAGGCACATTTTGTCCACTCAGAAGATATAAGACATGTTTCTCAAAAAGATTATTTTCTCCCTAACATAATCATAATCTCATTATTTTCACTGCAAGGTAAATAAGAGGAATGTAAAGGCATTTTTAACTGATGTGATCCTATTTTGAATTCAAAGGAATTTAAGAAACTCAGAGACATGACCAAAGTACCCTGATCTTGTGCATTCTGAATGGATGTCAACAACTACATATCTCTGCACTTGTTATTTTTTTAATACATTCATTTCTATTTTTCAAAAACATCTGAGTTGAGCAGTCAAGATGCATGTATGTAAGTCAAACCAAACAATAACTTATTAAAAAAATCTTGCAATTGTTAACAGACTCTACTAGACTATCTCCACACTTGCTATTAAATGAAATAAACAAATATTTTAATGTTTAAATGTTTTTAAATGTTTTCTTCTTCTTCAATATTGGCCAATTTTCCTGCCATTTTCAGCCTAAATATTTTCAAAGCCAATTTTTACTATTCTAATATGCATATTTATTAAATCCAACATATTAGATTTAGATGAAAAGGTTGAGAACTTATATTGTTATATTATTTATGACATTATTGGAAGGTTTATTTTGTTTAATTACATGTTAAGAATTAAAGAGATAGTCTATTACTGTAAAATCATTACTATTAAATATCTTTTATGGTTCTCAAAGTTAAACATTATTTAACATGATATAATTCTGTGTTATTTTTAAATGTCTTATTTTAATAGGTGGGGTAAATTATATTCTCTTTTGTTTTATCCATTAACAATATATCACTAAGCTTCAAGACAGACATGAATGTAAATCATTTAATCGAAAGACAAGTTTACAAAATAAATAAATAAAATGAATTATAATGCATTTAAATATGTAAAGAAACTAACAAATTTAGATATTATGTGTGTTTAAAATTCGGCACCAAATTTTTTAACATCTATCACATTGAGAAGGAAAGGCTTATGCTTTTCTCTATTGTCTGAATATTTGTGAAACCCAAATTCATATGTTGAATCTCCAATTGACGGTGTTAGGAGGTGAGGCCTGTGGGAGGAGATTAGGTCACAGGAGCTTTTTTGCCCTTTTTAAAAGGGTTGGTGCCTTATAAAATAGACCGCAGAAAGCTGCTGTGTCCCTTCCACTCTTTGAAGACAGAGAGAGAAGCTGCCATCTATGAATGAGAAAGCAAGCCTTTGCCCAACAAGGAACTGCCAACTCCTTATCTTGGAATTCCCAGCTGCCAGAACTCTGTGATTTAGATTTGTTCCCTTTGTAAGTTTTCCAAAGAAAGGATTTTTTTTATAGGAACCTGAATGGACTGAGACAATGCCTCATCAATAAAATATGGCCTAAGTTATGCCAAGTGCCTTCTGAGGCCATGACTCCAAAAGCCAAAGACACTTCAGATTCAGTCTCTGGAATGTCCTGATTAGGAATGTCATTTTCTGTTTTCTCCTTCTCAAATACAGTAGAAAAATCCTCGCCATATGATGAATCCACATTTAGGTGCTATGGGAAGACAGAGAGATACACTGAACCCAAGAACCTAAAATAAATGTAAAAATTAGAATTGAAATGGATTCTTTAGCTCTAGCTTTGACTATCATAGGTGTTTAGATGTATATTCCCATTTTAATTCTTGGGCATCATGGAACACAACCAAGCTACATTCTCTGTGTCCTGTCTAAATTTGTTGAGGGCCAGTTTAGTCAGAATGACACCTGGCATTTTTGCCAGAGGGAATGGTTGAAAGGTGATCCTGCTCCAGGATTAGGGAGGCTCCAGGATTAGGGCGGATCCTGCTGCTACTATGGAGTTCCCATTGAGTTCTCACAGGGTTCTGAGAGAATTGGTGCTTGGAGCCCGGTGAAGGCAGTGTGTTCCCGGGAAGTGTGTGTAGAGTGCCGGTGAGAGTTGGGGAATAAAGGCTGCTGTTTGAACCTACAAGGCTGTGTGGCAGCTCGGTTATTTTGTGCCCAGCCAGACTGAAGCATAAATTCCTGTCAGAATCCATGAGCATATTGTAACGGCTACTTTTGTAAGTCATTGAGTTGTAGAATGGTTTGCTGTACAATGATATGTAACTGAAACCAGTATATGTTTTCAAAAAGAATTAGATGAATTGAAACATATTTCATGAGAGGTTTTAAATTTTGATGTTAATTATTTTAAATGAATTAAGTAAAAAATATGATTATCTTGATGTCTTCCTATTGCATAACACATCTGTGTTTTCACTGTTCTTTATAAAATAATCTATTTGTTTTCTAAATAAGTATGGTGTTTATTCATTTTGGCATTCCCAGGATCTAACATATTGATGTGCACAAAACAAAGCCAAAAAAGTGTTTCTTTGATAAAGTAATTTGAAAATATTTGCATATAAGATGTTGAAAGTAGTTTACCAAAGGAGATTTATGTCAATCAAGAAATCATGTGGATGTATTACTACTTTTAACAAGCAGTAAAATGATTCTTAAAACAAATAATCAAATAAACAATCAGATACATAATTCTGTTCTCTGATAATGAACATTAAGTATACTCAGTGCTTCTCCCAAACAGAATTCAGGTGACTACAAACATACACAAGTTCATACTGCACTAAATTAAAAAGGTGACCCGTGTATAGATCTTGTAATTCATTAATCCATTTGTTTTTTTATGTTGCACTAAGGTATACTGTTTAGAGTCTATAGAAGCTGATGGTTGAGACAATGAAGTCTTTACCACTGGCCATAATTCAAATGAGAAATACAGCCTGGGTATGAGAATAAAAAAATATATGGGGCTTTTCTTAAGAATTCTGAAGAATACTAGGGGTGTGTGTGTGTGTGTGTGTGTGTGTGTGTGTGTGTGTGGTCTTTTGTATAGTTCTGCTAAAAAGAAGTTCAGTATACAGTTTATATAGTATATAGTTTCTATACAGTGTATAGTTTATAGAGTGTATATAAATTGCAGATTTCATTTGAAACTTTGGCCTGTGACACAGATATTTCTTTATTTAGCCAAATCAACTTCATTTGTCCTTCAACATGATAGCTTAGTATAATAAAAAGAGTAAATGAATTACAGGATCACTCATAGGCTAGGTCACTTCTCCACCTTAATGGCACTAACATGATTAATTGCTCAGTCAATGAAGACCAGCAGCTGATCAAGACCAAGCATCAGGTAGTGTTTTCAGGCTCATTTTAGCTGGCAAAATGAAAATCTATATTGGGACCCCTGGGATATGAAGAGAGAACAAAATTGCTTTGAGCCACTGTGGTGGTTGATGAATGGCACACTAAGAGAAAAACATTTTACCCACCTGCCCAAGTCAAACTAAATTCAAAGAAAATATGTACCTCCTAGGTATGTAATGGAGTACTTAATTTATTCCCTCTGACCAGAACAAGTACTCCTGTGTTCATGATTCATTGCTGACATTCAAAAGGATAAAACAATGTGATTTGACAATGCTGTGTATAGATAACTTTCAATTAAGTTAGGCATAGAACACTAACATAAACCCACAGGGAAAATACATGCTTATGCACTTAATTTTAAAAAGACATGCAGAATATAAAAATATGTCTTTGATATTATAAGAACAAAAAAGGAATGCTTTATCTATTCACACATCAGAGGAATGAGAATCAAAGAAAAAATCAGAAAGACATTCAAGGTTATATGTAATATACTGCTTTTGGATGAATGGAGTATATGCAATTACTCAATTAAATTGATTAAAAACACTTCATCATTGTGAATCAGTGAAATCCGTGTAAATATTCTATCAATTTATATCTTTTAAGGCTTAATTCAGCTATGTTGAGCCAATTATTCAAGTGTATGTATATATTTATAAGTATGTAGTTGCATACATATATAAAATATAAAAACATTGTTATTGATGACTATTTTTAGCACAAAACATTAAATGTTTTGAAATCCTTTCTTCATCATTGTTCTTACATAGCTAAAATTATATTTTGTAGTAATAGACTATATTACTCTAAATTAACTTTTATTTCATATTAGTAGAAATACTTTTAGAAAATAAAATTAATACTTAATATTGAATTATTTAAAACTTTGCAGGTCATCATTTCTATGAAACAAATCAAGATATTGTCAACATATAAAGTAAGTACTCTTTTAGAGCAATATGTCAGATGTTCTGAAATAGTAGTAGGCTTTTATATAATTAAGCAATCTTTTCTCATGTATACATTTACTACCTTATGTAATGAAATCAACCCAATTTATTGCATTTTGTCTTTATTTATTTGATAACAGAAATTAATTTCACAGAATTAGTGTTACCAATCTGCCTAGATATCTGTCTTACATAATTAATTGAACAATTATTTGTTAATATCTTTTTAGCTCTTAGGTTATTTTTTTAATTCATCACTTACCTCTAAGTAATATTAATGATTGTGGCCACTGAATTATGTTGTATTAAATTTTAAGCTGAGACTAAAAACTCCCATATGCAATCTTAAATATGGTGTAGCATTTCCTAGTTTAAAGTACACTGGATATGAAGAATATTTCTTAACATTACTTATTGTTTATATATTATGTGTATTCATCCTGCCCTTGGTTTGCCAAGCTCTTCATTAATGATAAGCCACAAAAATATATTAGCTTGAATATTTTCTAAGATGCCTTTATTTATATTTTCACCCTACATACTTTAGAATAAGTACAAAGTATCCAGTACAATATACTGATTCAGGTTGCAGGCTAGGGCTACTTTCTGAAGTTTAGTTCGATGTCTCAAAAAGTGATATATCTAAGGTACAGAAATAATGAATTATGTATTTACTACACAATTTACACTGTGTAAATGTATTTCCATCTGTTAAATAACCATTCTAAGAAACAGATCTAGCTACATCGATAAGTTCTAGTATTTTGGATCACTGTACTTTGAAATACTACCTCAAATAGTATATGGAAAGTTGAATCCACATTCCTGAAGCCCAGAAACAGAATGCATGGTGAAAGTGAGAGATATTTATCTTTTTAAGATTTTTTTAAAGGTGTAAACTGAACCCGAGGTAAAGACAACTTAAGAAATAACACAAACATACACACAAACTGGTAACGTGGAAAAACGTATAAAAGGGATCCTTTGGAATTTCATTATTCATTGGGCAATAGAAAGACACTTAACAATGGAAAAGAAAACCTAAAGGTATAAGGAGGACTGAAAAAGTGTCTTGTGAAAAGTGCCTAGTGGGAATGTTATTTGAGAATCTATGCAAAACTAAATAGTAAAAAAAAAAAAAAAAAAGATACTGAAAACAATCCTTCTGCCATTTAGTATTTGACATTTTCATAGAAAGCAATGTCCTTAGAAAGATAGTAAGAAGATGCCATGAACTTCTCCATGTGTTAACACGGCAACATGTTTAGAGGTTTTACTCCCAAGAATTCTGATCAAATTGTCACTTCTGAGGATCATTATTTTGTAGGTTTTATGTAAAATCAAGTAGGTAGTTAAGTGTAAGCTATAACCTGGAGAAGTAAAAATTGTTTGATTTTATCTGTAGAAAAATGTAAAATTTCTTCAAAATATACATCCATAAAGACAGTATTTTTGGAACATAATCATTCATTCAAAAATTAAATAAAAAATGAAAAATAATAGAATGAT
Organism: Spermophilus citellus; assembly: GCF_964194105.1. Lineage (NCBI taxonomy): Eukaryota > Metazoa > Chordata > Mammalia > Rodentia > Sciuridae > Spermophilus > Spermophilus citellus. The sequence continues at coordinate 257,592,580 of NC_138182.1, forward strand.
TAATAAACTTAAATGTCTGAACCGCAATATTTCCTTGATTGCTAAAGCTGACTAAAATGGACAATTGGTACCTAAGATCAGGGTCTTTGTAGTCAATATGCCTAACCATATAGTTTAGAAATCTTTGGAAATGGTTTGTGGGAGAGACTGGACAAGTTTAGAGATGTCAGTTACAGAAGTCCTGGACTTTCCTGAGCAGAGCTTAATGGATGGCATGAACTTAGAAGAACAGAATGCTGACAGGAAAGTGGACAGTAGGTAGTAGGCTTATGATGTTTCACATGAAAATGAGTACTCTATTGGGACTTGAAGTTGAGGCCCTTTGTGTTACATTCTGGTAAATTACTTTTCTCTCTTTCATCCATGCCCTGGGATTTGTGAAGCTGAGTTTAAAGGTGATTCACAAATTAATTTTTTAGGAAGAATTTCTAAAGGAGCACAAAATTCAGGTAGTGGCATGAGTGGCTTCTTTTAACCAGAAATATTATGAAAATTAAGAGCAAATAGCAGACCAGATAAATTTTTTTTAAATGTAATTTATCAAGAAGAAAAAAAAAGACACTTTTACAGGTGAGTCCCAGGAGGAGGGTGTGGTTGATGATGAGATTAGCATCATTAAAAAAAAAGTCTAATACTCAACATGGGGAAAATAAGAAATACAATAGTAGGGCATCTCAGGCATCATAGATTCAAGGGTTTAGCATTTTAAATTAATTCAAAAGGCTATTTTGAGAAGAGAGTGCCAATGTTACCTACTTGTACCGCTTCACCAAGGAAACTGTTTCTCCAGGATTCCTTTCACTGAGCTCAGTCAACCAGGCAGTCAGAGAACAATAAAACTGTGTTCTAAGGGAGCCTGGCTACTGCTGGAGCCCAAGGCAAACCTTGGCATTGTGGGCCATTATGCTGGTTTTCAAGCATATAGAATTTAAGTGTTGTGGAGTCATGGAAAAATTCCACCAAAATTTAAAAAGAAGGTCTGGCAGGCCAGGAAGAACATGAAAGTGTCCCAGTCTCTGTGGGCAGCCTGAAGAAGGCAACATATGCAGTTGTGAGAGTAGAACCAAAGCTATAATGGAGAACATAGGGAGCTAGGACGGGTCTTCCCAAGTCCTTTAGAGCTCAAGTTATGTCATTGCATGCCACAGAGGCAGGATGTGGAACTACAGGATTTAATGTTTACCTTAGTGGGTTTTAGTCTTTCTTTGGTCTCTTTCCTCTTTTCTATGCTATGGCTCCCTTTGGGAATGGAAAGGTTTACCCTGGGTTATTGTATGTTATAACTATTACTCTGTTTCCTTTATTTATATTTATTTATTTGTTATAAGGGTTCACAAGAGTTTGACTTAAATCTCAGAGGAAACATTAGTATTGGACTTTTGAACAATGCTGGAACTGTCAAGACATTTGAGATACTTAAAGCTGGGCTAAAAGAATTTGGCATTGTGAAGTCAATGAGTTTGGGAGCCAGGGACAGAACAGCATAGTTTGAATCTAGAATTGCACTGGAAGTCTCACATGTTGAAGGCTTGTTCCTTAGCTGGTGGTGCCACTGGGGATCAGTGGGAACTTTTGATGAGGCTTAATGGGACGAGGTGGATCACTGAAGACATATACCTTTGAAGTGTTTATTTTGTTCCTGGCCCTTCCCCTCTTTTGCTTACTTGAGAGATTATATTAAAGGAATGAAAACAAAGGAGGCAAATTCACATCTGTACCTGATTTGATGAGGAAATTCAGATTCTAGATTTGGAGCAGATATAGTAGTGGGTGTTTTTATATAAGACTTCTGGGTATTTCTGGAGAGGTTGAATGCATTTCATAGTCAGGGAAGACAGATCACTTAAATGGAAATGGAGGATAATAGTAGCTCAAAATTTTAACTGTCTTCTGGCTATTGAAATACTTGTCTGACACACTTTTCTGATGGTCACTTTGAGAATAGGTCCAAGTAGAGAGCTAAGGCCAGAACCATTCTCTAAATGAGCAACTCCAAGATTTCTGGCAATTAAAGATTGTCTGATATGGGCTGAGGTTGTGGCTCAGCGGTTGAGTGCCTGCCTAGCATGTGCCGGGCCATGGGTTCGATCCTCGCACAACATAAAAATAATAAATAAATAAAATAAAGATATTGTGTTCAACTACAACTAAAAAATAAATATTAAAAAGACTGTCTGACATAAAAAGCTTGTTGTTTTAAGTTGCTCACAGCAATTTGCAAGAACCTTTCAAATCTCATTTTACTTCCTAAATAAAGGTTAGCTTAACACTGATGCCTAACTACATCTGTAGTCATAGTCTTACAAAACCCTTCAATGAGAACACAAAAATCATAAAAATTTTAAAAACTTGAAGTGTAAAATATAAAATCTATCTCTTTGTTAATATTTTGTTCCTGGAGGTAAAGTAATATATCACCAAGGATTCTTTAAAATCTCTGTGGTGAAAACTCTCTTTTTCTAAAAGAAAAAAAAAAAGCATAGCCTAAAATTGCCATTAAGTTTCAGAAATATTAAAGGTACAATATAGGCGTGAAAAAGTGAACAAAAAGAATTCTTTACTTTTAATTCTTCTCTGGAACTGATGAATTTCATTCTTACCATCACAGTCTCTCGTTTCTTATTTTTATTTTCCAAATTGTTGAAGTGTTAATAAGATGAAAACAACAGACAAACTTTACAGTCTCAACATTAAAAAAAAATCCCAGAAACACTGTAGTAGTTTAAAACCAAGACTACAATGTTCTAATATCTTATCACAGGATAAAGCAGTGTTCCCATGTGATAACCTAGACCCATCTTGCTTTCGCTTCACTTTTATGAGAGCATATAAACAGCATTTTTCCAAGAAAGAAAATAGACTACAATAAGAAAAAATAAATAAAAATAACAACACAAAAAGGGTCTTTGTTTCAATGTTGTGAGGATGCTGGTCAGTCTTTCTCAAGCTATCCTTTTTCAATTCCTTAAGAAACAAAAAACAAATCAACAAGCAAACAAAAAAAACTCTATAAAATAAATAAAAGAAAAATTTTCAACTACTTAGGGCAACTCCAGTTGTAACCAACCTCAAATTTCAATCGGTTAATAGATACTTATTGTATCAGAGTAGTTTTGATTTTAATTGCACAGTATCAATGTGTATGAAAACATCTGTAAGCACAGAAGTGCTATAAAATTCTATTTTCTATTATTTTTCATAATACTGAATACTAATGTTCTGGTTTCTAATTCATTGATGATTTTTTTTTTTTTTTGCATTTTGTGATTAAGTGATCTATCTAAACTTCTTTCTTGCAACTAGTAGATCCACAATCCCATGGCTCACCAAGAATTAGTAACAAAAAATGTGATATTATAGAAAAACTCATTCTTTAAACTTCAGTTATATGATTTCTTCTTGATGTCACAAAATGTTGGGGAACAATATTCATTGTTTCTCAGCTGGGAAATATTTTCTGAATTGTAATACTTAGCTATGGAAAATGAAACTGTAAAGTTGGTAAATATTTATCATTCATCTGTAATATTGAGTCTTGGTGTTGTGTAATTCCCCTAAGCAGTTACCTTTCTAGATACTCCACATTTAAATATGATTGGGCTGCCAAAGGACAACCTCTGTCTTCTCTACATTTATAAACCACAAGCTTTCTCTTTGTAAGACTAAATTATCCAAGCAAAATCCATAGTACCTACTACCCACAATATGAATCTTCAATACATTCATCATTTTTTTTTGCATACCTTTTAGGATTACTAGGTATTTTGTAGTTTGCTACTGCAACTGTCTATAACTAATTCCTTCTCTGGCCCTTAATTTTCTTCCAAATTCAAGACTACAGGGACCCAGGAGGACAAAAAAATCTTGGATTTGAGTCTTCTGATTATTAAGCAATTCTCCATCTTTTAGAAACCTGAGAAACAATGTTTTTCACTGCATTGATTCAAAGTATGGCTCAGATTTTGAAGTTCCACTTGATGTTTGCTTACTTATTGTAAGTCCATAAAAGTTTTTAAATGTCACAAATGTTTGCATCAGTCTTCTTCATCCTCTTAAAAATACCAGCCTATGGTATAACTCTGTTATTGAGATTTGTTTTTCTTTTTTCTACTTTCATTTTGTTCCCAACACATTTTTAAAATGTTATATGACTTGTGGATTTATGAGACATAGGTCAACAAATATTGGATTTGCTTTCAAAAATTCCTTGTTCTAGCAAATTCTGCCATGTTCAATTTCATATAAAGATTAAATTAAACTGGGAGAAATTCTCTTAGCATCACTCATCGTTAAAAATGCAAATTTGATCATATGAACTTTTGATTTCAGTTCTTTAATGTGTTTAACACAGGGTTTTGATTAAATGGTTATATCTCTGTATACTTCTCCCAAGACAGACTGATAGTCTCCTGGCCATCCAGTCACAGTGGCCTTGATTTTGTCAAGGATATCCGTTATCATCATACTTTAAGGTCTCTTTATTTGAGGTTAATTCTAAATGTAATGTATCCTCCTCTATGTACTCCAAGAGAAACAGCGCGCACGCGCGCACACACACACACACACACACACACACACACCACAACTAAGACAAACAATTCTAGGATATTTCTAGAACAGTAAAATCCTATCTAGTGTACCAACTTCTGCTCAAATATGCATTTTATCTCACCAACACCATCTTAATCAGAACCATTTGTTTTATTTCTTACCACAATAATAAATGGCTATATAAGAATGATTTTTTCATGAGAAAAATAAGTTTCTTCAATAATCTATAAATTGTGTGAGGCTATGAAATATAATAGTCTCTTATTCCAACTTTTTGTTGTTGTTTTTATCAGGGATTAAACCCAGGGGCACTTATACACTGAACCATACCCCAGCACCTTGTTTATATTTTATTTAGAGACAGAATCTCACTGAATTGCCTCACCAAACTGCTGAGGCTAACCTTGACCTTGCAATCCCCCTTCCTAATACTCCACAGCTCCTGGGATTACTGTTGTGTGCCACCCTGCCTGTTTTCTTATTCCAAATCTTTTTTTTAACTTATTGTATCAGAATAGTTTTGATTTTAATTGCACAGTATCAATGTGTATGAAAACATCTGTAAGCAGAGAAGTGCTATAAAATTATATTTTCTATTTTATATTATACCATATTCATATTTTAGATCAGAACTAGATAATAGTTTTATTTATAGTTTGAAATAACTAACAAAGTAAAAATTGTCACAAATACTTATCAATTACACACTGTTTCAATCTACATATTTTCTCTTTTTTAATCATTTTTTTTATCTTATTATTTTAAAATACATTACAGCAGTGGAATGCATTACAATTCTTATTACACACATAGAGGACATTTTTCATATCTCTGTACATAAAGTATGTTCATGCCAATTCATGCCTTTATACATGCATTGTTTTTTGCATTACAATTCTTAATACACATATATATCATAATTTTTCATATCTCTGTATATAAAGTATGTTGACATCGAATTCAAATCTTCATACATGTACTTTGTATAATGATGTCCCATCACATTTCACCATCCTTGCTAATCCTTGCAGCCCCCCTCCCTTATCCTCCCACTCTTCTTCCCCATCTAGAATTCATGTAATCCTCCCATGTTCTTCCTCCCTCCCCACTATGAGTCAGCCTCCTTATATCAGAGAAAACATTTGGCATTGTTTTTTGGGGATTGGCTAACTTCACTTAGCTTTATCTTCTCCAAAACCATCCATTTACCTGCAAATGCCATGATTTTGTTCTCTTTTAATGCTGAGTAAAATTTCATTGTGTATATGTGCCACATTTTTTTTATCCATTCGCCATTAAAGGACATCAAGTTTGGCTCCACAGTTTAGCTATTGTGCATTGTGCTGCTATAAACATTGATGTGGCTGTGTCCCTGTAGTATGCTGTTTTTAAGGCCTTTGGATAGAGTCCAGGGAAAGGAATAGCTGGGTCAAATGGTGATTTCATTCCCAGATTTCCAAGGAATCTCTATACTGTTTTTCATATTGGCTGCACCGATAATTTGTAGTCCCACAAGCAATGTATGAGTGTACCTTTTCCCCCACATCCTCACCGACACTTATTGTTGTTTGCTTTCATTAATAGCTGCCATTATGACTGGAGTGAGATGATATCTTAGAGTAGCTTTGATTTGCATTTTTCTGACTGCTAGAGATCATGAGCATTTTTTTTTCATATATTTGTTGATTCATTGTATACCCTCTTCTGAGAAGTGTATGTTCAGTTCCTTGGCCCATTTGTTGATTGGGTTATTTTTTTCGGTGTTTAGCTTTTTGAGTTATTTATATACCCTAGAGATGATTTGCTTCCACCATGTACGCTCTCTGTTCACCTCACAGATTGTTTCTTTTGCTGAGAAAAAACTTTTAGTTTGACCCAAAGTTTTAGTGCACACTCAGCTCTTCAGCAGCATAGCAGAGTCACCTAATCAGCACAGCACAAGGCCATTTCAGCTCCTTCCACCTCTCCAATCCTTAATATCCAGATCATACTTAGCTTACTAGTACCACACCTCATTCATATGTAGTATACTTATACTTTCTGATGAAAAGTCTTAGCATTCTTTACTCCTAGGACACTCTCTTCCCTTATTCAACTTACACTTAAGATGATACTTTGACTTTAAAAGGGATTTAAATGATAATAACTTGGTTTTTGTAAGTCTTACTTCTCAATTTGATGTATTATTATTATTATTATTATGGTACTTAGTATTGAACTTAGGGGCACTCAACAACTGAACTATATCCCCAGTCCTATTTTGTATTTTACTTAGAGACAGGTTCTCACTAAGTTTCTTAGTGCCTTGCTTTTGCAGAGACTGGCTTTGAAATTGGCGACCTTCCAGCCTCAACCTCTCCAGAGACTGGGATTACAGGTGTGCACCACCATGCCTGGCTGATACAATATTATTTTGTATTCACCTTCTGTGTTTACTCCTTATATTAATAAGGTATATATTTGATAGATCTTATTTGACTTTCATATAAAATTCTCACATTGATATTTGAACTTTGGAGGACATTTTATATATATATATATATATATATATATATATATATATATATATATATGATATTAGATTTCTTATAATGGGTGAGCCTTACCCATTTTAGTATCTTCTTTTGCAACATTTGATAAAGCTCCTTGAGAACTAGTTGATTTCCTTAGCTTCATTGTTTAACATCTTATTACCATTTTCAAAAAGGACTCATTCTGTTTAATTTTCATTTCCTTCTTACTAACAAGTTGTTTAACTTTATTTTTCAACTTGCATAGTATTCCTAGATCTAAATTTTGCACTTACACTACTGTTCTTTGAACATAAGAACCATAGAGGATATTTAGTTTCAGCATTTATAAAGCAATTCTTACACTACATTTAATATTTGTCCATTCAGTAAAAATAAAAAAGGATTGCATAATATTTATTATAGTTTTAAAGAGAATATTGAAATGTGAAATTAAAAATAGGAACCTAGTTTAATTCTGGGGAATCAGATTCCGTATATGACATTCCTCCCCAGGCATCTTGTCTCATATAGAATGGGGAAAAAAAAGGTGTGTATTCAATAGGAATTAGGACTTTAAGGAAATCATCTAAGAATCATTTATTCTGGAAAAAGTATAAGGTACCAGGAAAAATGAACTGTATCACACAAAATATGATTGTAAGTGTGTGTTATTGGAAAGGTATAGAATGCTTTCCCTCTCTCGTTGCTCACCACTACAACAGGTCTCCCTGTTGTATAACACCAGTGTATTACAGCTATAAGAGCTGAAAGATGCAATCTCTCACAAGACAAATACATAAAATCTCCCCAAATCAAGAGAGAAAACAAAAACATAATTAGTACAAGAATATGTAGCCACTGATATCTATAAATACAATGTTAATTATAACTTTCTAACTCAGAGTAAAATTATTCCTCACACTAATGACCCAAATACCTCAGGACCTTTTACTAATAATAAAAGTTACTAGTTTTTAAGGAATAATAAAATAGATAATTAAAGCATAAAAAACAGAAAAGAATTCTAATAGACAAAGAATGGGTCAGATGTTAAAATTATTAAGTAGAAAATTTAAAATAACTGAATAATATATTAAGGTATGATATAAATTTTCTATAGCTTTTTACCAGAAATTGTTGGTAAAAATGAGAACAAAACTTTATTTTCTTACAGTTCTAAAAGTTAAAGGTCTAGGGCTGGGGATGTGGCTCAAGCAGTAGCGTGCTCGCCTGGCATGCGTGCGGCCAGGGTTCGATCCTCAGCACCACATACCAACAAAGATGTTGTGTCCGCCGAGAACTAAAAAATAAATATTAAATATTCTCTCTCTCTCTCACTCTCTCTCCTCTCTCACTTCTCTCTCACTCTCTCTTTAAAAAAAATAAAAGTTAAAGGTCTAAAATCAAGGTATTGACAGGGTAATGTTCCTTCTGAAATCTGGAAGCAAATTCTTCCTTACCTCTTCTTGTAGTTGGTGGTTTGCTGAAAATTTTTGGCATCTCTTGAATTACAGCTGTATGAATTCAGTCTGTGTCATCAAAATCACATGGTTTCTGCATGTGGTCAAGTTCATAGAAGAACATTAGTTATATTAGATAACATGATGGCTTTTCATTTTAGCTAAATAGAAGTGTAATTACTCCATTTCTCAGTGAACTTACATTCTGAGACACTGGAACTTTGCTACTCAAAATATTTCTTTTGAAAAGATACAATTTAATCTGTAATAGGGTTAAGTTCTCAGATATAGAAGAGATACTAAGAAATAACTAGAAAGTTTGAAAATATTTGAAATTATAAACATAAAGAATTTATATAAATAATATTTAAATATATGTCAATTAAAGTGAAACACCTTACCATTCATATATTAGAAAACTAAAACAGTATATAAGAGATAAGCTTCACTTGAATAAACTAGAGATAGAAGAATAACTTAAGCTTAAAGCAAAAAGAAAAACAATTTAAAAATTATAAAAGATATCAATCAAATTGGAAATAAGAAGATAAAAGGGACTATAAACAAAAACAATAAACATAAAGCTATCTCTTTGAAATTATCAAACTAATTTGTGTTTATATATATCATAACTACAGCAGTTCTCTCCAAAGAGATCAATAGTGTCAATGTAAACCTAGCATAATTTTTTTAAAACTGAAATGCTTTCATGCTTATGAGAGATCATGGCTTGTCACTATTTTCTGAAACAAAGATGGAAACATGTTCCTGGAAATAATCACATCCTATTGAGGTGAGACGACTAAGGCAGAGAACACAAATAGAGACCAATGTAACAGAGAAACCATGCAGGTGGACATGATGGGCTTATAACAGAGGGACAGAATTGCATGAAAGGATCATAAGAAAAAAATAATATTTCCAAAAACATTCTTTCTCTAATTTTGAACAATTCTGTCAACCTTTTATGCGTGAGCACACACACACACACACACACACACACATAAACACACAAATGCATGTATACATATGTATAACTATACACACACAATACATACATACATATATAATATAGAGAAAAGAAAATGATTCTCTTTCTAATCCTATACAAAACAAAATCTAAAAGCCCAATAAGAAGTAATTTTTCTATAATTAATATGGGAGACTGAGTACCCAAGTCATGAATAAAAAAAGATTTCTTATATGTGATAAAAATGCTCTAATATTTTTAAAAATATGAATAAACTGCCTAAAATTCAAGTAAAGTTTTAATATATCAAAGTCTCTATCAAAAGAATGTAATAGGCACAACACGAGAAATCATACTGGTAATACATTTTTAGGATCAAATTAGAAAATGTGAAACAAATATTTTTATTTTTATTTTTTTTTAAGAAGAAGGAATTTACAGAATTTGGTAGCAAGAGTTATAGTGATTACAGGAAGCATCAGCTACCTCTGTGGCTTAAGTTTTAATGGATTAGGTTATGGTTTTATTTAATTTTTTTAAACTTGCTTTTTTTTAGTTATACATGAGAGTAGAAAATATTTTGGCTGATTATACATACATAGAGTGTAACTTATTCTATTTAGAACCCCATTCTTATGGTTCTACGTGATGCAGAATTACATTGATGGCCTTTTATTCAAATACAAGACTAGAAACGTTATGTTGAGTTGATTGTACTAAGAAAGTTATGTCCAGTTAATTTTTTCCTATTCCCCTCTCTTCATTCCCCTTTGTCTCATCCAATGGATTTCTATTTTCCTCTGCTTATTTTGGATTAGCATCCACATATTAGAGAGAATATTTGGTCTTTGATTTTTTGGAATTGGCTTATATCACCTAGCATGATATTTTCTAGTTCCATCCATTTACCAGCAAATGCTATTATTTCATTCTTTTTTTATGGCTGAGTAATATTATATTGTGCTCTTTATTCATTCACATGTTCTTTATTCATTCATCTGTACAAGGGCACATGGATTGTTTTCATAATTTAACTATTGTGAGTTGAGCTGCTATAAATATTATTGTATGCTGATTTTAAGTCCTTTGAGCTTGGACCTAGAAGTGGTATAACTGGTCCAATGGTACTTTCATTCAAAGTTTTTAAAGGAATCTCCATACTGCTTCCAATAGTGATTGCACCAATTTGCAGTCCCACCAACAATGTATGAGAGTACCTTTCTCCCCACATCCTTGCCAACATTTATTGATACTTGTAGTTTTTATAACTGCCATTCAGACTGACTTGAGATGGAATCTCAGCGCAGTGGCTAGAGGCTAAGGTTTTAGAACTTATAAGCTTGTAGGAAGGGATTCAGAATTGTTTTCAATGGAAGCAGCTAATTTTCTGATGCCTGTGTAACTTGAAGAGTTGAGATGAGCATCACATAGAGTTGTGGCACAGTAAGGAAGGGAGGACCCTGCCAAATGGTACTAACAGAAATTTAAAAAAAAAATATATATGGTCAGCAAGACTCAAAATCTCTGGCCTCATAAAATTTATCATCAGCTCACAGAGACAGAATCTATGCATGGAAATATGTATATAAAAGACTACTTTATAAATACCGCACATTGTATTCATGAATTAATGAGGTATTTTTATTGAATGTACCCAGTTATATGAGATGTCCACAGCTGTAAATGATGTGTCTGGAGCCCAAGAGGAAAATCTTTTCTGGAGTCCCACGTTACAGGATCTTCTTAAAGCTTTGAGAGTCAATGTGGATGCTCAATCATAAGGTGTTAAAGGAAAAAAAAAAGCAATCCTACATCAGGAAGTAGAAAATAACTGCAGCTAACCAAAAGTTAGGAATAGAAGTGATAATAGAAGGAAACTCAGAAATGGTTCATAAGGAGAAACACATTAAGGTATAAACACATCTAGGAAGGTTATAGACAAGTGACATAGGAAGACAATTTTGAGTGAAAGTCAAAAAAAGAAAAGTCCACAGAACTTGCAATTCGGGCATTAAATGTGACCTTTAAAAAAGAATACGGGCAGGCAGAATTGACAGCATAAAAGTCAGATGTCAAATGGTTTTAATGATTGTAACTAATACCATAAAGACATGAGTTAGCATTTTAAATTATTTATACCCCTTGATGCTCATGTCCAAAAGCATGGACATGCTTCTGGAATGTTTGATGATTCTTGGAATGTTTGATTATTTCTAATGCATCCCTGGGCATTCAGAGTAGAAAGATCAAAACTTTATGTCCAGTTGTAAGGGCTAAACCACTCTACATTTTGCCACTGCATATTTTTACAGAGTTTTCCTTGCCTCTCCCAAATGTTATTATATGTGAAGCAGAAAACTTTTCTTCCTGAGTAAGGTGCTTGAAATCATGGTATAGGGCTTATATTGGCATATGGACTCTTATATCATTCTTTTCTAGGTTTCTATTGCAACAAATCAAGGGGTTTTATGTAGTTCAGAGAATTTATAACTATTGGTATTATCAGCAATTAATAAATACTAATAAATAAAAATGAATATTAAGAATTGTTAGGGCTGGAGATGTAGCTCAGTTGTTAAGAGTGCTTGCCTCGCATGCATAAGGCCCTGGGTTCAATCCCCAGCACCATCAAATTAAAAAAAAAATATTGTTAAACTGACTAAAAGTAAAGTAGGATGCAAAATATATATCACTTTTTTTTAGGTCAAATTAAGTATCACCAATAAAGTCTAATTTTATAGTATATATTAACATTTCACATATATTATTTCCTTTACTATATGACATTTACTTGTGAAAACCACAGAAATATTGGTCTACTATTTTCATTCTGTAATAAAACAAACAGATAAGCTTTTTTAACACTAATCTAAAATATACTGAAAATCAGCTCTAAGCTGAAAAATTCTCATAAGAAATATTTACTTTTGGAAATGTTGTCTAAATAATATTCATTCTTTGGATCATGTATTGGACAAATCTCAATAACTGTTTTGTTTTGCTTTAAAATAAATCCTTCAGATAGGTTTCTATGGCATTCCATGGTAATTTCCTGGATAAAATATTCAAATGGAATGAAGAGAGGCAAATGGTTAAAGGCAATTTCTTAAACCAGCAAATAGTATAGTCTATTCTCTGTCTAACTTACTTTCAAATATTTTGTCATATCTTCATGTAAAAAAATGGTTATGGTTCCAAGGGTTTTCTGGAGATTGAATCATTTATCAAACTATAACCAAACTTTTTCAATTTTTATTAGAAAAGTTATCAAGCCGAACTTCAGAAGTCATTTCTACTAATCTGTTGGTTCAAAAATGTCTAGGGGGAGAGAGTGCTTTTTTGTCTCTGCACTAGTGTAAGCATATGTGTATGCTCAAGAAAGCACTTTAAGCACCATTAATGCCAATAAAGCACACGCGGCAGTCATTTTTCATGAGTGGTGCCTTCTTTGACGCCATCCCTCTGAACAACCTTCTTCATCTCTGACTGTTCATCTGTCTCACAGAAATAGCCCAGGATGTTCATTTATCATTTGAATGATGGGTGGTAAAATCTCCACTCGTTTTTCTTCAGCAGGACTAGTGTGTTTTCATGGACTGTGCTTTTTAAGCTCATTAATAGCAAAGATGTTATATGGTTCACTCCTGTTCTTTCTATGGGCTGTTGCTCACATTACAGAAAACAATAAAAAGGCAGGAGGTAGAATATGGACCCTTGGTGCATGGGGGTGATTGAGATAACAATTCATTATTCTTAATAAGCCAATGATAGACAAAGGGAGGATGAATAAACTTTTAGAAACCATAAAAGTGGGTCTCTCTGTCCCTGTTTCTCTGTTTCTGTCTCTCTCTTTCTAAAAAAGATACTATGTAGCCACAGTGAGTTTCCTGTGGCACAGAAATCATTGCAGGTGGGACATTATTTCCAGCACTCCAGACTAGATAGCTGCAATATGCTCTATTTGAAGTTCCCTTGGAACACCTCCCAGAAGCCTCAGATAATGCAGAGTGCAGCTGTTGGAGATCGTTAGCGTAAATAGATCTGGCTTAGCTGGAAGCCTAAAGCCTGAAACTTAAATATATATCTGAGCTCAACTGTTAGTTCAAAAGCTCTGAAATTAAAAAAAAAAAATTAAAAAGTTAAAATATAAATCTTGCAGATGAAAGACTTAAGAACCACTAACTTTGTTTTATTCCTAAAATAAAAACTAGAATTCCTAAATAAAGGTGGAAATTTTACCAATTTGCTCAGCCAGACGGAGTGTTCTTCCAAATTTTAAGTTTTGGTGTCATGTTTTCGATATGTCCATAAACATAGAGAGTGCTATTGATCTATATATGTTTTTTGTTTGAGTATAATATGTACATAAATGGAAAAAATAATTTCAGTAACTTCTTTCTGGAAAAATTAAGCAATATCCTGTTATGTTATCTATACTAAAATCAATAATTTTTATATATTTAAAAATGAATAACAGAATATTCTTCTGTTAAGTTTTAAATTTAAATAGACATTTTGTTGTATCAACTGGTTTCAGAATTAAATAATACAAATTTAATTTACAAATTCTGTAAGTTTGAATATAAAATCTACAAGACCTTTAGAGTTATTGATTAATAGGGCTAAAAGCCATACTTAAATACTCTTTAGTACTAAAAGCATATTAAGTTGAATAAAGCAGATACTTTACAATAAAAACAAGACAGAATGCAACAACAAATCTGGTCTTGTTTTTGAAATCATTGGTATAAGAAAAGAAAATAGGCTTAACACTAGAAAATTTTATATAGTATAAATCAACTACAGTTATTCAAAAAAGTATAAATATTAATGCTAATAGACTAAATCATCTATATTCACAGTCTTCTGCACTTTACCTTTATTTTGATTGTAATTTTATATTATAATCATTATTTGGGGAAGGCAGGACCAGGGATCGAACCCAGGGAGGGGCACTTGACCACTGAGCCACATCCCTAGCCCTATTTTTTATTTTCTTTAGAGTCAGGGTATCACTGAAGTTCTTAGTTCCTCATTTTTGCTGAGGCTGGCTTTGAACTCCCAATCCAACTGTCTCAGCCTCCTGAACTGCTAGGATTAATTACATTTTCTATATTGTGACTATTTTATGAACCAGTGATTTTTTTCCATAAATAATAAAAATAAAACATTAGTTTTCTAATTTAAAACAACTTTGTATAAAGCTAAAAATGAGAAGAATGTACTTGAATAATTTTATTCACTGAAAAATTGAGATTACTTATTTATTGGTTGATTTTGAGTTATTTAAAGCATCCATTTTATTAGATATACCATATGTAGTCATTAAGAAAATAAATGGATTTAGTTAAGATTATTCATTGTGCCTCAGATTCTACTTCTTTTTCATCTTTTTTTTTTGTTACATCGTAATTGTACAATAATGGGGGATCATTGTCATATATTTGTACATGCATACAATATAAGAATATAATTTCATCAGTATCACTCTTCAACATTTTCTTTCTTCCTCTCCTCCCTTCCTGTGTTTCCTTTCCTCTATTATACTGATCTCCCTTTTTTTTTGAGATACTTCACACACAGCTTTCTTTTCCTTTTAACTTTCTAGCTTTCACATGCAAGATAAAACTTATGACCCTTTATTTTCTGAGTTTGTCTTGTTTCACTTAGCATCATGTTCTCAAGTTCCATCCATTCTTTTGCAAATGACACAAACATGACAAAATTTTATTCTTTTTTAATACCTTCTTTTATTCTTTTTACAATTCATACATATATATATATAAATTCCATTATATATATATATATATATATAAATTCCATTATATATATATATATATATATAAATTCCATTATATATATATATAAATTCCATTATATATATATATATAAATTCCATTATATATATATAAATTCCATTATATATATATAAATTCCATTATATATATATAAATTCCATTATATATATATATATATATATATATATATATATATATATATATATATCTCACTTTCTTTATACATTCATCCATTGGTGAAAAATTAGGTTAGTTTCATAGTTTGCTCTTGTGAATTATGGTGCTATAAACACAGGTATGTATGTATTGCTATAGTATGCTGACTTTAATTCTTTAGGGTAAATATCAAAGGGGATTTAGGATTTAGGTATTTAGGATAAATACCAAGGAGTGGTATAGTAGGGTCATATGTTGACTCTGATAAGGGAAATATGTGAGTAGTGGGAACATAAGGTTAAAAGACTATTTGTAGAAGGGCTTACTTTGCTGACCTCCACACTTTTGCTTTTTAAAAGCAATTTGCCTGGATTAAGTCTACAAGATATGTTACATTCCTCAGAAAACTATCTGCGATCTTCAGGAGAAATGTAGGTCCTGAAATGCTGACAAGAATATCACAATTTTGGGGTAAACCTTGTAATTCTTATACTATATCCCAGAACTCAGAGAGATAACAATAATTTCCCTTGACCATAAAATCTGCAAACATATGTTCTAAAATTAGAACTGGTCAGTATGGGCCAAAGTGACCTAGAGTTACGATGCATAATGAAGACATGAAATTCTGATGTCATCCAGCTGTCAGTCAAAAGTCAGGAGGTGAACCTTAGTGGGATTCTCTGGAAACTTCCCTGGGACCCCCTAAAAAAATTGAAGGACAGGACACGTAACCCATCCCTCTCCTCTCACAGAGGAACCACAATTGAGAGTGCCCACCATATTCTCTTTCCTATTCCTTCTAATAATCTCATTCCAGTTACTCTCAGTGACATACCTGAAATATCTCTGACCCTATTGCAAGAGTTGGGCTTTGCAGAGGGGGGCCTGTGCTCCGTCAGTTTCCCAGAATACCTCAGCTCTGTAACAATCACATTCATACACTTTTGAGGAAGATGCTTCATAATTACAAATCTAAGCATAATACTATAAAACTATTTTATTTTATCTGATTGAACAATTTTATGAGTAATACTATGAGTAGTATACTAAACAGCTGAAGGTATTACAATTCAGGGACAGGCTAACAATATGGGGGACTGAGGCACTCATATATATTCAGTTTAGAATAAATCCCACTAACTTATTATTGGACAATAACAACAATATGAAATTGAAACAAATTAACTAGTTTATTAATTATAAGAATTGCAAAAATGATTTATTTTATACACAATTTTAAAGTTTAGAAAATTTTATTTATTGTTTTCTTTTCAAATGTTTTTCAGCCTTTCACATATTTCTTACCAAAAAGTTTGCTATCATAGTAAAAATACTTTAACTGAAAAAAAAAAATACTTCTAGGGCCTACTAATCAATATTTGAATACTGACACTGAAATAATTAATAAAAGAGTCACTATTGAATTAAAATTTGAATATTTTTATTTTTATATTCTTAAATATTATCTTCTCATCAATGTAATTTACCTCAAAATATGATTACTTTTGGTATTATCACAAGTAAAACAGCTTAGTCTTGATTATGATCAACACAAGTATTTCAACTTCATTTTTTCTTCAAATTTTGTTAATATATTTTAATTTCTTTTAAAGTGGTCTGGCTAAAAATATAATTATGTATTGATTATGTATTAGAGTATTTATACTTAATGTCATCGTTGAAGAGGTTGTATTCTTCTAATATGAAAAATCAACTAGTTTTACAAGTATGGAGGTGTGATTTTCAAATATTTCTTTCATTTTTAAAAATAATAATGTTCATAATTTGCACCAAAAACTATCTAACTTATAAGCATTAAAAATCTAAAAAATTGAAATGTTGCAATAAACATTATGTAAAAGGCTTTGGAATCTCTGAAGAAATTTTCAAAAATATTTTAGAAAACAACCTTGCACATTATTTTGAAGTGGAAAAATAGAGATAAATCCATGTAACTGAGGATAATCACTTCTTCTTCAAATGTTTGAAATGTGGATAATAGTTACCGTATTAAAAATAATGCAAAACTAAAAAAAAAAAGGCAGTTTGACAAATACTTTAGGTTTAAATTTATGGATGAAAATTCTTCTTAAAAACTATATTTTCTTGTTTAAACAAGAATTTGTATTCATAAATCTGTGCAATTCAGGCCAAGCATGTAAAATATTCTCTGATAAAGCAGATTCTTTAATGAATATCAAAATTATGACTCCCTAAAATTCTGGAACATCTAGGAAATGTTTGATCACCAGTATAAATAAACAAGAGAAAGTACTATATTCATTGACTGAGAGAATAAGAAGATTGCAAGAAATTTTGAATCTATTTTGCACAAATATTCAATGAATAAGTCAAGGTAAGTTTCCTGAGCAGATATTCTTTCTTTCTTTTCTTCCTTTTCTCTTTTAAACATATTCAAATTTATGAAAACTGATCTGTGCTCTTTTCCCAATAGAATAGACTATCTGCAACAATTTGTGCTTTTTCTCTGAATTAAATTTCACCAATATAACAAGTTGTAGGTTTATAAAATCCCAAAGAAGCTTACTTGGTGAGCTTTAACATCTTTCAAAAAAGGAGCAAACCTCATATACACATTTACTACTATATAGTTTTATGGTGGAAGACAAAGAATTACTACTAATCAAAATATAGACTGAGAAGCTCCAATTGGTGCCACATTATATACCAAAGATAAATTATTTATTTTGACACTCAATCCTAACCTAAGATATTAAGCAAATTATTTACACACACACACATATATTCACAATTGTATTACAGTGGCAGTTCTGAAACGCAAGAAGTGAGTTTGGGTCTCTGATTGGGGGAATCATTAACACCATCATGAAGATTTACATAAATTAAGTTTCCTTCAAAGAAGACACTATTCTGTGTCCTACTAATTGGGATTAACTTGTATGCATGCTACTTAAGTCCATGCATATGTTACCATTGAAGTCACTATTTTCCTGCATGTATTATTTTTGCTTTTATACTTTATTTGTTCTAAGACTTTAGGCAAGATGTCTTACTGTTTTTAGTATGAAATATATGTATAGAGGCAAAGGAAAATTTTCACTTAGCTGTCTGAAGTTTGCTGAAACAAACTGACAAAGATAGATTAAACAGAGGATATGTAGTGCCAATTTACAGAGGGCAAAAGAAGAAAAATCATAGTATGGGGAAAATTATGAATGTGGTTACCCAGTAATTATTCAAAAACTTATATATGTATCCTTCCAACAGTGGAGAAAAGAATGGAAAATATCAGGATAATAGTAAATAATTATTAAGGTAACATGATGGGTTTGGAGAACAAAAACTGCCCTGGGCCAATGTTTGTTATCTCTAGAGCTGACAATGGTTTGTGAGTGATTCTCCATGGGATGACAATCAAGGATAAGAGTGTGTAGCACAACTGTCCAAATATGGTGGTGAGTGTGGAGTTCCCTCCCTGTTTATCAGTTCAAGTTTCCTGGGAACTAAGGCAAGGGATCAAACATAACTGCTGTCTTCCTTTGGGGTTTAGAACTTAAGTAGACATGGAAATGTTGCAGAAATCTTCTCCATATACTGACAGGAAAGAAGCAAGAGAAGACCAGATAAGCCTGGAATTTGGGCCTGCTTTTAAAATTTTTAAATTTTCTTTTGATGAGATTTCTTAGCATTTTGAAATCAACCATAGTTTGTGAGAATCATGTTCTTAACCCCATAAATCATATGATGATAATAAAAACTATCAGATATACTAAAAATTAAAACATTATATAACTTATTGAATATTTTCTTAATCATTAAATTACTACAATAATTAATAATTTAGAACTGAACATCGGTAAGGTAATATTCAAAGAAATAGAAAAGTACAATATTTTTTAAAAATCAAAATAAAGATAATGAACTCTCTTTTACAATGAACTTTATCTTTGTCAATGAATGTAGCTATAATACTGTATGTCTTCCATGTGTATGGTATTTTAATGTTTTATAATATTCTTGCATTTTTTTTAGTGAAGAAAAATTTAATCCAGGGACCATCTACTACTGAACTACATTCACAGATCTCCAGACCTTTTATTTCTATTTATTTATTTGTTTTTGTGTGTGTGTGTGTGTTGTTGTTGTTGTTTTAATTTGAGACAGGATCTCATTAAGTCACCCAGGCTAGATTTGAACTTGAGATTTTCCTGCTGCAGCTCCCCAGATAGCTGGATGTAGAGGCATGCACCACCACATCCAGCATATTATCATTGTTTATTAATATATTGACAAATAAAAAATTAAAATCATTATGTTATTTGTTCATGTTTACTTGGGTATTAAGTAGTAGTGCTGGTATTTAAACGTAGATCAGAATGTTTTGACAGCAATAGTTTTGACCCTATTTAACTCTTATCCATGACACAGAGACAACTACTTATATAAAAATTATTCTGAGTATTTGGGCATTATAAACATTCCTTATTTTTTATTCATTTTTTACATTACAGACATCAATATTTCACAAACATTTTATTGAAGTAACTTAACTTCTAGTTTCTTATTGAATGAAGAGATCATTTTTGCTTGGATCATTTAAATAACTGCTCATTTTATTATAAACCAAGTGAATAACTTAATTGGTGATTTCCTTCAATATCATCTGTCAATGTGATTTCAATTTTTAAAATTGCCATATTTTTAGTCAATGCTATTTTACTTCAACATTTTAAATATTGGTGATTGTACAATACTACTCAATACATTAAAAAATGTTGATTCCACATTATGTATAGCCACAAGACTGGGATCCTAATTAGAATAAGATGATATGTCATGTTTGAATAATATGTCAAAATATAGTCTACTGTCAAATATGACAAAAAGTTAAGTGTAAAAAATTTAAAAAGTAATACATAAACTAAAAGTCATGGAGGAATACATGAGAAAAATTTTCATTCACTTATTCAACCAACATTTATTGAAAAATTTTATATGCCAAGCTATATTGTAAGTCCTTGAAATGAAGTTTTGCACAAGAAAATAAAGAGACTTAATTCTTTTGGATCTTATGTTCTTAAGAAAGAGATGTAAAAAGCAAATAAAATGTTAATATGAAAAAAATGTTGATGGTCCAATAAGATTTAAGTGTTCTACTAATTATGATGCATGAAGTGGTACAGCAATCAGCTACATCCTCCACCAGGACAGAAACTTCATACAGCTTTTAGGAACTGGAAAAAAAAAAAAGATCATAAATAAAAGAACAAATGCATGATTTCAATGTGGGAAGTGGGCCAAGAAACCAAATGAATGGAACATTTGAAAAAGCAATATTGTGCTGAAGGGTAAGAAAATGTCATTTTGTGTGTGTGTGTGTGTGTGTGTTTGTGTGTATGTGTGTGTGTGTGTGTGTGTGTGTGTGAAAGAGAAAGAGAGAGAGAGAGAGAGAGAGAGAGAGAGAGAGAAAGAGAGAGAGAGAGATTGGAGACTGAACTCAGGATTGCTCTACCACTGAGCTACATCCATAGTGTTTTTTATTCTTTATTTATTTAATTTATTTATTTTTAAAATTTTGAAACAAGGTACTGTTAAGTTGCTGAGGACAGTCTTGAACTTGTGATCCTTCTGCTTCAAACTTCTGGATCACTGAGGTTATAGGCATGCACCACTTGCCTTCCTGGAATGTCACTTTTAATTTGCTGGTGAAAGAAGTACTACTTCAGGAATTAAAATTTAATGGAGAATGTAAGAATAAGAGTGAGACAGACATGTTAAGACTGTAATTAACTTTCCTATGTACATAAAAAATAAGAATGTACCACAGTGAATCTCACCATTTTGTACATCCATAAGACACACACACACACACACACACACACAAACACACACACAACTACAAGGAAATAGCAAAAACATCAGGACAGTAGAGGTAGGGAAGGGAGGAGGAGAGTGAAAGGGGAAGTACTGGGGACTGAATTAGAACAAATTATGTTCCATGCTTTTACAATTATGTCAGAATAAATCCTATTGTGATGTATAATTAAAAATAATCAATAAAAAGGCATATACAAAGTTCAATGTAAAATTTGCAACTATAGAAAAAAAGTTATTTAAACTTAAATATTTAGAAATTTGTTTAATTCAGTTAATATATTAATATGTCAATTTTTCATTGAAAATTCAAAAGTCTGAATTCACAAAATACAATGAAGAAAAGCAAAACTGATTTTTTCAAATGACATATTTTGGTCTCAAATATCATTGTTCCTATTATCTTTAAAAGAATACATGTTAAGAGTTCTCTATTTCTACTTTTAGTTTTGTTTTCAAAATTAAATTCAATAAATTTGTTTGCATAAAAAAGACTATAAGTGAATACACACTGAGTTGAGAAAACAGTAAATATACAATGATTGTAGGAGGAAACAACTTGACATTTTGAAGGAAATAAGGTCAGTACATGTGTCACGTACCTGAGCAAAAGATTTATAGGTAGTAAAACTGGGAATATAAGGATGGTTAGAGATAATAAGTGAGGTTTGGACTTAATATGTAATCATCAGCTAACTTTGTGTTATGTACAATCAGCTGCATAAAGATGAATGACACAATCCATGGAGAAAAATGAAAAGAAGAAAAATATTACACTAGGGTAGAAACCCAAAGCATGCCTAGATTTAAACATCAGATAAAAGAACAATGGGCTGGGGTTGTGGTGCAGCGGTAGAGCACTTGCCTAGCATGTGCTAGACCCTGGGCAAGAATGTGACGAGAGATAAGTGAAAATAGTGGTAGGAAAAAGAGAAGACTCTCTATAAAAAGGATCCAAGAAACTGGGAGGTTGTGTGAAAGTTTGCAGATATGTCAGTGAACAGAATACAATTAGTAGTAGAAAAAAAGATTCAAAAGAATCATTTGAATAATAAAATACTGAACTAATTATATTTGGAAAGAATTTTTAATTGGAAAAGAAAGGAACTAAAGACGAATTTGATTGAAGAGGGAATAGTATGGCTTGCTTACCCTTCTAATTTTATAGAAGCAGTTAACTCTGTAATATGACTCATTTCTGTATACATATGTTCATACACCTATTTTGGTAAGCTGAAATATTATTCCAATTTTTCATTGTAACAAACTAGGATTTAACATTCACAGAATTGGCATGACCTGGACGTTGCATTTCTCCCATGATTGCTTAGGACAATGGGATGTTATTAGGTGTAAATATACCAATTATTAACCTATGCATACACAGTTGTGCTTGCCATTCTGTTTTTCACACATGGATGAAAGATCATTTAACAGTTGGCCATGAATCACAGTTACAGAATAATGGACATGGAGCAACACTACTGATTCAGACCTGCAGATTTTCAGGTTTCATCAGATTTTCAGCATCCATCAGATTTTCAGCATCTATCAGAGTTATCAAGAACAGCAGGCACATAATTTGAATCATAATCATCTCAACTGATCTGAAGACAAATGAAAGAGAAATTAGGAAATGTTAAAGAGGTAAAAAAAAATGGTAAACCATAGAGCTGGGGTTGTAGCACAGTGGTAGTGTTCTTACCTAGTATGTGTGAGGCACTGAGTTCAGTCCTCAGCCACCACATAAAAATAAAGGAAATAAAAGTCCATCAACAACTAAAAATATTTTTTTTAAAAAATAGTGAACCATGACATAAAATGTCAAAGTGTTGTATGCAGTAAATTGGGAGATAGAAAATACATGAAGTGGCTTGGCATTTTAGCTCTATGGAGCACATGCCTAGCACAACTGAGGCACTGGGTTTGATTCTTAGGAATCACATATGAATGAATGAATGAATGAATGAATGAATGAATGAATGAATGAATAAATGAATAAATAAATAAACTACATCCATCCACAACTATCAAAAAATTTTGTTAAAAAATAAATACATGATATATACAGGTCATGATGAGGGAGGAATTTTGAAAACAATGTGATGTTTGATAACAGTGAACTTTATGAAAATAAGCTTATCAATTAGCAAGTCAGATGTAGAGGTACAAGAGCAAACATAGAAATTTTGCAATTATAAAAGAAATGTTTTTCTCAACAGTAAATATTGTAGAAGTTACAATAGACATCCAGAAGAAAAACTCAGAAAGCCCTAAGAAAGCCACTACCTCAAGGCAAGTAAAAAATCAAGGACTGTGTCTCTAACAGAATTTTTCAAGTCTTGTCAAATATACAGGAAGTATTCTATATACGTTTGGAGGAAGAAAAATATGTTTCAAAAGAATGACATTTGTGAACTCTTAGAAGAGTACTTTGATAAATACATAAATAATGGAATTTTTAAAGAAATTATGATGTGTATTTTAACCAATCAACAGGAATTCAAAGTCACTCATGGAATAAAAGTGGAAACTACTTCAGGAATTTGTCTCAGTCACAGTATTGGAGAGGTTGCAGTCTGAGATTAGGTGGACCCTTCGCTTTGGGCCTCTGGTGGGCATTCCAGATGGCAAAGTCAGGAGGTGTGTGGCAGAGCAAACTGTTTACGTCACAAGCCAAGGAGAAGAGCATAAGGAAAGTGCAGGTTTCCTAAAATTTTCTTCAAAAGCATACCACTAATTACCTAAAGACTTCCCACCTCCCACCAGGTCCCTCCTCCCAAATGTTCAACCTCTTTCCGGTAGGGACACCCTAGGAACCAAATTTTAACAAATGTGTCTTTGGGGGAAATTTAAGATCCAATCTATATCTCTGCTCCCCTTGCCCCCAAAGTGTCATGTGCATCTCACCTAGCAAAAGGCTTTCACTTCACTTGTAAGAGTCCCAAAGTTCATTACTATTTTATGATTGCTCAAAAATCCACATTCATAGTATCCTAAAAGTCTCTAGGAAAACTGAGTTGTGAGCCCCAATAATTTTTTAAAAATATAGATATATACATGTAATATAAAATGAGAGATGGAAACAAGTTAAATGTTCTTATTTCAACATGGAGGAATAGAAAAATATTGAGGAAGGATCAATTCAAAGCAATGGTGAAACCCAGAAGGGCAAACACTAATTACTAAATCTTTATGTCTGGTTTCAGGAGCACACTGTCAGGATACTGTGATCCCGATGACCCTCTTCTATTGTTTTAATCCATTTTAGCCCATAAGGCCTCTCGATTAACCGGGTTTTGCATGCTTCTTGCAGCTTCTCCCAAAAGATGTTCTATGTTCCTCATTTCTTGGAATTTCTATCCCAGTTTTGTTTCATCCCACAGCTCCATATAGCCCTGTTGGGGCTGTTTACATATGTGTGCCTTCTGAGACTTTACTTTGAAGTCTAAATGGAAGCTGCTATGATTCCATAATGCTTTTTTTTTTTTTTTTTTTTTTTTTGTGGTGCTGGGGATTGAATCCAGGGCCTTGTGCATGCAAGGCAAGCACTCTACCAACTGAGTTATATCCCCATCCCAACTCCATAATGCTTGCATTCTTCATGCCTGCAAAACTAGCATCACATGGGCAATGCCAAGATCTGTCACTGGTCTCTGCTATACATGAACCCAGTTCAACCAAAGCTGCAGCCTCTACATGTTTTGTTTGATGACCAGGAGGAAATGAATTCCCATTTGGTTTCAGGACTGACTCAGGCTATTTTCTTAAATGATTTTACCCTAGAACATTTTTGAAACCACCCTTGTGTGGTTACTATCTACTCATTTGTTTTCTCTCTACCAAGTGACTTGTGCTCTTGAGTCTGTGATGAATGGGCAACCTTAAAATTTTCTAGAATTCCTTGAGGGATTCTTTCCTCTTGACTCTGTGCTAAGCACTAGGCTTCTTTTTCATCAATACTAATTTTGTTAGTAACTCCATGCTTCACCTACACTTTTGCTCCTTTTCCTACCATGATGCAAATTTTCCAAATCTTTTAAATCTGTTCATTTTGGCTTCTGGGTCTTT
This sequence comes from Spermophilus citellus, assembly GCF_964194105.1. NCBI lineage: Eukaryota > Metazoa > Chordata > Mammalia > Rodentia > Sciuridae > Spermophilus > Spermophilus citellus. The sequence continues at coordinate 257,617,958 of NC_138182.1, forward strand.
TTTTTTTAACTATAAATCTGGTTGAAAGCATCCTATAATACTCAGACCACAGCCAGAATACTTTATCGCCTTGAAATTTCCTTCCAAGTAATCTAGACCATCATCATCCTTAAATAAGCCTTCATACAAAATATCAAAGTACAGACAAAATGTATTCAAATTGTGTGTTATGTGTATACCCTCTGGTCCACTATCAGAGTCTTTATTTCCATCTAAAACTCTTCAGTCTGTCCTTATTGTCCTCATTCTTATTAGCATTGTGAGCCCTTAACTCACCTATTAATCTCTGCAAACAACATTCTGTGTTTTCCCTGACTTGTTCCTCCAAACTCTTCAAAATTTGGCCCCTATATTAATTCTGATGACTTCTCCACATTTTCAAGTATAACTGTGTAAAAGACCCCACTCCTTGGTATAATTTTTCTGTGTCAGTTAGTTCTCTGTCACTATAACAAAATATCTGAAATAATTAACTTGTAGGTAAAAAATGTTGATTTTGACTTCCAGTTTTGGACACTTCAGTGCAAGATTGGGTAGACCTTTTGCTCTGGATTTCTGGTAGGCAGGCCAGGTGACAAAGGCAGGGAGAATGTGACAGGGCAAACTGTTTACTTCATGAGCCAGGAAGAAGGAGATAACAATGAAAGGGCCAGAGTTTCACAATCTCCTTCAAGGGAACAAGCCAATGACCTAAAGGCTTATCTGAATTTACTTCCAAAGATTTAATCAAACCCAATAGCACCAGTATGTAGAACCCAGTCTTTACACATGAGCCTTTAGATGACGTTTGACTTTTAAGTATATTCTGCCCTTTATTTTTTTTTTCTAAGAGTGCAATGGATTTTTTTTAGAGTGTTATAATATTGGTTTGTTTGATCTGCCACAGTAATGAGCAATAGAATAGGTGGCTTAAAATAGTGGAAACATTGTGTATCATGGTTTTGGAAACTAGAAGTCTGAAATCAAGTTGGTGGAAGGTTTGATTACTTCTTGAAACATGGTAGCATGCTTTTCTCCTTCTATCAAATACTGACAATCCTTGGCATTCCTGGGCCTATAGACATATCACTATGATTTCCACTTCCTTCATTATGTGACAACATTTTTCTGTCTATAAATCTTATGTCCTCTTACTACATGGATGCCAGTAACTTTTGATTAGGAAATATTCTAATTCAGTATGAACTTTCCTTAAGATTGTTGAATCTACAAACATCTTTTCTCTAAATTAGGGCACATTTATAGGTCTAAGCAGAGAATTTAAATATATATTTTCTGGAGTGGGAAGCATTCAACCAATAACAATGAGCCTTTGAAAAAGGAGCCATTATATAGACTTGACCACAAGTGACAAGATCCAGACCTTTTAGCTTGTTACTATGATTAAGACTTTAATGGATGTTAGAATGAATATTACTATATTTTTGCAACTTGAAGGTCATGTCCTTTACACTATAATAGATAAAAGCTCATTGGTCTTGTTCCTTTTTTTCCATCCTTTCCATCCTTTACATGGTTACTTGACCATGATTGGGGCACAATTCTTTCACATTCTTTAGTAAGAAGTTGATATTATTAATGGCAGAACTCTTTAATATGTTCATGAGGTTGTGTTTCCCTTCATATACTCCTGCTATTAATTTGGATACCATATTTGGGGAAGGAACTATATCTTCACAGTACTACTATAATAATACATATGGAGAAGAGTCCTTCAAAATGTCCTCAGTAATCTGCATTCTACCATTGTTGTTTGACACAGATGAAAGAATAAGAACAAGGAATGCATGTTCATTGTTTAGTAGCACTGTAATTTGGTGATTGTTGGCCTCAATTGTTGCAGTAAAATCTGAACAAAGCACATATTGTACATAGAGTCTGTGTTTTAGATTTTTAGAACTACACATTCTTAAGGGAATGCGAAGAGCACAAGTCACTTCCTAGAGAGAAAACAAATGAGTAGATAAGTAATATGAAGTAGATGCTGATATCTCCTTCTGTGTTTGTGAATCAGAAGAGAAATGCAAGGGATCTGAAGAGATTAGGTATTTTTTTTTTAATTTCAAGTAAGTATGTTTTTCTATATATTTTTCATAAGCATTTCTCTTTAAATATTTCATTTTAAATTCATATAACAAAAATAAAGATGAATAAAATCAAAGATAAAGGGAGCCATTGTCTCTATTGGGCAATTGTTGAGTTATTAAAATCTTGCTAATACAGAATTAAAAATAAGGATTTGTTGTTAAAGTGTGTGAGATCAGAAGACCAGAGGGAGGTAAAAGGAGAAAAATGTCTTTCCTCCCCAATGGGATAAGGTTCTCACAAATTCCTTTTTTCTAAACTATATATTTTCATTATGTTATTTAAAAGACCTTAGGTGTATTTCAAAATGACTATTCTTCTCTTCCCCAAACCCATCCATTCCCTGAACCCCAGTGACATCAGGAAATTTGTAGTTTGGAATCTGCTTTTTGACTGGAACAACTAGTGGCCTTCCTGAAGGGTAAATCTGGGGCTACAAGTTTCTCACTTTCATGATGGTCTACCCTTAGCCTCCTGCATATAATAAAAATTTATCAGTTATTTGCCAAAATCACAATTTATCTGTTTACACCCATTTCTGTCTCTAATGACTTGTGCTTCAGAAAAGCAAACTTCAGTGTGACTTCCTGGTCCAGTGCCTCTGGATCTTTAGGTGGTAGTTTTACCTATGGTTTTGATTCCCAAAACTGCTTCTTATTGTATAAACAGGAGTGATGATTTACAATTGTTTATATTTTGGAACCGAAACTGAATGTTCTAAGTTATCTTTCCCTATTGCTTTAAATTTTATATATTGATATTCAAAACATTGTTTACAAGAAGCACATTTAGACAATTGCAGTACTTATATCAAATGTGTGTTTAAAATTATTTCAAAACATGAAATGATCAACTGAACTAACTCATTTATAATTAGTGAACATTACATTAAAAGTACTGGCTGACATCCAAGTATTAATTTTTATATACTGTTTTCATGAAAAGAATTAGATCTTAAAGAGTGATTTTCAAAATTTGAACAAAAAGTATACAGAATAAGCCTAAAGTATCTTGCAACACCAAAAACTAGGAAGGTTCTAAAGACATATACATACATATAACACACACATACAGACACATCCAAAATAACAGAAATTTGTCAAGTGACACAGGACCAAAATAAAAAATCTTCCAATGAAAAAAATGGGAAAAAATAGTAAAAGTATAAATATTGAGTTATAGCTCAACTTACAAAATAATTATTCATAAATACATAGTGACATAAATAATTGAATGAATAAATTAATGCCAACTATTTTTGATATTGAATATTTAAAATAATTATAGTAGGTACTTTAACCTCAAACACATAGAATGAACCTCTAAGTCATGGGCTAATTACAGTGACTTCCAAAGAATAGAATATGAACATTACAAAAAGTTATTACATTTGTAATGAATAAATTTGACAAATACTACCTCAGCCAGGTGATAGGGTAATAGCAAAGGTTAATAGCAAAATCACTAAGTAAGGTTCATAGTATGTACTCATGATTGTATTGTATCAGGTGTTCATACTATGTCATTGTGTTCTTCTTCCCCAAATTCTATAATCCTAAGCTAATAATGAGGCAAACATCAAGCAAATCTCAATTGATGAACCTTAAACAAAATACCTGCTCAATATTTGATGTGCACTGGATTGTGTCTCCTGCCTGATTCATTTATTGAAGACATAACACCACTGAGATTGTGTCTGGGAATCAGGATTGGAGAAGTAATTAAGGTTTAATAAGATCATATATGAAGCTTTAATCTGTTAAGTATGCATCCTTTTAAGTAGATGAAGATTTTTCTCTCTACCATGTGACTTTTTGTATTTCACAATGCTCTTGAGGAGGAAAAGTACACATATTTATTCAGCTGTCTTCTATAAAATTAGAGGATTGAGTAAAAACAAAAAATGGAATCTTAACTAGAACTACTGCAATGTTTTATGTGATTAAAGAACAACAAATGAGATAATATAATACAGAATTTTCAGGCTTAACTTTTTCATATTCCAGCAAATTTAGTATTCTGAAGCATATTTCTAGTAGTAACAGTCTTGTGCAGAGAGAGTCTTCAAAAAAATGACATAAAATATCATGGGCATTGGTCTTCTTAACTCCCATTCAAAATACAAGAAGCATCTCAGATACATGGATATTTAGACAGGAAATTGAGAAGTTTTACATGTATGGTTTCAACTAAAAAAAGGGACAGTTTTGTCTCATATATATTTCATGCAAAACCCAAACTAGTAATTTCAAAGGTTAACATTTCTGAAATTTGCTTTATATTTAGTCACAGGCTTAATATATTTTATGACTTTGATAAATATATATAAGAATGTGGTTTGACTTTATTTCACTGAATTTTTAAAAAACATTTTATAATTTTCTGACTGTTGTCAGTCCCACATATGACTGGGTGTCTTGGAAGCTACCAAAAGGCCTGCCACCAAAGTCCAATTTCTGCACCTTTTTACATATAAAATAATTAACGTATTTAGAAAACTAATTGCTAAGCACAATTAACTTCATAAAATATTCCAATGATTTCTAGATATGTATATCTGCAAATAGTTCACAATTCATAGCCTGGAACCTCTGGATTAAGAGAGGAAATTCTTTAAAATTTAAGCACTATCAGAAATAATTCCCATTTTTTGACAAAAAGAAAAAACATAATAAGATATTGTAGCTAAGTCTCTAAGGCACTGACCATAGCTATTTATCTGAGGCTCAGGGTAGTAAAGATATTAGATTTTTTTTTAAATAATTCTATTGGAATTGGCTTGTTGGTTCCATGGTTAATGATGGGGCAAGATCAAATTAATTTCTAAGTGGACAAATAGGAAATAGGCTTCTGGATTGGAAAAGTCATCTATATTTAGAAATATCACTAATCAGACATTAACATTCCTCTCATTTTAATCTTTCATATTTATATGAGGAAGCATAGGATATGAGTCATGGTCTTTCACCCCTTGATGATTATTGAGGAGAAGGACAACCAGTGAAAAAAGAACTTTTCTCTCACTACTTAAAAATCTGCTCATCAGAAAGAGAAAAATGGATAAATTCATATTTATAACCTCTCTCTCACTCCCTTTCTGTCCTTTCACTTCAATGGGGAGACACATTACTATGGGATGAATTGAATCGCTCCAAAGATATGTTGAAACACTAATCCCCAGTATCTTAGAATTGGACCATGTTTGGAAATAAGAGTTTTTATAGATGTAGTGAACTTAAAATGAAATCATTAAGACTCATACAACTGTGGGAAGCAGGTTTACTAATAATGGATCCCAAAAGAAGAATTTCACTTCTAAAAGGACATAAGAGATCATCACCATGCCAAGCATTAAGAAGAGAAGGCTGAACATTTTCATCCAGAAAATCCTGGGCTGAAGTCTTAATAATTGCTTTTGTCTGGTGAGTCAGAAGACAATTATGCACAAGTCATATGAAGAAGATTTGTTTCTATAGATACAATGAGGGACAAAGGAAGCCAAGGATGCATTGCAAGACAGTCTCCCAAGGCAAAGAAAGCTTTCTGGAGCAGATGGGTTCTTCATTGTCCATATCCTACCTGAACCATAGCCTGCCCCATCTGATTACATAAGGGGCCCCCCAAATCACTAGGTAAAGCTATGAAGGACATCCTGCTTTCAGAGGAGACAGAAATAAAACTTGGCCGGCCCTGGGCAGCTTTTTCCTCTTTTATGACACTGCCTTGCAAGTATATTATACAGTTATTCTGAGAATTATGGGGAAGAAGAAGAAGGGGAAGAAACTCAGTTAGCCTAGTGTATCAAGGAACAATCCAACAGATAGGAGTTCCAAGAAGAAGTAGAAAACTGCACATGAAGACCAGAACTCAGAGGGGAAATGCCATTTGTGACCAGAAAAGCATAGATTGAATTGCTCCAGCTAAACACCAAAGAAGTACAAAGGTCTGCCAGTAAACCACCCTAAAGTGGAAAATGATTCTCCTTTACAGATTTCTGAGGGAGGAAGGCCTTGCTTTTATTTTGCTTTTGGATTTCTAGACTTCAGAAATGTGAAACAATAGGGCTGGGATTGTGTCTCAGCTGTAGAGCACTCACCTAACATGTATGAGGTCCTGGGTTCAATCCTCAGCACCACATAAAAGTAAAATAAAGATCATTGTGTCCAACTACAACTAAAAATGAATATTACAAAATGTGAAATGATAAATATCTGTTTATTTACATCCCCAGTTTGTTATACATAGTTATAACAAATATAAGAAATTGATAAAACTCATTGATGTTGACGTATTTAATACTGGATGGGAACAGAGATTCTAAAATATCAGGAATGGTGCTTCTTTCTTCTCTAGTGCTTTTATTTCACCATATATTTAGCTAAAGAGGCATAAACTACTTCTGACAATTGTAGACTAAAAGATCCTCAGAGTTGAAGTGCTTTCTTCCCAAATAAGTAACAAAGAGCACATGTTTTGAGAAACAGTATGCATGTTTAGTCAGCTTTTTTTTATTGCTGTGAATAAAAGACATGACAAGAACAGTTAGAGAAGGAAATGTTTATATTGAGGCTCATGGCTTCAGAGCTCTCAGTCTATAGACAATCTGCTCCATTCCTTGGGACTGTAGGTGAGGCAGAACATCATGGTGGAAAAGAGTGATAGAGAAAAGCAACTCAAGACATCACACTGTATACGGGGTAAAAATGGGAGTTCATAACCCACTTGAATCAAAATGTGAAATATGATATGTCAAGAACTATGTAATGTTTTGAACAACCAACAATAAAAAATAAAATAAAATGCCTAAAAAAAGGCTGACAACACCAAGTGTTGACGAAGATGTGGAAAAACCTGTCCCCCTCAGACACTGCTGGTGGAAGGCATGAGCGCACAAACATTCTGGCAGTTTCTCAAAGGTTAGATACACACTGTTATGTCAGTTGTGTTTACATGTTAATAGCAGCTTGATTTGTAATAGCAAAAACCTGGAAATAATTTTATTGTACATCAACTTGTGAGTGAATTTTTTAAACTGATTCATTCACAAATTTATCACTTTATTTCACTGCTCCACAATAAAAATAATCTACCGATACACAAAACCTGAAAAAAAAAAGACATCACACCAGGAAGGGACACCTAATATATAAATAATAACATCATGTGTGTATGGATAGATCTTCATCTACTAATGGATTTACTTTATGTATTGATGAAGTGTTACTTTTTCAGAGGAAGGATAAGTAAAACATTAATTGACCTGCACAGATCCAAAAAAATCTAATTTCTAAGCAACTGAATTGCTAGGTAGAGAATATACAGTGACGTAAAGTGTCAGTTATTTTCAAATAAATTTTATTTAATTTGTTTGCTTGCTACACCACAACAAGTTATAATATTTAGCAATTATTTCTTACTTCTTTACTTACTTCTTTATTTAACTTGTATAAATATAAAATATTCATATTTTCTTCTGTAAAAGTTGTATTTTATTTTTAATTAGCATATACTAATTTTATACATGTATGGGGTACAGTGTGACTTTTTTTCTTTTTCTTCCTTTTTATTCATTTATTTATTCATTCTTTCATTAATTTATTTTTATTTATGGTAGCAGGACTGAACCCAGGGGCTCTTAACCACTTAGCCACATTCCAGCTCTTATTTATTTATTTATTTATTTATTTATTTATATTTTTTGAGACAGGGTCTTGCTCAGAGCGTTGCCGAAGCTGGCTTTAAACTTGTGTGATTCTCCTGCCTCGGCCTCATGAAGCACTGGGATTACAAGTGTGCACACCATAGCCACCTACTTTTTGATACATTCCATATTGGGTAATGATCAGGTCAAGACACTTAGCATATCCACCACCTCAAGCATTTATCATTTCTCTTTGATCCTAAGAATTTATATTTTCCTTCTAGTTACTTAGAAATGTACAATACCATATTTTTAACAATATAAACCCTCCTGTATGTGAATTAAAACCACTTGTTATTCCTATTTAATGTAATTTCATATACCCTTGCCTTCCATTCTCGATAACCACATTCTCTAACCTCTGTTATGAGTCCATGAGATCCATTGTCTTGTACTTCACAATTGAGTGAAGTATTTGCCTTTTTCCATCTGGCCTAATTAATATGCTTCATGTACATACACATTTTTATTAATTACAATACTTTATTCCTTTTTAAGATTGAATATTACTAAATTGTGTGTGTGTGTGTGTGTGTGTGTGTGTGTGTGATGTTTTTTATTCATTTTTCCATTGATGGATACTTAAGTCAATTTCAAATTTAGCTATTGTTGTCGTGGTCCTTCTATAAAGACAATGGCCAAACACACCCCATTTTACCCCCAGACTACATGTCATGTAAGAAGTGCTTCTCTTATTAGAAATCTCACCTCTGCCATCCTGATCCTGCTTAGCAGACCTGCTAAGAAACACACGTTTCTGTTCTTCTTATACAATGTAAAATCATTTTATTTTTGGTTCCCAGTTTTCTTGGACAATGTACCCTGTCAGAGAATGATTGTCTAGATGTTAGTAACCATTTTTCAATTGTACTCAATCAAGATCCTTTTGACCAACTTCCCCTCTGCTTATGATTTAAAATCTCATGATGTTTGTTTATGATTTTGAATCATAGCAATAGCCATTTAGGGTTATTGTGGTTTGGGACTATAAAAGTGTGCTCTAACCTTGGAGGGGGATCTAGGAGAGAAGACTTGTAGCCTGTCCTTGTCTCACTAGATGGTGTAGCACCAAGCTGGTGAATAAAGGTATTTTCATCTCATGCTTTAAGACAGAGTTGGTGATTTATTACAATGTCGCTGTAACATTGTGATGAGTGTTGCAAAAAAAAAAATATAGAAGTGCAGGTATCTGTTTTACATAGTGATTTATTGCTTTTAAATATGAAGTAGTAAGATCGGTAGATTATGTGATATTTTTATTTTTATTTTTTTAGGGGAACTCCATATTGTCATTCATAATGACTGTGATAATGTATATGCCCACCAACAGTGTAGAGCTGTTTCCATTTCTCCACATTCACACCAGCCAGCATGTTCTTTCTTAGAAACTTGATGAGAGTCATTCTAATGAGGGTTAGGTTATATCTCATCATGGTTTTAATTTACGTTTTATTAATGATCAATGATCTTGATCAGTTTTCTGTTTACCTATTGGGCATTTATATGTCTTGAGAATTTTTTTTTCTTTTTCTTTTGCCTATTTTAAATCAGATTATTTGCTTTTGCATTGTTTGAGTTTCTTATGTTTTTATAAACCATGTCAGATACATAGTTTGCAAGGATTTTCTTTCATTCTGTGAGTTGCATCTTCACTCTTGTTATTTTATTTATTTATTTATATTTTTTGCTGTTGTTCTTGTATAGAAGTTTCTTCATTTGAGGTAATTCTGTTTAGTTTATTTTTGTTGCCTATGTTTGGGGTTCTTACTCAAAACAAATCCTTGCTCAGACCAATATCATGAAACATATCCCCTAAATTTTCTTCTAATGGTTTTATGGTTTCAGGTCTTACATCTAAATCTAATCCATTTTGAGTTGATATTGGTACTGCATGAGATATAGGATTCTAATCTTATTCCTCAGCACATGGATATCCAGGGTTTCTGGCACCACTGTTTGAAGAGACTTTTCATAGGTGTATTCTTGGTGACTTTTTTCAGACACCAGTTGTCTATAAAAATATGGACTTACTTCTGTATTCTCTATTATGGTTTTTTTGCCATTTTTTTTGCCAACACTAGGCTTTTTTGATTACTATTTTTTAAATTAGAATTTTGAACTCAATAGTGTGGTGCCTCTAGCTTCATTTTGTGTATTTGTTTTATTTTTTTATTTTTGTTTTCTCAAGCATACTTTGGTTATTCAGTCTTTTGTGGTTTTATGTGAGTTTTAGGATTGATTTTTCTCTAGTTTATTGAACAATTTCACTGACATTTTGATAGAGATTACAATAAATCTGTGTATGGCTTTTGGTAGTAATGATTCTTGTTCTTTTTACATTCTTTGGAAGACAGATATTGTTATTCATTTCTCTACTGATAAGAGTTATGATGGAGCCAAACATGATTATAATCCAAATAATTTAGTAAAGCATGGATTGATGAGTGAACAAATAAATAAAACATAAACACATCAGACTTGAGCTTATAAGACTTAGCTATTATTATCATCATGTGAGAAAATGTAGTGGTATTGCCTCTCTCAACAGAGAAATTGACTTAGGTATAGTCTTTATATGGATATACCCTGAATTTTTGTTTTAATTTTCAAAACTTATATAAATCTTAGTAGAAAATTAATAAAATTTTCACCATTATTGTATTTATTTTCCACCCTACAAACTTCTTTTTTCTTTTGTGCAAATCCTGTTATTCATATTGGACATTCTTATTTCAAACTTAATTCATCAGAGTTAAGTGTTAGGTCCAGTAAAAGACTTTACAGAGAATCACCAATTGTGTATCCAAAACCTTCATTGTCATGGGACTTCAACATGATAGATCTAGAAAAAAATAAAATAAATGCTCACTTGTAGATCGCTGGCTGGTTTTTCTTCTACATAAAGACATTTAGTTATAATCATGAACTTACTTTCACCAAAACCCCTATTTTCAAGTGCTATCTTTGGAAGAAATGAATAAAATACATTATTTTCAGTACACATCTATTCAAATCCAGATGAAGTAGAAAGAGGTCATCAAAATCAGAAAAAATAAATACTGCCCATTTTAAGCCTTTTCAGACTTATGCTGTTCAGCACGACACAGATTCATGAAAAATATTAGTCAAAATAAAAAGAAAGACCTAAGTTGTCTTTGCACATAGAGATAATAAGCTATAAATTTTTCACCTGAACTTCTTCAAAATGTTACCATTTTAAATTTTTTCTCTGGCCCATCACCCCTCAGTACCCACCACTATGATGAAAGCATTCAATTGGACATCTTATTATTCCTGGCCCTAGTGACATTCATTTGCTAAATCCAATAGGTATTTATTAGTCTTCCTCCTTCTCAACTTCACTGTATCATTTGTCAAAGAAGATTGTTGTTTTAAAAAAATGTATTTCTCCTGGCTTCTCTGTTACTACATTTTCCTTTTTTGTTTTACTCTCAGTCCTCTCATTCTCATTCTTTTTATTTATAATTCCTCCACCACCACTTGCCAAAGTATTAGCCTCACAGGCCTTAACGGCTCTCCTTCTTCTTCACCCTTGATCTAGGTGATCTCATTAATGCCCATAACTTCATCAGCCCTTCTGTGTAATGACTCACTTTTTCTAGGATATACTGTTTTTCTGACCCCAGATGAATATTTCAAAGTGATTATTAAAAATATTTCCATTCATCTGTTCCACAAATTGTAAAATGTTGGTCACCAAATGAAACATAATGTGCCAAAATACAATGTGTCTATGTGTCTAAAATAGAATTCATAATCTAGCCTTATCAACAATTCAATTCTTCCTACTGAGTTCTCCACATTAATACTTTATCCTTCCTCCAGTCACTCAAGCTGAAGACATGAAAACACTGTTTAACACACACTTCTGCTTCAATCACCAGCAGCAATCCATCATAAAGTCCTACAAATTTCAACTTCTATCTCTATTTTAAAGCTGTCTATTTCTTTCTAGTTCTGTGACAACCACATGAGTGTAAACCAACATCTGTCATATGGATTTCTATAAAAGTTTTCAAATTGGTCTTTTCTTGGTCCTATTTATTCTGGAAAACACAAAAAATCTTTTTCCAAAGACCAACCAGGGTAATATTAAGAAAAAATATAAATTGGTTTGTAGCTCACTCTTATGATTAGAGTAAAATCTAAATTCTATAAATTCTGTCTTAATCTCCAGAAAGAATTGTATGATTTAATCCTTTATCTATGCCAAGTCCACACTGTACATTTTATTCCATTATTTAGCTCATTACATACAAAAGCAACATTTCTTCTTGAAGTAGGAAACCATGCTTACTAATCATGTTTAATTTTTTTAATAGAAAAAAATATGATAAAGACATACACAAAGAAAAGTATGTGAATATGTTCCCTCTGGTTTAAAAAACCTCTGAAGACTGTCAAAAATTCCTTCCAATTTACATCTCTAGCTATCCCCTATTTCCTATGAAAAAAATAATTCTGACATTTGTCTTACCTATTTTTATAATTTTACCACGAATTTATAAGCTTCTGAAATGTGTTGGTCAGATTTGTCTATTGGTCCATTTTGTTCTGCTCTGGTGGAATGATATACATATCTTCTTCTGTGGATGTTTTGCTTTTTTATTTATTATCTGGATTTGTAATTTGTTTAATATATGATATCATAGTTCATGTATCATTTTGGTATACAATTTTGTTGAATTAATATAGTACAAAGCCTTGTTCCATTTTACTATTAATAGGTAATTGAGGTTTAAAATTGTTTTTTTTAAATAAATATACTAAAATGTATTTGTAAATATGTACTGGAAAGTACTCAGAAATAAAGATATTTTTCTATTAGAAATACATAGAATAGAAATCTTCATATCATAAGGCATATAAAATTAAAACAGAAAATTGACAATATTTGTCATTTTAACCTATATTTTAAAGTTATTTTATATAATTGTACATGATTCCAACTTAAATACTGCTAATTTGAATAAACAAATAAAAATCAATTTCAACATAGACATAAAAATTTACATTCTAATTATTTTCATCATTCTGGGGCTTATCCATGGCATGTAATGAAATGTTTGCGTATTCAAAAATATTATTATTTACATTTTAGTGTGTTTTTTATGCTTCTTTGATGTAGAATATAAATATATTTTATAATTTAAATATTTTAATATTATCCATATTTTGTTCTTTAATTTATGTTTGTGAAGAGAAATTAATAAAATTTTATATTCATCTTTGATAGGGGATAATCAATTTATCCAATATCATTTATGGTATGGTCCATTCTTATCCCAATGACATATCATATGCCAATATTTCATATGTATACAAGTTTCTGTCTCAAAATCATGTAAAAAATTTCAACTACTAAACACATCTCAAATATATAAGAAATCACTATATCGTCTAAATTCTTCCAAACATATTTTTATTCTCAATGCATAAAATGGTCTATGTGTGTGTATGTGTGTGTGTATATACATATATGTATGTGATTATATATATATGCAATATAAGATATATGCAATATATATTATATTTAATTATATATATTATATATTGCATATATATATAATCACATTATATACAGTTTATGTGTATAAATGTATATATGTGTGTGTATATATATATATATATATATATATATATATATATACACATAAGTAATCTTCTATTTGCTCTCCAGCTTCAGTTTAGATATTGGCTATTAAGATGCTACTCTTTTTCTTGTTTTTCTCTACATGTCAGGGATTTATACTTGATAGCTTTTGGACTTTTCTCATAATTCTTTATAGTTTTAAATTTCACTAAAATATTTCTCAGTATAATTTTTCCATGTTTCCATTATTTGGCATTTGATGAGTCATTGTTTACTTCTGGAAAATTTATTTTTTAATTTATTATTTATTTTTTAAAAAAAATTTCAATGGACTTTGTTTATTTATATGTGGTGCTAAGAATTGAACCCAGTGCCTCACACATCCTAGGTAAGCCCTCTACCACTGAGCCACAACCCCATCCCTAGGAAATTTATTGTTGTTATTCCTTCACATGAATTGTTATTGTTGTTATTCCTTCACATAAATCCTCTTCACTATTATTTTATTTTAGGTGTTCAATTTAATTTACCCAGTTATTCATCTTTCTATACTTCTTCTACTTAAAATTCTTAATCATATATTTGTTTTTATAATTTATTGTGTTTTTTTTGTAATTTACTGATCATTTTGTATAAATTCTGCAAAGAACTTATTTGTTTATTCCACTTACAACATGTTCCTCAGATGTTTTTATATTTATGACATTTTAGAACAAATTTAAGCTACTATGCATTTGTATGTGAATATAACTATTTGTGAAATGACTCTTGTTTATCATTGATAATGTATTTTTTTCATTTTATCATTGATCTTTCTCATTTAACACACACTGACACACACACATTGGCATTCATAATCAAAGACCTTGTTTTGCTTGTTGTTCTAGTCATCTAGTTTGATTTGTTGGTTGTTTAAAAATAGGTCTCCTGCTCAAATGTCTTGTTATGTTAGTATGTGACTCCATAAGGATTTGGGAACTCCAGACATTAACTAATCCCAGCTAACATGCCTCCAAGCTTTCTAGATGTCAGAATAGCCCTCTAACTTTGCAAGAGAAGCAGCCCCAGTGGGCTGGAAAGGGACCATAAGGTTGGATGGGAATCAGTACCTGGGTCTCCTCACACTCTTTTTTTTTTTTTTTTTGGCAGGGTATTGGGTATTGAATTCAGGTGCACTCAACCACTGAGCCATATCCCCAGACTTATTTTGTTTTTTATTTAGAGACAGGGAGATTCTCCTTGAGTTGCTGAGTGCCTCACATTGCTAAGGCTGGCTTTGAATTCACATCCTCCTGCCTCAGCCTCCTGTGCTGGTGTGATTACAGGTGTGCACCACCACACCCACCTCAACTCTTGTTTTTCATCTCTTTAACAGAGACTTCTGAGCTACTTATTTGTAATAACACATTTTGCTAAGAATGTTGCCTCATGCAATCAGGAAGCAGCATTGATTTTTCCATGGGGAAGTCTCTTTTATTCTAATTTATCTTTATGACAATCTTTTGTTCTGGGTTAAATCAATACCCTTTTACAGGAACTAAGCCCCCTAATCCCCTACAAAATTTTCTTACAATTTTTTTGTCTTTTTCAGAATATGGCTTTCCATGTTTAATACTTGATATAATTTGAGATAAACTGCAGTCTGGCTAATTTACCATCTTGCAAAAATTGCAAGTCTTTACATTGTTGGTATTATGCTAGTGAATTTCAAATTTACTTTAATAACAAACTTTCTCCCCAAATATATTCTTATTTTTTTGTAAAAGAAAAAAGGAATTATACACAAGCTTGTGGGATGGTCACTTTTTTTGTTGTGTTTCCTATTAGTCAATATTTGTTAATTTGTTAAGTGGTAGGTGATGTGTTCTTTCAAAATGAATTATTGAGTAAAAACCAACCTTAGGATATCATATTTCTATGTTTACATGAAAAAATGTTGCATTTAAGTGTTTTATTATCTATTTTCTTCTGCTACTAACTGTAATCTGCTCTTGAAAGTCAGATACAAACTCTAATGAATCTTAGGGGTCTGATAGACATGGTTATTACATTTTTATATCCTTCCCATAAATATTATATAAACAGTTAAGTGTACAATTTTTGCAGTTGTCTGTATCCACTGAATATGTTCTTATTAAAGTCAGGAGAATTTTTTATTCAACAAATGGAAAAATAAACATCAAATTTACTCAGAAAATTTTAAAATCTGACATACATTATTTACTTAGATGATGTCAACTTAGTCTTTCTTTGACGTAAGCACATTCTCTCAAGAAGAGGACCATGTAGACAAAAAGCTCATAAAAAATTAATGGTGGGGCTGGGGATGTGGCTCAAGCGGTAGCGCGCTCGCCTGGCATGCGTGCGGCCCGGGTTCGATCCTCAGCACCACATACCAATAAAGATGTTGTGTCCGCCGAGAACTAAAAATAAATATTAAAAATTCTCTCTCTCTCTCTTCTCTCTCTCTCTCTCTCTCTCTCTCTCTCTCTCTCTCTCCTCTCTCACTCTCTCTTTAAAAAAAAAATTAATGGTGAAAATGGAAGCCTGCTTCAATGTAAGCAAAGTTCAATGGAGATAACAGGAACAAATGCCTTTGTAGGTAGAACCTTTTATGAAGATATAAGTGTATCTAAATATTTAGCTACAATAGCCCTACATGGAGAAAAACCTGTTAAAATATTTAGTAAGGCATTAGGCATGATTTAAAAGTTCTACCAGAATAAAAAGTTAAACTAGCAAGGTGTAAATTATACATGATAGTTCCTAAAACATTTTTCTGTTTCATCCCTTAGTACAATGTTGCATGATTACCTGATTTGGTAGAGGTAGAACTAAGTATTACATGGGTAAGTGATATTCACATCAATGCAGAACAGTGGAAATCTGATGTACCAGCTCAAAGCAGTCAGCCAGGAAAGTTTCCCATACTTGTAGAAGGATCAGACTTTTTTTTTTTTTTAGTTAAATCTACAACTGATAGGATGAGGCATACATACATTAAAAGGTTGTTATTCTTTACTCAATCTATAGAGTAAAATGTTCATCTCATCCAGAAATATCTTCATAGGTATTGGACATAATGTTTGAATAAATATCTGGATACCCTAAGGCCTAGTAAGTCAAGTCAAAATAAAAACTTAACTCTCATCATGGGTGTATCTTTAGATGGCCTCCTCCCCTTCATGAATTGATTTTTGATCTGAGGAAAGCAGTAGGGAGGGGAGAACTAATAGCAGTTAACAAGGAAAGGGAAGACCTTGTAGTAGTGGTTTGCCTAACTATAAAAGGTGTGCTCAGAGAAAACATTATTATTATTTATTTTATCTCAGAGAAAGTACAATCATAAAGGTCCACATGTTTTCTAGGAAAAAAAAAAAAACTTTTAAGAAATTTTGGGAGCAAGTCTCTAAGATGGTCCCATATGTGTACAAGCCTCTAAGATGGTCCCATACGTTTTTTCCTTCTTGATATTTATGCTCTTGTAAAGTCCCCTCTCCCATTGTGTCTGCTTCAATGTTTGTGACCAACAGGACAAAATCAGAGTGAAGACATATTACTTCCTAGTCCACACCTTCAAGGATACAGAGAAAAGGCAGAAGCTCTCTTAGGACACTCAAACAGCCTAGTGGGGAGGTCCCAGAGGTGAGGAACTGAGGTCTCCAGCAATGGTTAAGAAAAAATTATGGCTTGCTGCCCTTCACCATGTGTGAATCATCTTGCAAGCCATTCCGTGTGGCATCCAAGCCGTCAGACTACTGAAGCACTGTCAATCTCATGAGATCCTGAGTCAGAATCATCTGGCAAAGCCGCTTCTGAATACCCCCCCCCCCAGAAGCTAGGAGGAATCAATATTTATCTTCTAGGCTGATAAATTTTATAGTAATTTATTATGCAACAATAATTAGCTGGAGTGGGCAGATTTTAGGACTGAGGATGTCATGTCCTGTGACAAAACCTGACACATGGTCTGGCTCTCAAACTGAGGAGTGATCAGAACCTGGAGAAGCTCCAGGCCAGTCTATGAGGAAAAAAGATGAACTTTTAATAAGGGATTTTTAAATAGCATGGTGACATTTTAGGAGTCCTTTCAAGGAAAAAATGATGGCTTGCTACCAATAAAAGCAATTTAAAAAATTCCCTTTGAAATTCAAGATACCAGGATAAATTTGAGAGAAATTTCCATTTGTAGCTAAAATCAGATAAGTGCCATCTCTACCCAATCAATATAGTTTACATCTGGAACTGAGTCTCCCACCTAGCACAGTTTACTAGTACTCTGGTCTTTGGAGAAAATTTTTTTTCTCCTTTTACTGCTGATGAAGCTCCAGTTCTGCTCAGTGAGTGAGGAAGGAATGAACTCACTTCTTTGGGCACATCTACTAACTCCTGGACTTTACGTGAGGACAGGATCTGGATTACTAGAATACACTCAATTTGTCTTTTATCCTGAATGTGAGTATTTACCTTGGAATTTTGAGGGGAAAAAAAACATAAAATCAGATTAAAAACACATTTTCCATAAACAGTTTAGACATACATGTATAAATTTTTTGAGTAACGATGGATTTTTCAGTTAATTTGAGTTTGGGAATTAAGGTGAGAAATTGCTAATGATTTAGGGGCATGAATAAAAAGAGAAGCCTTTATGTGAACCCAAGTCACATTTCCTTTCTCCCAAGTTCTAGCCATTCACTCCATGCACTGGCAGTGACTTTGATGAAGGTCACACATCCCTTCTTCTAGGAATTTTGTGTCTGTGTGCTATCTGCCATGTG
Organism: Spermophilus citellus; assembly: GCF_964194105.1. Lineage (NCBI taxonomy): Eukaryota > Metazoa > Chordata > Mammalia > Rodentia > Sciuridae > Spermophilus > Spermophilus citellus. Next base: position 257,636,136 of record NC_138182.1, read on the forward strand.
TGACATCATTTCTGGATGAATATATACTGTTGTGAAGTGTCCTTTACTTTACTTAGATGCCTAGGTCCATTTGGCTTGGGTTCTATGGTGTAAATGACATCCTATCTCATACACAGTTGTGGTACTTCTTTTCTAACATCAGTCCACTTATCCCAATATATAGCTCATGAAAAATACAACATAATAATAACAATCCCTGTAGTTATTATGACCAAATTATTATATATTAATAAGTAATCATAAGCACCCCACTTCTTATTTTCTCATGAGTGTGCAAAGGGGCAGTAACTAGGGGTGACAAAAGGAAGGATGATTAAGATTCATCATGGGTTTTCAACCTTTCAATTTCTACTTCTCATGAACACATTTAGATTAGCAAAGGCTTTTGCAAAAGTGAAATACAAATAAGCTCTTTTGTACAGCTCTAAGAAGTGTTTGCCTTCTCTTGATCCTTGAAGAATCACATTTTCTATAGCGTTACAGCTTTCTGCCTGTGTGTTCTTTGGCAATGCATTTGCTGCAATCCATGGGCTAAGAAATCTAAATACTCAGCAAGACTCAATTGTGTCCTTGATTCACCAGTGAGCATTTTCTGGTGACGTGAGAGATATGTCATTTTTTCCTCAATATAATGTGAATTATTTTGGTTATATAAATATATTTTTTTCTTCCTGTTGAAAGCATCTAAATAAATATTGAAATTTATAATGAGAAACAATTTTCTCCAAAAAGCATTAAGTAAATAACTAGTGCCAATGTGTTGTGCTTATAAAGGAAGTAAATAACATCAAAGTGGATATTATTTGCTATGGTTTGAATATAGTTATTTGTCCCCACGAGACCTTGGTATTGCGTTTTGTTCCTCAATATAGCAATTATTGAGACATGGTGCCTGCAGCAGGTGCTTGTTTGTTAAGATTAAATACTTTTGTTGAGGTAGTGGCTCAGACCTGGAGGGACAGGATCAGTTGCCATGAGAGCAGACTGCTTTAAAGACTATCTTCCCTATCTCTCTCCCACATACATATATCTCTCTTCTACTTTTTCACACAACATGGACCTCATCAGAGGCAAAGAAGAAAGATGCTGGCACCATGACCTTGTACCTTTAGAGTTGTGAGCTAAATACAACTCTTTTATATATAAATTATTCATCATCAGGTATTTTGTCATAGCAACAGAAAATGAAATAAGAGAGTATTAGTAAAATTCTTGATTTCATGAACAATTTTTATTTCATGCAAAACACACTTTGATTGGAATTAGTAAACTTGTTTTTATTGGATGCCTGGTATATTTACACTTTTTGTTATTTTACTCCTATATATATTAAAATTCTATGTTTAAACATAATTGGGGGTTTACAGAAAATCCTAGTGTATTTTCAACATTTTTTCTTGCTGAAAAATAAATGTTTGAGGTTTCTCAAAAACCTATAAACCAATGTGCTCAGAAATATTCAGTTATAACTAAGAGAAAGAGAAGAAAATGGTAAATATTTGTAGTGAAAATGTAGACCAGTAGACTTTTAAAATTAGTCAATTAAATTGGAGATGTACAAATAAAGTGACTGAGTTTCTGGCTCTTCACTTTAGCTATTTGCATGAAAAAGTAATAGAGCATTAAGAAACTATTATGCAATATGGTGTAATTGCTGTTCCATTGTAACCATCACACACTACGGGTATACTTGTATACAAAATAACTATGATACTGGCATAACAAAGAAATAAAATTTTACAGCTGGATTTTATGTGGCAGGAAAGAGAAATCAAAGAAATTATGGAACTCAGGTAGGGCTTTTACTATCTGTAGTCTTTTGGGAGCTACCAGCTGTTACACGCTCACAAATAGATTAGTTGAAAAATACATTAAAATGTACAAATTATGTCTTTACAGTGAAATTAATGATCAGTTCACCCACCATAAAAGATAATTTTACAAAGGAAATACTGCATCATTAAAGTGAGCATTTATGCAACCTAAATGTACAGAATAAAATGACAGCAGCTTTCTCAAAATGATGTTATACTCTACCAAAGTGTCTATCTCTAAAAATGAAGAGCAGTAATACATTCTACTCTTTCAGGGAGGACATGAAAGGTGCTTCTATATTTATCCATCTCAGGGAATGCGAAGAGCACAAGTCACTTCCTAGAGAGAAAACAAATGAGTAGATAAGTAATATGAAGTAGATGCTGATATCTCCTTCTGTGTTTGTGAATCAGAAGAGAAATGCAAGGGATCTGAAGAGATTAGGTATTTTTTTTTTTAATTTCAAGTAAGTATGTTTTTCTATATATTTTTCATAAGCATTTCTCTTTAAATATTTCATTTTAAATTCATATAACAAAAATAAAGATGAATAAAATCAAAGATAAAGGGAGCCATTGTCTCTATTGGGCAATTGTTGAGTTATTAAAATCTTGCTAATACAGAATTAAAAATAAGGATTTGTTGTTAAAGTGTGTGAGATCAGAAGACCAGAGGGAGGTAAAAGGAGAAAAATGTCTTTCCTCCCCAATGGGATAAGGTTCTCACAAATTCCTTTTTTCTAAACTATATATTTTCATTATGTTATTTAAAAGACCTTAGGTGTATTTCAAAATGACTATTCTTCTCTTCCCCAAACCCATCCATTCCCTGAACCCCAGTGACATCAGGAAATTTGTAGTTTGGAATCTGCTTTTTGACTGGAACAACTAGTGGCCTTCCTGAAGGGTAAATCTGGGGCTACAAGTTTCTCACTTTCATGATGGTCTACCTTTAGCCTCCTGCATATAATAAAAATTTATCAGTTATTTGCCAAAATCACAATTTATCTGTTTACACCCATTTCTGTCTCTAATGACTTGTGCTTCAGAAAAGCAAACTTCAGTGTGACTTCCTGGTCCAGTGCCTCTGGATCTTTAGGTGGTAGTTTTACCTATGGTTTTGATTCCCAAAACTGCTTCTTATTGTATAAACAGGAGTGATGATTTACAATTGTTTATATTTTGGAACCGAAACTGAATGTTCTAAGTTATCTTTCCCTATTGCTTTAAATTTTATATATTGATATTCAAAACATTGTTTACAAGAAGCACATTTAGACAATTGCAGTACTTATATCAAATGTGTGTTTAAAATTATTTCAAAACATGAAATGATCAACTGAACTAACTCATTTATAATTAGTGAACATTACATTAAAAGTACTGGCTGACATCCAAGTATTAATTTTTATATACTGTTTTCATGAAAAGAATTAGATCTTAAAGAGTGATTTTCAAAATTTGAACAAAAAGTATACAGAATAAGCCTAAAGTATCTTGCAACACCAAAAACTAGGAAGGTTCTAAAGACATATACATACATATAACACACACATACAGACACATCCAAAATAACAGAAATTTGTCAAGTGACACAGGACCAAAATAAAAAATCTTCCAATGAAAAAAATGGGAAAAAATAGTAAAAGTATAAATATTGAGTTATAGCTCAACTTACAAAATAATTATTCATAAATACATAGTGACATAAATAATTGAATGAATAAATTAATGCCAACTATTTTTGATATTGAATATTTAAAATAATTATAGTAGGTACTTTAACCTCAAACACATAGAATGAACCTCTAAGTCATGGGCTAATTACAGTGACTTCCAAAGAATAGAATATGAACATTACAAAAAGTTATTACATTTGTAATGAATAAATTTGACAAATACTACCTCAGCCAGGTGATAGGGTAATAGCAAAGGTTAATAGCAAAATCACTAAGTAAGGTTCATAGTATGTACTCATGATTGTATTGTATCAGGTGTTCATACTATGTCATTGTGTTCTTCTTCCCCAAATTCTATAATCCTAAGCTAATAATGAGGCAAACATCAAGCAAATCTCAATTGATGAACCTTAAACAAAATACCTGCTCAATATTTGATGTGCACTGGATTGTGTCTCCTGCCTGATTCATTTATTGAAGACATAACACCACTGAGATTGTGTCTGGGAATCAGGATTGGAGAAGTAATTAAGGTTTAATAAGATCATATATGAAGCTTTAATCTGTTAAGTATGCATCCTTTTAAGTAGATGAAGATTTTTCTCTCTACCATGTGACTTTTTGTATTTCACAATGCTCTTGAGGAGGAAAAGTACACATATTTATTCAGCTGTCTTCTATAAAATTAGAGGATTGAGTAAAAACAAAAAATGGAATCTTAACTAGAACTACTGCAATGTTTTATGTGATTAAAGAACAACAAATGAGATAATATAATACAGAATTTTCAGGCTTAACTTTTTCATATTCCAGCAAATTTAGTATTCTGAAGCATATTTCTAGTAGTAACAGTCTTGTGCAGAGAGAGTCTTCAAAAAAATGACATAAAATATCATGGGCATTGGTCTTCTTAACTCCCATTCAAAATACAAGAAGCATCTCAGATACATGGATATTTAGACAGGAAATTGAGAAGTTTTACATGTATGGTTTCAACTAAAAAAAGGGACAGTTTTGTCTCATATATATTTCATGCAAAACCCAAACTAGTAATTTCAAAGGTTAACATTTCTGAAATTTGCTTTATATTTAGTCACAGGCTTAATATATTTTATGACTTTGATAAATATATATAAGAATGTGGTTTGACTTTATTTCACTGAATTTTTAAAAAACATTTTATAATTTTCTGACTGTTGTCAGTCCCACATATGACTGGGTGTCTTGGAAGCTACCAAAAGGCCTGCCACCAAAGTCCAATTTCTGCACCTTTTTACATATAAAATAATTAACGTATTTAGAAAACTAATTGCTAAGCACAATTAACTTCATAAAATATTCCAATGATTTCTAGATATGTATATCTGCAAATAGTTCACAATTCATAGCCTGGAACCTCTGGATTAAGAGAGGAAATTCTTTAAAATTTAAGCACTATCAGAAATAATTCCCATTTTTTGACAAAAAGAAAAAACATAATAAGATATTGTAGCTAAGTCTCTAAGGCACTGACCATAGCTATTTATCTGAGGCTCAGGGTAGTAAAGATATTAGATTTTTTTTTAAATAATTCTATTGGAATTGGCTTGTTGGTTCCATGGTTAATGATGGGGCAAGATCAAATTAATTTCTAAGTGGACAAATAGGAAATAGGCTTCTGGATTGGAAAAGTCATCTATATTTAGAAATATCACTAATCAGACATTAACATTCCTCTCATTTTAATCTTTCATATTTATATGAGGAAGCATAGGATATGAGTCATGGTCTTTCACCCCTTGATGATTATTGAGGAGAAGGACAACCAGTGAAAAAAGAACTTTTCTCTCACTACTTAAAAATCTGCTCATCAGAAAGAGAAAAATGGATAAATTCATATTTATAACCTCTCTCTCACTCCCTTTCTGTCCTTTCACTTCAATGGGGAGACACATTACTATGGGATGAATTGAATCGCTCCAAAGATATGTTGAAACACTAATCCCCAGTATCTTAGAATTGGACCATGTTTGGAAATAAGAGTTTTTATAGATGTAGTGAACTTAAAATGAAATCATTAAGACTCATACAACTGTGGGAAGCAGGTTTACTAATAATGGATCCCAAAAGAAGAATTTCACTTCTAAAAGGACATAAGAGATCATCACCATGCCAAGCATTAAGAAGAGAAGGCTGAACATTTTCATCCAGAAAATCCTGGGCTGAAGTCTTAATAATTGCTTTTGTCTGGTGAGTCAGAAGACAATTATGCACAAGTCATATGAAGAAGATTTGTTTCTATAGATACAATGAGGGACAAAGGAAGCCAAGGATGCATTGCAAGACAGTCTCCCAAGGCAAAGAAAGCTTTCTGGAGCAGATGGGTTCTTCATTGTCCATATCCTACCTGAACCATAGCCTGCCCCATCTGATTACATAAGGGGCCCCCCAAATCACTAGGTAAAGCTATGAAGGACATCCTGCTTTCAGAGGAGACAGAAATAAAACTTGGCCGGCCCTGGGCAGCTTTTTCCTCTTTTATGACACTGCCTTGCAAGTATATTATACAGTTATTCTGAGAATTATGGGGAAGAAGAAGAAGGGGAAGAAACTCAGTTAGCCTAGTGTATCAAGGAACAATCCAACAGATAGGAGTTCCAAGAAGAAGTAGAAAACTGCACATGAAGACCAGAACTCAGAGGGGAAATGCCATTTGTGACCAGAAAAGCATAGATTGAATTGCTCCAGCTAAACACCAAAGAAGTACAAAGGTCTGCCAGTAAACCACCCTAAAGTGGAAAATGATTCTCCTTTACAGATTTCTGAGGGAGGAAGGCCTTGCTTTTATTTTGCTTTTGGATTTCTAGACTTCAGAAATGTGAAACAATAGGGCTGGGATTGTGTCTCAGCTGTAGAGCACTCACCTAACATGTATGAGGTCCTGGGTTCAATCCTCAGCACCACATAAAAGTAAAATAAAGATCATTGTGTCCAACTACAACTAAAAATGAATATTACAAAATGTGAAATGATAAATATCTGTTTATTTACATCCCCAGTTTGTTATACATAGTTATAACAAATATAAGAAATTGATAAAACTCATTGATGTTGACGTATTTAATACTGGATGGGAACAGAGATTCTAAAATATCAGGAATGGTGCTTCTTTCTTCTCTAGTGCTTTTATTTCACCATATATTTAGCTAAAGAGGCATAAACTACTTCTGACAATTGTAGACTAAAAGATCCTCAGAGTTGAAGTGCTTTCTTCCCAAATAAGTAACAAAGAGCACATGTTTTGAGAAACAGTATGCATGTTTAGTCAGCTTTTTTTTATTGCTGTGAATAAAAGACATGACAAGAACAGTTAGAGAAGGAAATGTTTATATTGAGGCTCATGGCTTCAGAGCTCTCAGTCTATAGACAATCTGCTCCATTCCTTGGGACTGTAGGTGAGGCAGAACATCATGGTGGAAAAGAGTGATAGAGAAAAGCAACTCAAGACATCACACTGTATACGGGGTAAAAATGGGAGTTCATAACCCACTTGAATCAAAATGTGAAATATGATATGTCAAGAACTATGTAATGTTTTGAACAACCAACAATAAAAAATAAAATAAAATGCCTAAAAAAAGGCTGACAACACCAAGTGTTGACGAAGATGTGGAAAAACCTGTCCCCCTCAGACACTGCTGGTGGAAGGCATGAGCGCACAAACATTCTGGCAGTTTCTCAAAGGTTAGATACACACTGTTATGTCAGTTGTGTTTACATGTTAATAGCAGCTTGATTTGTAATAGCAAAAACCTGGAAATAATTTTATTGTACATCAACTTGTGAGTGAATTTTTTAAACTGATTCATTCACAAATTTATCACTTTATTTCACTGCTCCACAATAAAAATAATCTACCGATACACAAAACCTGAAAAAAAAAAGACATCACACCAGGAAGGGACACCTAATATATAAATAATAACATCATGTGTGTATGGATAGATCTTCATCTACTAATGGATTTACTTTATGTATTGATGAAGTGTTACTTTTTCAGAGGAAGGATAAGTAAAACATTAATTGACCTGCACAGATCCAAAAAAATCTAATTTCTAAGCAACTGAATTGCTAGGTAGAGAATATACAGTGACGTAAAGTGTCAGTTATTTTCAAATAAATTTTATTTAATTTGTTTGCTTGCTACACCACAACAAGTTATAATATTTAGCAATTATTTCTTACTTCTTTACTTACTTCTTTATTTAACTTGTATAAATATAAAATATTCATATTTTCTTCTGTAAAAGTTGTATTTTATTTTTAATTAGCATATACTAATTTTATACATGTATGGGGTACAGTGTGACTTTTTTTCTTTTTCTTCCTTTTTATTCATTTATTTATTCATTCTTTCATTAATTTATTTTTATTTATGGTAGCAGGACTGAACCCAGGGGCTCTTAACCACTTAGCCACATTCCAGCTCTTATTTATTTATTTATTTATTTATTTATTTATATTTTTTGAGACAGGGTCTTGCTCAGAGCGTTGCCGAAGCTGGCTTTAAACTTGTGTGATTCTCCTGCCTCGGCCTCATGAAGCACTGGGATTACAAGTGTGCACACCATAGCCACCTACTTTTTGATACATTCCATATTGGGTAATGATCAGGTCAAGACACTTAGCATATCCACCACCTCAAGCATTTATCATTTCTCTTTGATCCTAAGAATTTATATTTTCCTTCTAGTTACTTAGAAATGTACAATACCATATTTTTAACAATATAAACCCTCCTGTATGTGAATTAAAACCACTTGTTATTCCTATTTAATGTAATTTCATATACCCTTGCCTTCCATTCTCGATAACCACATTCTCTAACCTCTGTTATGAGTCCATGAGATCCATTGTCTTGTACTTCACAATTGAGTGAAGTATTTGCCTTTTTCCATCTGGCCTAATTAATATGCTTCATGTACATACACATTTTTATTAATTACAATACTTTATTCCTTTTTAAGATTGAATATTACTAAATTGTGTGTGTGTGTGTGTGTGTGTGTGTGTGTGTGTGATGTTTTTTATTCATTTTTCCATTGATGGATACTTAAGTCAATTTCAAATTTAGCTATTGTTGTCGTGGTCCTTCTATAAAGACAATGGCCAAACACACCCCATTTTACCCCCAGACTACATGTCATGTAAGAAGTGCTTCTCTTATTAGAAATCTCACCTCTGCCATCCTGATCCTGCTTAGCAGACCTGCTAAGAAACACACGTTTCTGTTCTTCTTATACAATGTAAAATCATTTTATTTTTGGTTCCCAGTTTTCTTGGACAATGTACCCTGTCAGAGAATGATTGTCTAGATGTTAGTAACCATTTTTCAATTGTACTCAATCAAGATCCTTTTGACCAACTTCCCCTCTGCTTATGATTTAAAATCTCATGATGTTTGTTTATGATTTTGAATCATAGCAATAGCCATTTAGGGTTATTGTGGTTTGGGACTATAAAAGTGTGCTCTAACCTTGGAGGGGGATCTAGGAGAGAAGACTTGTAGCCTGTCCTTGTCTCACTAGATGGTGTAGCACCAAGCTGGTGAATAAAGGTATTTTCATCTCATGCTTTAAGACAGAGTTGGTGATTTATTACAATGTCGCTGTAACATTGTGATGAGTGTTGCAAAAAAAAAAATATAGAAGTGCAGGTATCTGTTTTACATAGTGATTTATTGCTTTTAAATATGAAGTAGTAAGATCGGTAGATTATGTGATATTTTTATTTTTATTTTTTTAGGGGAACTCCATATTGTCATTCATAATGACTGTGATAATGTATATGCCCACCAACAGTGTAGAGCTGTTTCCATTTCTCCACATTCACACCAGCCAGCATGTTCTTTCTTAGAAACTTGATGAGAGTCATTCTAATGAGGGTTAGGTTATATCTCATCATGGTTTTAATTTACGTTTTATTAATGATCAATGATCTTGATCAGTTTTCTGTTTACCTATTGGGCATTTATATGTCTTGAGAATTTTTTTTTCTTTTTCTTTTGCCTATTTTAAATCAGATTATTTGCTTTTGCATTGTTTGAGTTTCTTATGTTTTTATAAACCATGTCAGATACATAGTTTGCAAGGATTTTCTTTCATTCTGTGAGTTGCATCTTCACTCTTGTTATTTTATTTATTTATTTATATTTTTTGCTGTTGTTCTTGTATAGAAGTTTCTTCATTTGAGGTAATTCTGTTTAGTTTATTTTTGTTGCCTATGTTTGGGGTTCTTACTCAAAACAAATCCTTGCTCAGACCAATATCATGAAACATATCCCCTAAATTTTCTTCTAATGGTTTTATGGTTTCAGGTCTTACATCTAAATCTAATCCATTTTGAGTTGATATTGGTACTGCATGAGATATAGGATTCTAATCTTATTCCTCAGCACATGGATATCCAGGGTTTCTGGCACCACTGTTTGAAGAGACTTTTCATAGGTGTATTCTTGGTGACTTTTTTCAGACACCAGTTGTCTATAAAAATATGGACTTACTTCTGTATTCTCTATTATGGTTTTTTTGCCATTTTTTTTGCCAACACTAGGCTTTTTTGATTACTATTTTTTAAATTAGAATTTTGAACTCAATAGTGTGGTGCCTCTAGCTTCATTTTGTGTATTTGTTTTATTTTTTTATTTTTGTTTTCTCAAGCATACTTTGGTTATTCAGTCTTTTGTGGTTTTATGTGAGTTTTAGGATTGATTTTTCTCTAGTTTATTGAACAATTTCACTGACATTTTGATAGAGATTACAATAAATCTGTGTATGGCTTTTGGTAGTAATGATTCTTGTTCTTTTTACATTCTTTGGAAGACAGATATTGTTATTCATTTCTCTACTGATAAGAGTTATGATGGAGCCAAACATGATTATAATCCAAATAATTTAGTAAAGCATGGATTGATGAGTGAACAAATAAATAAAACATAAACACATCAGACTTGAGCTTATAAGACTTAGCTATTATTATCATCATGTGAGAAAATGTAGTGGTATTGCCTCTCTCAACAGAGAAATTGACTTAGGTATAGTCTTTATATGGATATACCCTGAATTTTTGTTTTAATTTTCAAAACTTATATAAATCTTAGTAGAAAATTAATAAAATTTTCACCATTATTGTATTTATTTTCCACCCTACAAACTTCTTTTTTCTTTTGTGCAAATCCTGTTATTCATATTGGACATTCTTATTTCAAACTTAATTCATCAGAGTTAAGTGTTAGGTCCAGTAAAAGACTTTACAGAGAATCACCAATTGTGTATCCAAAACCTTCATTGTCATGGGACTTCAACATGATAGATCTAGAAAAAAATAAAATAAATGCTCACTTGTAGATCGCTGGCTGGTTTTTCTTCTACATAAAGACATTTAGTTATAATCATGAACTTACTTTCACCAAAACCCCTATTTTCAAGTGCTATCTTTGGAAGAAATGAATAAAATACATTATTTTCAGTACACATCTATTCAAATCCAGATGAAGTAGAAAGAGGTCATCAAAATCAGAAAAAATAAATACTGCCCATTTTAAGCCTTTTCAGACTTATGCTGTTCAGCACGACACAGATTCATGAAAAATATTAGTCAAAATAAAAAGAAAGACCTAAGTTGTCTTTGCACATAGAGATAATAAGCTATAAATTTTTCACCTGAACTTCTTCAAAATGTTACCATTTTAAATTTTTTCTCTGGCCCATCACCCCTCAGTACCCACCACTATGATGAAAGCATTCAATTGGACATCTTATTATTCCTGGCCCTAGTGACATTCATTTGCTAAATCCAATAGGTATTTATTAGTCTTCCTCCTTCTCAACTTCACTGTATCATTTGTCAAAGAAGATTGTTGTTTTAAAAAAATGTATTTCTCCTGGCTTCTCTGTTACTACATTTTCCTTTTTTGTTTTACTCTCAGTCCTCTCATTCTCATTCTTTTTATTTATAATTCCTCCACCACCACTTGCCAAAGTATTAGCCTCACAGGCCTTAACGGCTCTCCTTCTTCTTCACCCTTGATCTAGGTGATCTCATTAATGCCCATAACTTCATCAGCCCTTCTGTGTAATGACTCACTTTTTCTAGGATATACTGTTTTTCTGACCCCAGATGAATATTTCAAAGTGATTATTAAAAATATTTCCATTCATCTGTTCCACAAATTGTAAAATGTTGGTCACCAAATGAAACATAATGTGCCAAAATACAATGTGTCTAAAATAGAATTCATAATCTAGCCTTATCAACAATTCAATTCTTCCTACTGAGTTCTCCACATTAATACTTTATCCTTCCTCCAGTCACTCAAGCTGAAGACATGAAAACACTGTTTAACACACACTTCTGCTTCAATCACCAGCAGCAATCCATCATAAAGTCCTACAAATTTCAACTTCTATCTCTATTTTAAAGCTGTCTATTTCTTTCTAGTTCTGTGACAACCACATGAGTGTAAACCAACATCTGTCATATGGATTTCTATAAAAGTTTTCAAATTGGTCTTTTCTTGGTCCTATTTATTCTGGAAAACACAAAAAATCTTTTTCCAAAGACCAACCAGGGTAATATTAAGAAAAAATATAAATTGGTTTGTAGCTCACTCTTATGATTAGAGTAAAATCTAAATTCTATAAATTCTGTCTTAATCTCCAGAAAGAATTGTATGATTTAATCCTTTATCTATGCCAAGTCCACACTGTACATTTTATTCCATTATTTAGCTCATTACATACAAAAGCAACATTTCTTCTTGAAGTAGGAAACCATGCTTACTAATCATGTTTAATTTTTTTAATAGAAAAAAATATGATAAAGACATACACAAAGAAAAGTATGTGAATATGTTCCCTCTGGTTTAAAAAACCTCTGAAGACTGTCAAAAATTCCTTCCAATTTACATCTCTAGCTATCCCCTATTTCCTATGAAAAAAATAATTCTGACATTTGTCTTACCTATTTTTATAATTTTACCACGAATTTATAAGCTTCTGAAATGTGTTGGTCAGATTTGTCTATTGGTCCATTTTGTTCTGCTCTGGTGGAATGATATACATATCTTCTTCTGTGGATGTTTTGCTTTTTTATTTATTATCTGGATTTGTAATTTGTTTAATATATGATATCATAGTTCATGTATCATTTTGGTATACAATTTTGTTGAATTAATATAGTACAAAGCCTTGTTCCATTTTACTATTAATAGGTAATTGAGGTTTAAAATTGTTTTTTTTAAATAAATATACTAAAATGTATTTGTAAATATGTACTGGAAAGTACTCAGAAATAAAGATATTTTTCTATTAGAAATACATAGAATAGAAATCTTCATATCATAAGGCATATAAAATTAAAACAGAAAATTGACAATATTTGTCATTTTAACCTATATTTTAAAGTTATTTTATATAATTGTACATGATTCCAACTTAAATACTGCTAATTTGAATAAACAAATAAAAATCAATTTCAACATAGACATAAAAATTTACATTCTAATTATTTTCATCATTCTGGGGCTTATCCATGGCATGTAATGAAATGTTTGCGTATTCAAAAATATTATTATTTACATTTTAGTGTGTTTTTTATGCTTCTTTGATGTAGAATATAAATATATTTTATAATTTAAATATTTTAATATTATCCATATTTTGTTCTTTAATTTATGTTTGTGAAGAGAAATTAATAAAATTTTATATTCATCTTTGATAGGGGATAATCAATTTATCCAATATCATTTATGGTATGGTCCATTCTTATCCCAATGACATATCATATGCCAATATTTCATATGTATACAAGTTTCTGTCTCAAAATCATGTAAAAAATTTCAACTACTAAACACATCTCAAATATATAAGAAATCACTATATCGTCTAAATTCTTCCAAACATATTTTTATTCTCAATGCATAAAATGGTCTATGTGTGTGTATGTGTGTGTGTATATACATATATGTATGTGATTATATATATATGCAATATAAGATATATGCAATATATATTATATTTAATTATATATATTATATATTGCATATATATATAATCACATTATATACAGTTTATGTGTATAAATGTATATATGTGTGTGTATATATATATATATATATATATATATATATATATATACACATAAGTAATCTTCTATTTGCTCTCCAGCTTCAGTTTAGATATTGGCTATTAAGATGCTACTCTTTTTCTTGTTTTTCTCTACATGTCAGGGATTTATACTTGATAGCTTTTGGACTTTTCTCATAATTCTTTATAGTTTTAAATTTCACTAAAATATTTCTCAGTATAATTTTTCCATGTTTCCATTATTTGGCATTTGATGAGTCATTGTTTACTTCTGGAAAATTTATTTTTTAATTTATTATTTATTTTTTAAAAAAAATTTCAATGGACTTTGTTTATTTATATGTGGTGCTAAGAATTGAACCCAGTGCCTCACACATCCTAGGTAAGCCCTCTACCACTGAGCCACAACCCCATCCCTAGGAAATTTATTGTTGTTATTCCTTCACATGAATTGTTATTGTTGTTATTCCTTCACATAAATCCTCTTCACTATTATTTTATTTTAGGTGTTCAATTTAATTTACCCAGTTATTCATCTTTCTATACTTCTTCTACTTAAAATTCTTAATCATATATTTGTTTTTATAATTTATTGTGTTTTTTTTGTAATTTACTGATCATTTTGTATAAATTCTGCAAAGAACTTATTTGTTTATTCCACTTACAACATGTTCCTCAGATGTTTTTATATTTATGACATTTTAGAACAAATTTAAGCTACTATGCATTTGTATGTGAATATAACTATTTGTGAAATGACTCTTGTTTATCATTGATAATGTATTTTTTTCATTTTATCATTGATCTTTCTCATTTAACACACACTGACACACACACATTGGCATTCATAATCAAAGACCTTGTTTTGCTTGTTGTTCTAGTCATCTAGTTTGATTTGTTGGTTGTTTAAAAATAGGTCTCCTGCTCAAATGTCTTGTTATGTTAGTATGTGACTCCATAAGGATTTGGGAACTCCAGACATTAACTAATCCCAGCTAACATGCCTCCAAGCTTTCTAGATGTCAGAATAGCCCTCTAACTTTGCAAGAGAAGCAGCCCCAGTGGGCTGGAAAGGGACCATAAGGTTGGATGGGAATCAGTACCTGGGTCTCCTCACACTCTTTTTTTTTTTTTTTTTGGCAGGGTATTGGGTATTGAATTCAGGTGCACTCAACCACTGAGCCATATCCCCAGACTTATTTTGTTTTTTATTTAGAGACAGGGAGATTCTCCTTGAGTTGCTGAGTGCCTCACATTGCTAAGGCTGGCTTTGAATTCACATCCTCCTGCCTCAGCCTCCTGTGCTGGTGTGATTACAGGTGTGCACCACCACACCCACCTCAACTCTTGTTTTTCATCTCTTTAACAGAGACTTCTGAGCTACTTATTTGTAATAACACATTTTGCTAAGAATGTTGCCTCATGCAATCAGGAAGCAGCATTGATTTTTCCATGGGGAAGTCTCTTTTATTCTAATTTATCTTTATGACAATCTTTTGTTCTGGGTTAAATCAATACCCTTTTACAGGAACTAAGCCCCCTAATCCCCTACAAAATTTTCTTACAATTTTTTTGTCTTTTTCAGAATATGGCTTTCCATGTTTAATACTTGATATAATTTGAGATAAACTGCAGTCTGGCTAATTTACCATCTTGCAAAAATTGCAAGTCTTTACATTGTTGGTATTATGCTAGTGAATTTCAAATTTACTTTAATAACAAACTTTCTCCCCAAATATATTCTTATTTTTTTGTAAAAGAAAAAAGGAATTATACACAAGCTTGTGGGATGGTCACTTTTTTTGTTGTGTTTCCTATTAGTCAATATTTGTTAATTTGTTAAGTGGTAGGTGATGTGTTCTTTCAAAATGAATTATTGAGTAAAAACCAACCTTAGGATATCATATTTCTATGTTTACATGAAAAAATGTTGCATTTAAGTGTTTTATTATCTATTTTCTTCTGCTACTAACTGTAATCTGCTCTTGAAAGTCAGATACAAACTCTAATGAATCTTAGGGGTCTGATAGACATGGTTATTACATTTTTATATCCTTCCCATAAATATTATATAAACAGTTAAGTGTACAATTTTTGCAGTTGTCTGTATCCACTGAATATGTTCTTATTAAAGTCAGGAGAATTTTTTATTCAACAAATGGAAAAATAAACATCAAATTTACTCAGAAAATTTTAAAATCTGACATACATTATTTACTTAGATGATGTCAACTTAGTCTTTCTTTGACGTAAGCACATTCTCTCAAGAAGAGGACCATGTAGACAAAAAGCTCATAAAAAATTAATGGTGGGGCTGGGGATGTGGCTCAAGCGGTAGCGCGCTCGCCTGGCATGCGTGCGGCCCGGGTTCGATCCTCAGCACCACATACCAATAAAGATGTTGTGTCCGCCGAGAACTAAAAATAAATATTAAAAATTCTCTCTCTCTCTCTCTCTCTCTCTCTCTCTCTCTCTCTCTCTCTCTCTCTCTCTCTCTCTCTCTCCTCTCTCACTCTCTCTTTAAAAAAAAAAATTAATGGTGAAAATGGAAGCCTGCTTCAATGTAAGCAAAGTTCAATGGAGATAACAGGAACAAATGCCTTTGTAGGTAGAACCTTTTATGAAGATATAAGTGTATCTAAATATTTAGCTACAATAGCCCTACATGGAGAAAAACCTGTTAAAATATTTAGTAAGGCATTAGGCATGATTTAAAAGTTCTACCAGAATAAAAAGTTAAACTAGCAAGGTGTAAATTATACATGATAGTTCCTAAAACATTTTTCTGTTTCATCCCTTAGTACAATGTTGCATGATTACCTGATTTGGTAGAGGTAGAACTAAGTATTACATGGGTAAGTGATATTCACATCAATGCAGAACAGTGGAAATCTGATGTACCAGCTCAAAGCAGTCAGCCAGGAAAGTTTCCCATACTTGTAGAAGGATCAGACTTTTTTTTTTTTTTTAGTTAAATCTACAACTGATAGGATGAGGCATACATACATTAAAAGGTTGTTATTCTTTACTCAATCTATAGAGTAAAATGTTCATCTCATCCAGAAATATCTTCATAGGTATTGGACATAATGTTTGAATAAATATCTGGATACCCTAAGGCCTAGTAAGTCAAGTCAAAATAAAAACTTAACTCTCATCATGGGTGTATCTTTAGATGGCCTCCTCCCCTTCATGAATTGATTTTTGATCTGAGGAAAGCAGTAGGGAGGGGAGAACTAATAGCAGTTAACAAGGAAAGGGAAGACCTTGTAGTAGTGGTTTGCCTAACTATAAAAGGTGTGCTCAGAGAAAACATTATTATTATTTATTTTATCTCAGAGAAAGTACAATCATAAAGGTCCACATGTTTTCTAGGAAAAAAAAAAAAACTTTTAAGAAATTTTGGGAGCAAGTCTCTAAGATGGTCCCATATGTGTACAAGCCTCTAAGATGGTCCCATACGTTTTTTCCTTCTTGATATTTATGCTCTTGTAAAGTCCCCTCTCCCATTGTGTCTGCTTCAATGTTTGTGACCAACAGGACAAAATCAGAGTGAAGACATATTACTTCCTAGTCCACACCTTCAAGGATACAGAGAAAAGGCAGAAGCTCTCTTAGGACACTCAAACAGCCTAGTGGGGAGGTCCCAGAGGTGAGGAACTGAGGTCTCCAGCAATGGTTAAGAAAAAATTATGGCTTGCTGCCCTTCACCATGTGTGAATCATCTTGCAAGCCATTCCGTGTGGCATCCAAGCCGTCAGACTACTGAAGCACTGTCAATCTCATGAGATCCTGAGTCAGAATCATCTGGCAAAGCCGCTTCTGAATACCCCCCCCCCCCCAGAAGCTAGGAGGAATCAATATTTATCTTCTAGGCTGATAAATTTTATAGTAATTTATTATGCAACAATAATTAGCTGGAGTGGGCAGATTTTAGGACTGAGGATGTCATGTCCTGTGACAAAACCTGACACATGGTCTGGCTCTCAAACTGAGGAGTGATCAGAACCTGGAGAAGCTCCAGGCCAGTCTATGAGGAAAAAAGATGAACTTTTAATAAGGGATTTTTAAATAGCATGGTGACATTTTAGGAGTCCTTTCAAGGAAAAAATGATGGCTTGCTACCAATAAAAGCAATTTAAAAAATTCCCTTTGAAATTCAAGATACCAGGATAAATTTGAGAGAAATTTCCATTTGTAGCTAAAATCAGATAAGTGCCATCTCTACCCAATCAATATAGTTTACATCTGGAACTGAGTCTCCCACCTAGCACAGTTTACTAGTACTCTGGTCTTTGGAGAAAATTTTTTTTCTCCTTTTACTGCTGATGAAGCTCCAGTTCTGCTCAGTGAGTGAGGAAGGAATGAACTCACTTCTTTGGGCACATCTACTAACTCCTGGACTTTACGTGAGGACAGGATCTGGATTACTAGAATACACTCAATTTGTCTTTTATCCTGAATGTGAGTATTTACCTTGGAATTTTGAGGGGAAAAAAAACATAAAATCAGATTAAAAACACATTTTCCATAAACAGTTTAGACATACATGTATAAATTTTTTGAGTAACGATGGATTTTTCAGTTAATTTGAGTTTGGGAATTAAGGTGAGAAATTGCTAATGATTTAGGGGCATGAATAAAAAGAGAAGCCTTTATGTGAACCCAAGTCACATTTCCTTTCTCCCAAGTTCTAGCCATTCACTCCATGCACTGGCAGTGACTTTGATGAAGGTCACACATCCCTTCTTCTAGGAATTTTGTGTCTGTGTGCTATCTGCCATGTGTGACATCATTTCTGGATGAATATATACTGTTGTGAAGTGTCCTTTACTTTACTTAGATGCCTAGGTCCATTTGGCTTGGGTTCTATGGTGTAAATGACATCCTATCTCATACACAGTTGTGGTACTTCTTTTCTAACATCAGTCCACTTATCCCAATATATAGCTCATGAAAAATACAACATAATAATAACAATCCCTGTAGTTATTATGACCAAATTATTATATATTAATAAGTAATCATAAGCACCCCACTTCTTATTTTCTCATGAGTGTGCAAAGGGGCAGTAACTAGGGGTGACAAAAGGAAGGATGATTAAGATTCATCATGGGTTTTCAACCTTTCAATTTCTACTTCTCATGAACACATTTAGATTAGCAAAGGCTTTTGCAAAAGTGAAATACAAATAAGCTCTTTTGTACAGCTCTAAGAAGTGTTTGCCTTCTCTTGATCCTTGAAGAATCACATTTTCTATAGCGTTACAGCTTTCTGCCTGTGTGTTCTTTGGCAATGCATTTGCTGCAATCCATGGGCTAAGAAATCTAAATACTCAGCAAGACTCAATTGTGTCCTTGATTCACCAGTGAGCATTTTCTGGTGACGTGAGAGATATGTCATTTTTTCCTCAATATAATGTGAATTATTTTGGTTATATAAATATATTTTTTTCTTCCTGTTGAAAGCATCTAAATAAATATTGAAATTTATAATGAGAAACAATTTTCTCCAAAAAGCATTAAGTAAATAACTAGTGCCAATGTGTTGTGCTTATAAAGGAAGTAAATAACATCAAAGTGGATATTATTTGCTATGGTTTGAATATAGTTATTTGTCCCCACGAGACCTTGGTATTGCGTTTTGTTCCTCAATATAGCAATTATTGAGACATGGTGCCTGCAGCAGGTGCTTGTTTGTTAAGATTAAATACTTTTGTTGAGGTAGTGGCTCAGACCTGGAGGGACAGGATCAGTTGCCATGAGAGCAGACTGCTTTAAAGACTATCTTCCCTATCTCTCTCCCACATACATATATCTCTCTTCTACTTTTTCACACAACATGGACCTCATCAGAGGCAAAGAAGAAAGATGCTGGCACCATGACCTTGTACCTTTAGAGTTGTGAGCTAAATACAACTCTTTTATATATAAATTATTCATCATCAGGTATTTTGTCATAGCAACAGAAAATGAAATAAGAGAGTATTAGTAAAATTCTTGATTTCATGAACAATTTTTATTTCATGCAAAACACACTTTGATTGGAATTAGTAAACTTGTTTTTATTGGATGCCTGGTATATTTACACTTTTTGTTATTTTACTCCTATATATATTAAAATTCTATGTTTAAACATAATTGGGGGTTTACAGAAAATCCTAGTGTATTTTCAACATTTTTTCTTGCTGAAAAATAAATGTTTGAGGTTTCTCAAAAACCTATAAACCAATGTGCTCAGAAATATTCAGTTATAACTAAGAGAAAGAGAAGAAAATGGTAAATATTTGTAGTGAAAATGTAGACCAGTAGACTTTTAAAATTAGTCAATTAAATTGGAGATGTACAAATAAAGTGACTGAGTTTCTGGCTCTTCACTTTAGCTATTTGCATGAAAAAGTAATAGAGCATTAAGAAACTATTATGCAATATGGTGTAATTGCTGTTCCATTGTAACCATCACACACTACGGGTATACTTGTATACAAAATAACTATGATACTGGCATAACAAAGAAATAAAATTTTACAGCTGGATTTTATGTGGCAGGAAAGAGAAATCAAAGAAATTATGGAACTCAGGTAGGGCTTTTACTATCTGTAGTCTTTTGGGAGCTACCAGCTGTTACACGCTCACAAATAGATTAGTTGAAAAATACATTAAAATGTACAAATTATGTCTTTACAGTGAAATTAATGATCAGTTCACCCACCATAAAAGATAATTTTACAAAGGAAATACTGCATCATTAAAGTGAGCATTTATGCAACCTAAATGTACAGAATAAAATGACAGCAGCTTTCTCAAAATGATGTTATACTCTACCAAAGTGTCTATCTCTAAAAATGAAGAGCAGTAATACATTCTACTCTTTCAGGGAGGACATGAAAGGTGCTTCTATATTTATCCATCTCATTTGAAAGAATGAGGATTTAGTGGTCTTTAAAATCCTAAAGCAGAGCACCATTTAGTTTTATTATTATATCAAAATTATTCATTAAAAAGTTGCAATTGTCTGGGAGATACACTAATGTAATTTAATTGTGAAACAAATTAACATAATTATATGCAGATGACTTAATTTATGAGATACTAAAATACATGGATACTTTTTTTTAGTTGTAGTTGGACACAAAATCTTTATTTTATTTATTTATTTTTATGTGGTCCTGAGGATTAACCCAGCGTCTCCCACATGTTAGGCAAGTGCTCTACCTCTGAGCCACACCCCCAGCCCACATAGATACTTTTGTAGAATTAGATGTCTCACTGAATCCCGAAGGAGACTTGAAGTACTATCCTATTTCAAAACTAACCGCATCAGCTCTAATGCACCATTCTCAAGTCCATGTTTTCAACACAGAATATACACCTGTCTTGAATAACTGACATTTTACAGCCAGTTTTTTTAAAAAATTTGAAATTGTAAATGAGACTAATCTTGTTCTTTAGATCTGTAGTCTATAATGCAAAGGCAATTAAAGAACCTTGCCTGATATGGCTATCACTAGCACCTGCTAACAGAGAAGTAATTCTCCCATTAGTTTTAAAGGCTGGTGCCATCCTCATTTGTCCTCCTAGATAAATAGTACTTTTATATACCTATGTCCCCCTTGTTACTGTAACTATGATAAAATTATTTTTTTCTCTTTTTATTTGTTGTTTTCAATTATACATGACAGTAAAGTCAATTTTGAAATATTTATAAAAACGTGGAATATACCTCATTCTAACTAGGATCCCAGTCTCATGTGGAGGCTCACTGTGATGTATTCATACATGTACATATGAAAGTTATGTCAGATTAATTCAACAGTATTTCCTGTTCTGAGCTCCCCTCCTTTCCCTTCATTCCCCTTCCTTTAACGTTAACATGCATTTTCACTCTTGGAGAAAAGAGACAGGACCCAATTGTGAGTAGATGAGTAATGTGAAACATATTTGATTACAGATTCAAATAAAAAGGTAAAAAGAGCCAGATATGGTAGCACACACCTGTAATCTCAGAGACTCTAGGGACTAAGGCAGGAGAATATAGGCTTGAGGAAAGGCTGCATATTTTAGTAAGATTGTGTCTCAAACAAAAATTTTTAAACACTTCTGTGTTCAGTACCCAAACAAGCCAACATAAAATGTGGCTACACTTTGTTGTACTGTTTGATTCCAAATATTCTGGGACTATAAAAATCTATGCTTAATATTTACACTCTAATCCCTGTGATCCAGCATAACCTCTTTCTACAAGCAATATAGAAGAAAGCTATGCATGCACTAGATGTATGTGTCTTGGGACTACATACTAATTAGTGCAAGTATTATGCTTACAGAAGGAGAATTTTTTTAAAAAAAGTGGATATGTTAATGAAAAAGGTGATTGTGTGGTCAAACAATGATTCATACTGTCTCTTGATAGTTTTATTACTGGTGAACTATGACAAAATGTTTCCTTGGTAAGTCTTACATTGTGTTTCTTGTATATTCCATCTTTTTTCAAATTGGAAAAGGAAATTTCCATTTTATATAACTCACAAAAATACATGTGGTCAACATGATATATCATGACCAAAATCAACATGACCAAAATCAGGAAAGAAAAATTTTAAATGAATTACTTGAAAGCAAAGCATACTTTATGTATAGACATATGTGTGTGTATAATTTAATTTAATTTTTTTTTAAAAAATTAGTTTTTAAAAATGTTTTAGTTATAGATGGACATAATTTCTTTCTTTATTTTTATGTGGTGCTGAGGATTGAATTCAATGCCTCACATGTGTGAGGCAAGTGTTCTACTGCTGAGCTATAACCCCAGCCCTTGTAAAAAAATTTTTTTTAAAAAAGAATCTGTGAGGGAAGGGGAGGGAGGATAGTAGGGGATAGGAAAGGTAGGAGAATACAACAATTACTAATACGGCATTATGTAAAATTGTGGATGTGTAACCGACGTGATTCTGCAATCTGCATTTGGGGTAAAATTGGGAGTTCATAACCCACTTCAATCTAATGTATGAAATATGATATGTCAAGAGCTTTGTAATGTTTTGAACAACCAATAAAAAAATAAAAAAATAAAAAAATAAAAATAAAATAAAAAAATAAAAAGAATCTTACAAATTTAGAACAATATATTTTCTCATGTGATTTGCCGGTTGAAAACACTAAAATGCTTCTCTTAATGTAGAAGTCTAATTTCAAAGAGCAAGATACATATAAATTGAAGGCAAAATCCTGTTGATCCCATAGCTTAAAAGGCAGGTGATACCATACTCCTATGACTAGTACAATTTTCCTGGATAGAATATACCCAAAGGACATTTAATTTAAATTTTCAAGTAATACTCATTTTTATCCCTTCAACTCCCACCACTGCAAAGCTTTTTTATAATAGTTAACCCTAGATATTTTGTTATATCCTTGAAAAATGCATACATTATAGGAAAAATGTGTTAAGAGTTAATAATATAGTTAATATATAGTTCATAGTTGCTTATATATGGAAATATAGTGTCAGCTGAAGTTGCTGCATCTTAATTTTGACTTATTTTAGTTATCTTAGGCTGACCTTGGCTGGCTGACTTTCTTTCCCTATTAAAATGACTTCTCCAAAATGACTATTAGTGCAAAGATGACTTTATGTAGCTGCTTAGTTTATTAGTTAACCCGTCAAGTAGTTATACATCTCAAAAGATGAAAAAAATTAGGGCATTAATAAAATGCTGTGAGATTTTATGATTTTATTACAGTTTATTATAGAATAGTTATATAATGGAACAGATGTCTTCTGTATATGAACTTTTTATATTCTTGGGTTAATCATCGTATTCAAAGCATTTTATTAGTAAAGTTAAATTTTTGTAATAATGACTCTTTTCAAATGTCTTATCAATCACCATGATATACTAGTAATGTTGTTTATAATTATGTATCGATCACCAATATACCTTCATGAACTATGTTGCATGCTACTATTTTTTTTCACAAAACATCTCTTTCTTTTATAATAGTTAGAGACATCTTGACTCTTTACACCTCAGTACTTCTGGGATTTCATTCTAAAAAAAAATGTATGGTTTTCTCATATTACAGTATAGCTATCAAAATTGCAAAACAGGGCACAAAATAGTGATCTAATTAATAATCAAGATTCAATTTTCAACTTTTATCAAAATAAAAGGTATTATTATTATAGGTATTATTCCTGAGCCAGAATCTAGATATATTTGTTTATTCAAATCATTTTTGTCTCCTTATATATGTATAATTTATTTTTATATGTATGTAACACATTATTAAGTGCATATTCCTTAAAGATGTTTTCAGTTTATGTAAATTAGACTACTTTCTCTAAAATGAAGTATTTTGGACATTATTTTTACTTAATGTTGAAAAAAAAAAGTCCTTTCAAAAATACCTTGTACTTGCATTTGAATAAAAAAGCCAAAGGAATGCTATAGGGGAATAAGAATCAACCCTCTTTGAAATGACTCAGATTCCACTTATAATTATTACATATTTCAAGCAAATTCAATCCTTGGTTAAGTGATTTCAACTGCGTTGCCTTTGTAATCCTTTTTTATCCCATAAGAGTGTGTGTGTGTGTGTGTGTGTGTGTTTGTGTGTGTGTTTGTGTGTGTGTTTGTGTGTTTGTGTGTGTGTGTGTGTGTATATATATATATATATATATATATATATATATATATATATAATTGTTTTCATTTAAAATCAGCAAACTTAATAAAAAAATAAAAACACCAACTGCTAGTTTCAAGTTCACATTTCTGTTAACTGTTGAAAGTGGAATTTGAATCCAGTTTTCAGAATCCCAATTAAATAAATTGGGGTAATATACAATAGAAAATAATAAAGATAAGAAGTGAATATAGACATGTTTTGGAGAGAGGGAAAAGACCAATTTCAAATATGAAAAATGAATAAGAATTTTAAATTTAAATACTTTGGATTTAAATGTGTGAAGCCTATATAAATACACATGTTAATTCGGAACAGTGGTTTAGAATGTGATGTTGAGCATTCCTGTGCTCACTGAAATGATTACATATCTGAGTCTCATCAGAATAAAAAAGTTCATTTTTCTTGGCTAAGTATGCACTTCTGGAGACATCATTTTTGTGTTCTTGGGTGCTACTGTACAAATTTGAGATAGTTTCCTGTCGAAAGTATCCAGATATATTAGTTTTATATTTCTGAAAACTGAAATATAACAAATTTAGTGATTTTACACAACACTCACTGATTAGGTCATAGCCCTACAGGTCTGAAGTATGGGCTAACTACAATG
This sequence comes from Spermophilus citellus, assembly GCF_964194105.1. Taxonomy (NCBI): domain Eukaryota; kingdom Metazoa; phylum Chordata; class Mammalia; order Rodentia; family Sciuridae; genus Spermophilus; species Spermophilus citellus. The sequence continues at coordinate 257,661,051 of NC_138182.1, forward strand.
TACATATTCAGAGTATTACAAAGCTAAAATAGAGGCAACCATCAGGGTAAACTCTTACCTAGAAGCTCGGGCAGTGTTTTGTTTCTGACCCATTCAGGTCAATTACAGAATCCCATTCTATGCATCTGGAGGTCTGAGGCCGTTGAACATCCTTTATGGCTATCAGCCAGGGTTGTTCTATGTAGTAGAGATATCCCATCCCACCCTCTCTTACTTTACAGTCAGCAGGTGTGTGTGTGTGTGTGTGTGTGTGTGTGTGTGTGTGTGTGTTTCGTTTTCATATACCAAATATTTCAGACAAAAGCTCGTGATATTTTGGGACATTATAATTATGCTATTATAAGGTTAACCAATTAGAATACTTAATTACATATCCCAAGTAACTGTGTGTCCATGTAAACTAACATAATGATGTGTATGGTATTTGCCAATTTGACATTTCCACAGATTATTGTGGGAAATTTTTATTGGAAACAGTTTTTGAAGTTTTCTTACTTCATAGAAGATATGAAAATGTGCCTCATACATATTTTGATATCATCCTATTTTATCACATTAACAGTACCTCTTTCAGCCCTACCACCTGAGTATTTGAGAAAAGTAGTTTGAAAATCTGCTCATTTAATGCCTTTTATTTATTTATTTATTTATTTATTTTCAGTGAGGTTTTAAGGTGACTGCACTCTAGCATTTGACCATATTACTAAATTCTATCTTTTGTAAATTCTTCCTCTCTTGGCACTCATAAAACTGTTTTTTTTTCCCCTAACATAATTGTAAATTGTATCTCTCGGGCAACTTTGTGGTCCAATTTCTTTGATGTTGCTTTTCATTTATAATTTAATTTTTTTTTTTTTTACCATCTACAAAGTTCCTATCATGCTTTGGCATACTAAGTTTCCTATAGTATATCTCTTTTTTTTAAAAAAAAAAAGAGAGAGGGGGAGAGAAAGAGAGAGAGAGAGAGAGAGAGAGAGAGAGAGAGAGAGAGAGAGAGAGAGAATTTCAATATTTATTTTTCAGTTTTCGGTGGACACAACATCTTTGTTTGTATGTGGTGCTGAGGATCGAACCAGGGCCGCACGCATGCCAGGCAAGTGCGCTACCACATGAGCCACATCCCCAGCCTCCAGTATATCTCTTTTCTACTGACTTTTTGATCTCATAGATTCCACCATAATCCTTCAAGTTATATTTCTAATACAGATTTCCATTTTATCATGTAATTCTCTGCTTATATCTGATAGCACCTTTCAACACTCTTTCGCCTAAATAGCTTAGCTCTCTTATTCTTCTGATATATTTCAGTTCTAAAAATCAGAATACAGACAATTTCTAACATAGAAACTTCAAATTTGTTTTCATTTTAAATTGTTTCTTTTTCTTTTTTGCACTTTCCTGTCAATTGCAATGAAAATATTTCTTCAAAACATGGCACATGTTTTGTATAAGGTTTTAGTATTAACATTAGAAATTGCAAAAACAACTCATTTCTTTTAAACATAAATTACTCAAAAATCTTTCTTGTCTAATTTTCTAGACTCAGCTCTAAGTTACATTAATGTTCCTAAGGATAGTTGTGGAACTTTATGTTCTGTAAACTTAGAGATTTTAAGTTTGTCCTTCAGTATCTGTAGGATATTGGTTTAGGATTATCTACCCAACATGGATAGCAAAATCTATGAATGCTCAATTACCCTACACAAAAGGCTATACAATATTTGCATGTAACCTATGTATAACCTTCTGTATATTTTAAATAATTTCTAGATAATTTACAACATAAAAATATAAATCTTGTATAGATAGTTGCTATATTGTATATATTGATAATGATGATTAAAACAATGTATTGGGCATATTCAGTACAGACTCAACCATCATAGGGCTGACAAAAGTGTATACAAATAAGAATTCAGGTAAACAGTGTTCAGACTGCCAGGTCAGGAGAGAGGCAGGGGATCTATGACACTGTAGGAGATGACAATGTGTATGTCAATACACCACCTCTGCATAGATTCAGCATACTACCTGATGCATAGCAAATTCAAGTTTTGTTTTTGAAATTTTCTGGAATTTTTTATTAAAATATTTCTGAATTACAGTTGGTTGAATTCCTTGATATGGAAGCCATGGATTAGGGAAATAAACCCTTAAACAGTTTGTTCTTCTAATATAACAACAGAGTATGAAAAATGGACAAAGTAAATGAGCAATCACTTTGTTCCTATTCATACATTGAATAAGCATTCATAGCAAAGTAAGTAATATAGGTCAGATTTCTTTTCAAATGGACAAAATTCTGTAAGATTTGGTTGTCTTAATTTTTACAGAATGAGTGTCAAAATTGATAAATGATACTTGATTTTTTATTTTATATTTTAAATCATATTGAACCTGGAAAAATACTCTGTATGAAAGTAAATTATTTAAATTATAATTCAGAATATTGGTCATCACACATCTCAACTAAAATCCTTTTCAGGAACTTCTCTTAGCTCTGAAAAGCTACCTTTCCTATGGTCATGCATGATTCTTGGTAACACCCCACATCCAATGACTGGGGGATAAAAGGCCTAGCACATTTCCCTTAGATGTTATGACTCTGAAGAAAACTCTTTCTTCCAGACCTGCCTGTGAAAATCTGTGGCCTTCGTACCAAATGATCACTGTTTTGCAGCCTCAAAACTCCCTTTGACTAAGTCAACTTCTTTCACACCCCCCATGAATGTTGACATTTTCTATTATTTTAGTGATATACTAAATACTTTATTAATTACTAAATAATATACTAGAATATTTTTCCAGCCATTTCAGAACACCTGACTAAACAGTTCTGTTCAAGCTGCTAATTCAGTTATTTTTAATCAATTGTCATCATTGTCAAACATTAAAGTTACTTTAGACAAAACTATGTAATATATGTTTTTTTTTTTCATTTTATTTTCAAAATGCTTTGACCAAAAACACCTTGGAGTCATGCTGTCATTTAATGTAAATGTAACATAGACTATGCACTTGCTCTCTAATAAGAGTTCAGATTTTGATAGTTCTCAAAAGAGTGGAGTCTCTATGCAAGCTCTTTGACAGATTCACCATCTGCCTGCCCTAAAGTTTCACATCTAGAGGAAGGCAGGATCCATTGGGGAAATGTCCACATATATTTCAGTTGAAAAGTTAAGACTTCCTAACCTCTTGATATCCTCTGCTTGGGGAAATGGAGTCACACTCAACCTTACTGGCTAAGAATACAGCTGGCCTACTCTGACACCCTGGATTCTGTCCAGCATCTGTCCAATTTGTGCTCTGCAGTCAAGGGACTTGAAGTTGAAGCATCATTCCTCCTAATAAATTGTCCGTTCCACCCTAATTATCTCAACCCTCCATATTTCAAGATTTTGTTTTTCTAATCAGGATAACTTGTGTTACATTTCTTTACCAAATTTGTAGAATGTATTCATTAGTATCAGCTCACCAAAGAGTTTGGATTTTAATATACATGATTCATTACATTCATTATCAATATTATATGTGTGTTTATAAATGCATAGTCTGAAAATTTCTTGAAAAGAAAAATAATATTGGTAAACCAGAGTTAGCAAATAGTTTTTGTAAATTTTATATATGTTTATTAACTGGAAGTAAATAAGAGATGAAAGTATCTCCAGTTTTATTAAGTTTCTAATACTTTTTTATTTATAAATTTAAATACAGCAATCCCTTGAAAATTATAGGAGGATTATTTTAAATAAGAAAACTAAAATTAAATGCAATTGGTATTTGTTTATTTATTGTACAAAGTTGTTCAGAGAGGCTTTTTTATAAAAATCAGAGACGATGAAACCACTCAAATGCCTACATATAGTGAATAGATTAAAAAAATTGAGTTAGTGTATAGAGTATGACACTAATCATCAATGAAAATAACTCAAAATAATATGGAGCAATACAGATATATCTCTTAAGAATCATATTGAGGGAAACATTCATATATGAAATGAGAGACCTTGGGATTATAGACATATAAAGTGCAAAAGCAAGAAAATCAGTCTGGGCTGTTAAGACATCAAGAAGGAGATGGTCTTTGTAATTAGAACTTGGAAGGGGACATAGAGTGAGCTCATTTTTGTGCCTTATGTTCTAATCCTTAATCTTTGTGCCACTTTCCCAGATGTGTTAAGATGTTTCCCATATTTAACTTCATTAGCTTGTGCACTAATGATACATAAACTTTTTTTGTGTGTATATATATAATATTTCCATAAAAAGATTATGAAAATGATTGTTCAGTTGTGCTTCCATACTTTCAAATATGCAAGTCTTAATAATTGTCACTCTAGAAGTAAAGAAACTCAGAAGAAAAATATGCATTACTTTTTACCAGTAATTGTCAACTGGGGAGACTTTGTCCCCAAGAGGACATATGGCCTCTTTGATTTTTTCATTATTCCTACCGGAGTAGTTGTGAGGGAGGGCATATTTTTACTTTTGGATAGAAGCCAGGAATGTAATTAAGCACAATCCAATACACATAAAACTTTCAACAAAAAATAATTTTTTTACCCAAAATGTCTTTAGTACAGAGGTTGTTGGAACCCTTACCTGAAAAATATGCTTTTTACTAATCGCATGTTTAGCACAATACTGCAACTTTCTTTAGCTCTATTATACTGCTGATAGTAACTCCCATGACGATATCTTTTGAGATTCAGTGGATGTCACATGCTTTTTGCCATATGCTTTTTGAGAAAATCTTGCATCTCCTCAGCTTTTAATTCCCTGAATGTTAATTAACCTCCACAACTTCAAGTTAATTGCAAATATGCATTAATAACATATTTTTCTCTCCTATCTCTGACCTGACTATCTGAAAAGCTTATATTTTCTTCAGGCCTAAATGAAATTCAGATTAAGGAGCAAACCAATCAAAATTTTGATCAAAACAAGATAAACAATAGAGACTTTTTCCAGCTAGCAAAACACTAAATCGTCAAATTTATTTAAATTCTTAACTATTGTTCTCTACTCTTTCCAGTTTTATGAGCAAAATAAATTTGGAGTCAAGATTTCCCAGAATTTAGTAATTTTTTCCCTAAAATTTTTTAAAAAAAATATTTCTATAGTAGAAATTCAAATATCTGAGAACATTACCATGAAAACGGGAAAGTATCACACACCTCAGTCAAAACTGAACACTTCCTCTATCATTTTTAGGTATAAAAATAGCTTCTTGGTCACAAAGCTATGTATTTTAAAAAATTTCATCCATCTTCACAGTCCCTTTAATTCTCTTCTCTCAGCCTCCTAAGACTACACCATATATTACAAATTATGAGGGATTTTGAGTGCTATTTGACATCAATAAATCCAAGAAACCAGGGATTCCTACAAATCACATTTCTTCTTATCACTTTATGAATTCATGGAAGCGACTCTATGAAAAAAGGAACAGTCCATTATAACTTAAAGTATAAACTTGTTATTCGTTATGGAAGTACTCTAAACCTGAATTTTAAGTCTCGTATAAATAAGTCACTAATGTTTGGAGAAAAAGCAGAACGTTAATGAGAGACATTTTACTAGCAAAGTGATTATGGAGAGAGAGGGAGAGAGAGAGGGAAAAAGTCCATTCACCAACAAGAGCCATTACTTATTTTGCCTTGCCAACTACCTAGGAAACAGTATATATACACAAAAAAGTATATGCATCATTAATGAACAAGTTAATGAAGTTAAGTCACAAATATGGACTGTGCCTTACATGGGTATCCTAAATCACTTCTCAATTTCTCATAGGTCATTGCCCCAAATTGCCATCACTCAGATTACATTATTCCTTAAGTTTTTCTGGTAAAATTGCTTTCTATTGTTTTTATAATCTGAATATGCAACCAAAAAAATTGGTTTACAAAACTATCTAAACTTGGTAAGTTCCAGGCTGTGGCAGATACTGTGCCTGTATCCCCAAGATTGATCCTGGGAAAAGGAGGGTCTCCCTAAGTTGGTTCCATGTGGACACTGAAGAGCAAGATGAGGAGCATGAGGCATTGAGACTGGCCAGGATGTCAACTGCCCTGGAACATATAGCCAAGATGTAGTGGACCTGGTGGAGCCACATTAGAGATGGAGGACACGCCTTGGTGTGACAACTAGATCTTTCAACAGGACTGCCAACAAGGTTTCCAGCTTGCCTCTAAACTTGGAAACATTTTATTGACTTGCACTTAGAGTTAAAGATTTTTTCTTCAGAGTTCCAAAACCAGTCATGAGTACTTATAGGAAATCGAACAAGAGAGTAAGCAAAAGGAGATACTGCGGCATATATGTGAACCACACTCTGTTTTACCTGTAATTAGATATCCTGCCAAGGTATCTGGAAGAAAAATGAGTGAAGCTAGTTGGCTGACACCAAAATCTTACAGAAAAATGTCCTTAGACTGTCTTTAAAAAATAATGTGCACTATTAATCCCCAGGGCCTGCTGGAGGAATTAAAGGCATTTGATACAAGATAAGACAGCAAAATAAATACTGCCAGTTAAAATTGATGCATAGTTTTTTTCATGTCTATATAACATAGCTGTGGGCAAATAAACACAACATATTTCTACTAATAGAAGGAGGACAATCTCTATAAATGAGATTATTTGCAGAATCATCTTGCACTGTGGAAGAAGATGAAATGAAAGATTTGGGCCAGGTTCTCTGGTACAAACCTGAAACTCCAAAAACTAGGAAGCTGAGACAGGAGGATCTCAAGTTCAAAGCTAGCCTGAGCAACTTAGTGAGGCCCAAACTCAAAATTAAAAATAAATAGATAGATAGATAGATAGATAGATAATAGATAGGTAGATAGATAGATAAACAAATAAGGCTGGGAATATAGTTGTGTCCAAGTGTTCTTGGGTTCAAATCTCTTGTAGCACAATAATTTTAATAAAATTTAAAAAGGAAGACTTGGCAATAAGCTCTAATCGGGAAAGTCAAGTTTTTGGTGTCTAAGTTAATACCATCACAAAAGTCAGTGCCATCACTGAAGTCACAGAGATGTTCAATTCTGCTTTCTAAGAGAATTATCTTAGGGTTCAGTTTTGGTAATTGAGCTTCATACTATTCAGGCCCTCTGTCACAAAGGTAGTGAGTGGCAAGAATGATGATAACAAGAATAAAATTCTGGATATTGGACAATTAGACATAGCCACAGAAAAGAATATTGCTAGGCTCACATACTAGCACTTAATTTTCCTGTATCTTTCTATTAAACAGACAAGCTGTTTGGAAAGATTTTCTCATTTCACTATAAATTGATTTTTACTTTGAGAAGTATCAAACATGTTTTTACTTCCATTCTTAAAAATTATATATGAGGAGTAGGAACAAAGTTCTTTCTTTCTCACCCTGAGTAGACTGATTTTTTGCAACTAAGTAATAGCAAACACTTGTTTATTTAATACCATAATCAATGCACAAAAGAGTTTCCATCCAAGGATGAGGATGAGCATTTGTCCACTAGTTCATGCACTGTCTTGAAGCCACATCTGCTGCCCTATTGAGTTACAGTAATCACTCTAAAGTCCCCCTGTGAGAGCTTCTTTCTATGAGTTTCCTTTAGTTGTGAGGAAAAGAAAACAAATCTTGGAAAGGTATCACTTATTTGAAGATACCACATTTATCCTGAAAATGGAATGTCATTCAGTATCTAACTCTTGTAATTACATGGCTTATCCTCTCCTACTTAGTATCTCTTCTTATAAAGACAGTGGAATGAATTGAACATTACTTTTCTACTTTCATATATGAATATGCTACCAGTGAAATGCCACACCATATACAACCACAATAGTGGAATCCTAATTAGAATAAGTTTTACTCTATGTACATATAATATGTCAAAATACATTCTACTGTCATGTATATCTAAAAAGAGTGGAAAAAAATAAAGAAGTGGAAAAATAAAGATTAGTAACTATATTGTATACTTATTTCAAATCAGGAACTCATACTCCTTCCTAATTAAAATGGGAGTTGACCTCATTAACTGAGATAATATTCAACCCTGTTACATGAACCAATTTATTATAATCCACATTGTTTTTTCCTAGGCTCCCTTAGTCAATTCTTCATTTTTATCCAACCAGTAACCAATCTTGTGCTACTGCTTAAGATCTTGGACTACAGGGAAAGAAACGTATTTTTTATTGTTGTTGTTGTTGTTGTTTTTCTGTAAAAGACCTCAGGTAAGATCAACTCCACCTTTGATATGCTCAGCCCACTAGGGAATCAAAGCAACATTCTGTGTCCAAAAGTAGCTGAAGATCATTTTTGTGTATGTGACACAAATACTCACTGCTGAATGATTTTTACTTTTATATGGTTCCTTAACCAAGATTCCAGTGTAAAATGAAATCAGACCAATTTGTTTAAATATAATTGATTGGAATATAAAGCTAATGACTGTATAAGCCTAGCTATTTTACATAGTCACTCCACTGAAAAAGTCAAGTACTTGCTCTATGTTCTAACAAAGCAGATATTACACTGAAAATATATTTGGATTGCTTCTTGGCCAATGTTCCACATACTTTCTATACTAGTCACTACAGGTTGGTTTAATCATTTTCTTCCATAGCCCATAAATGTGAATACAGATTGAAAAAAAGTCTTAGATAAGGTTATAGGTCATAAAAAGTGTTCGTATTTTCCAGTGAAGAGTATATTTCACATTTAGTAGGTATTTCAAAACCTACTTGAGTTTCAAAATTGCCATATGAGAAAATGAGAAGATTTTTAAAGTATGTTGTCAGAAATGAAGAGCACTTAAGAAACTCAGTCATTTTGAAATAAGTTTGTCCATTATAAATCACTCAAGTAAAAAAGAATTTTGAAAAACCACCTACAAATAGTCTTTCATGTTGAGGAATAGTGTTAGGATCACCAGGACTGTTATGTTATCTCTGCTCCACAGAGTCCAGATGAACTGAAACATCCTCTAGTTTCTACTTATTCTAGATGATCAAACACTTGTGGTTCTAGTGAATGTAACACTTTCAAAATTTCAACAGTAATAAAGACATGAAATACATGTATTAGTTATCTGTTAACAAAAAATTCTTGATATTGTCATAAACTACCTCATGTTATATCTTTTTAAATTGTTTTTAATTGTTTTACTCTAATTTGTCATATATGACAGCAGAATGCATTATAATTCATATTATACATATAGAGCACAATTTTTCACATATCTGGTTTTATACAAAGTATATTCACACCATTCATGTCTTCATACATGTACTTATGATAATTATATCCATCTCATTCCACCATCATTTCTAATCCCATGCCCCCTCCCTTTTCCTCCCACCCCTTTGCACTAACTAGAGTTCATCTAATCCTACCATGCTCCCCCTCCCAACCCCATTTTGAATCAGCCTCCTTATATCAGAAAAAAATTCAGCATTTGGTTTTGGGGATTGACTAACTTTACTTAGCACTATATTCTCCAACTTCATCCATTTACTTGCAAATGCCATGATTTTAATCTTTTATTAGTGAGTAATATTCCATTGTGTATATATACCACATTTTCTTTATCCATTCATCCACTGAAGGGCATCTAAGTCGGTTCCACGGTTTAGCTGTTGTGAATTGTGATGCCACACACATTGATGTGGCTGTGTCCCTGTAGTATGTTGTTTTTCATCTTATATCTTTTTTTGGCAAAATTAGATACATGGAGACATATAATTCATGAGAGGCTGGAAAAGTATAGTTGATCACTCTGGATGACTTTATGGTCACTTCAAATTTCAGACGTCTGTAAATTTAGAAAGAAAATATTCAGGGACAATTATCACTCCATCACAAGAATCCCGGTTATATGAACAGCTGTTTTGCTGCTTTTTATGGTAACAAGGTATAAATAATGGTCATATTATTTTTTAAACATTCTTTAACTGAGTAAAACTATGTTTCAAAAACTGTGAAAGGGGAACAAATTGCACACTGTTTACCAGTCTTTTTCTTTTTCTTTTCTTTGTGGGGTTTGTTTGTTTTGTCGTCGTAGTTTTGGATATTCTTTTCTGCTAGTAACTCCACAGGATAAACTAGACTAAAATGATTATCCATATTTGCATAAAATTCTATAAAAACAATTCTTTCTTTTGGTCCTTGTATATTTTTGCCCAACCAAAATTAGTATTATACTCAGTCTCTAGCAGCTATGCTGAAGTTAATGGAACAATAACTAAAATTTGAAAATGATGTTCTAACTGACTTCATTTGTCATAGCCACATATTCTACAGATTATTCGAAATTTAGTAATTTACAAGGCAAATCCTTTAATTCTGTTAATTGTGATTTAAAAAATCATCCTCAAAGGGAAATATTCTTTTTCAGATTCGTACATTTTCTGAGTCTGTTGGAGAAAGTTGCACTTGACTCCTCTTACAAAGGTGCAAAATGCAATTATTTCTACTGAATGAAACTATTTTATATTCTTACCTGTTTTATTTTTTCAACCTAATTCCAAAATGAATACTAATTATGAGTAGTTCATCTTTGTTTATTCAGTGACCTATCAAATTACCGTAAGTGTAGTTACAGTTTCATTAAAAGGAAATCTATGTTTAATCAGTTTCTGTTAATAAGAAAAGAATGTATTCTATGCAAAGAAGAGGTAATCATCTTGAGTGTAGGAGGCACAGTCAGGTGGGAGTCATTATCTAACCATATTGTAAATGATGGCACTATTAATTAGTTTGAGGATGCCTTTCACATACGGAAATGGATAATATTATTACCACTAAAATATTTAAAACTCATGATTGATTTCTTGAAAACATTTTTTTGTGCATTTGTTTTATATGTGAGTGTAATAGCCTACAGCACATACATTTTGTTGCCAGTATCATCAGCATGTCCACCTCTTGGTGGAAATCAAATTGAACAGAACACCAAAGATAGTTGTCACACCAAGTTTATTTTGAATAAATAAAAAGACCGTGGGAAACCATTTCTAAAGCTGTGACGCCCCCTCTCCCAACAACATTTATCTGAGCAGAGCTGAATATTCAAAAGAGTTGAAGGCATCTTCACATGATCTGTGGGGGATAGATCTGAACAAGTGCAGCTTGACAATATGTTCCGACAAATATCCCTTGGTATGGAAAAGAGGTTGGGACCCTCCTTCTGCAGAGATTTTAACAATAAAATGAGACAAAGCTCATCTTATGGCCACTGACACTACCTCCCTGTTGTCTTCTGCATATTGGAATGGTTCTGCATGGTTTGAAGCTGTATTGTGCTCATCTCTTTCTCCCAGGAACTTCTAAAAAGCAAGAGGGGATTTGGAAGAAGAACTTTATAGTAAATTTAGCAATGGGGACAGCTACAGCTTAGATTCTTCTGTAATCCTCAGGTCACTCTGTATCTTTTTTTTAGGATCAACTGTTTTGGAGAAATAAGAATTCAGAGGCTGAGGTAGTCAAATAACAACCAAAAGGAATAGTGAAGACAAACATGATTAAAGATTATTTTGCTTGTTTGTTCTAGATTTTTTGGTTTGTCTGTTAGCTTATGATATTTATATGGATAGAACACTGCATGTACAGTTGGTGGAGTTTGTGTTTAAAGAGATAAATATATCTGCAGGTTTTGAGTGGAATGTTTGAGGAATAAAAGAAAATCTTCAGTGTCAACTTTCTTTGGAAAGTCTCATAACAGCTGCCACACAAGGTCAAGGTCAAGGTACTATTTTTTTATTAGGCATTTGGTTTTTAGTTCACTTAATCATTTAAATATGATTTTTTTCAGGGAAACATTAAGGAATTATTTTCTTAATGTCAAATAGACTCAAAACCGCATTTGAATGTAAAATTAAATTTGGGAATCTATCTAAATATCACTTTTTTATCTGAACAGTACTATTACCTGGCTAAAATCACCATTGTATGTATTTTCTCAAATTCTTTAGGTAAAGTGTTTATTGTAGTTTAACTGAAAATAAATGTACACCATATCATAATTGCTTTAAATTAACAATTAGTTAGAATGTGAATTATTTTTCTTTAATTATAGCTATGCTGATATCTATCATATACATAGAGTTGTATATGTTAAGGTTTCTGTGGAGGGCTAAACTCTTTTTGTTGTTGAAAAAAACCTTAAGCCCAACAAATGTCTCACTCATTCTAATCAGAAACACCAAATTATGACTTGGCTCATTAATTTACAAGAATATGATGAATTTTTGATACATTTATTTATGTTAGTTTATAAATAACTAGACTTTTTTTCTAGATTTAGAACTTTCTTGGGGCATGGGTATTTGACTCTGGTTTAATTGCAACTTATGTGAGATGAGAAAATTTATAAAATATTTATAAATGTGCTTATAGAACAGGGTGCATACATAAATTCTGATAATATCAAAGCAATTTATTTCAAAATAAGATTGTTTCTTGAAGAAATATGCTGTTGGAATTGTCATCAACTTTATGAATATGTAATTAGTGCAGTAGTTTCGTATTCATTCTTTTTAATATGAGATAGAATATTTAAGAAATATTTTAAATTACTGGTTTAATATCATATACAGCTCTTATGGAATGTCTGGTTTTACAAATCTAACCTTTAACAACTGATAACTCTGTATGCTTATAACTGTTTGAAAATAAGTGTCACACAGGTGACATACTTCACTTCCCCCCCCCCAATGGCATTTCCCTGTATCTATGCAGTATCAATAAATTCTAAATATTTGAGATCTACTAAAATTTTTAAAGAATAAATGACTCATAAGATTTAATTTTAGATGTCAACTTGAATGGAATAAGGAATACCTATAAATCTAAAAAAGCAATATTTGAGGTATGTATGGAAAAGTGTTTCCAGAGGTGTTTAGCATATGAATGAAAATGGACAACATGAGGAAGTCTGGTACTCAGTATGGGTGGTTTCCATCCAATTTGCTCCTGTCCCAAAGAGTGCACACAGAGAAGGTGAATGAAAGCCTGGAGCCACTCAGTTCCTTCTTTGGACATGAAAACTTCTAGCTCTCCAGCCTATGGATACCAGGACTTAACACTAGCAGATCTCACTTGCCATAATTCTGTGAGCAAACTTCCTAATAATTGTCCCTTTTATATCTATTTTCATATCCTATCATTCTTTGTCTCTTAAGACTCTAATTCATATGTTATTTTAAATTTGGTTACTAACACTAAATACAAAGTTAAAACTATATATATATATATGTATATATTTCATATTATTGGATTCATACATTTGTGTCATTTTGTGTCTGTTGTATTTCACTAAATATTTTATATCCTCAGAGTTCATCCATGATATACCAAATAACAGGATTTCCTTTTTTGAAGGATAATATTATTTTGTTATAAAAGTGTGTATACACACGTTAACACACACACACACACACACACATCATATTAACACATTTTCTTTATCCATTTATCCATTGATGGACATCACAGTTTTACTCAACTGTGGCTATTGTGAATAACACTGTACTGTATCAAGATTAGTCAAACTCACATAAGCAGGAGAATCATTTTCAGGGTTTATGGAGAGAGAAAATAGGGAAGATGTTTCAATGAGTGTAGACTTTAAGATTAATAAGATAAAAATGTTCTAGAGGTCTATTCCACACCAATGTGATTTTGGTTCACATTATTGAACTGCACTCTATAAACAGATAAGAAAGTAAATTTTATGTTATACAGGCTTTACTATAGTTGTTTAGACAGTAAACACTGTAACATTCATAGACATTTTAAAAAATCTAAACTTGAAGGACATTCTTAAACATAGTGGAGACTAAGATTAAAGTTACTACATATGACATTCTCATTTCAAACACAGTAATCTCTTCAGTAGCTGCTGTTGAATGGGAGAAAAATCTGACAGTGATGCAGTGCTGAAGGAGGAGAGGCTGAGGTAGCTCTCAGTAGCTTGGATAGATTTTTCATGTTCTGAGTGAAAGGCTCCAATCTTTCCTTTATCTTTGCAGTAATATACTGCCATCCTTCTAATAACATAATCTCCATATTGATTCATCCTACTGTAATACTCAGTAAAAGACATATTGAACCAAGAAATATAAGGAAGGAAGGAAATAATGAAATATAGATATATATTTTTTCTTCATTTTGAAATTTTTGTACTTTAATTGCCAGCTCTTACAACATCAAACCACTGTCTTGAATAATAATAATCTTCCTGGGTTTGAGATTTTGACCACCTGCATCTTGAAAAACATCTTTCAAAACAGGCTGATTTAACAAGTTAATCATGTTAGAACAGTTTTTCTTTAATAGCTTTTAGTGTCTCCACATGTTTATGTAAAATGACATGATGAAGTCTATTATCTTCCTTGGAGACTAAATAATCACATTGAGTTTCAGAAACAACCACATAAGAAATTGTATATTTGTGCACATTGGGAGAAAAAAAAATTGAGAAAACAGGATAACTTGGAAGTTATGGAAATTATAAGTTGTTACTGCATATTCTCCATTTAATGAAACACAATGCACAATTAGTCACAAAATAAAAGCTTTGCTTATGGTACCACAACAATCATGTATTCATATTAATTTTAACTATTTTAGATACATTACCAATTAGTATTTGATTTGGACTATTTTCAAAGTATAAAGCATGTTTAGACTACAAGCAAATTATTTGAAATTAATATAAGTATTTTCATCCATGACTACCAAACTAGAAAACATGGTTCATATAATTTTAATTCCTGATAGCACAGGATAGAAAGAGTAACAGGGTCTTTTTAAAAATTTTTTAAATACATTTTGGGCCAGTATCATAATGTACATTGGGCTAGAATTTTGAGTAAAACTTATTGAGAGTTCTATTAATAGACATCTGGGTAGTTTCAAAGGAACTCAAGAATGCTGAAATATCCAGAATGGGAAGATTTTCTCACCACTCTAGACCTGCAGGGGCAAGAAACAAAACTTTTTATTACTAGACCATGAAGTAATGTAAGTAATGAGATTCAGATTGAGATAATATGAAAAAAAAATGATGAGATATGGGATTTGAAAGGAAGACATCTGGTAGCTCTTGACAACAGTGTCTTATCTGTAACTCCAGTAGATGGAATATAAAAATAATCTAGAGTTCAGAAGAACAGATGGACAAATGCTCTCTGAAGGAGTTAAAGCATTCTTTGCCATACAGAAGAGTAGGGACAGGGGAATATGATCCACCACAAATACACAGCAATTGATATACAAGCCAAGGCAATGTTAAATTATTTCAGTACATAAAACATAATGTTATATAATGAAATTTTAAAGCCAACAAATACTGTTGCAACAGAGACTCTAATTAGGATAAAAACTAAAAACAAACAAACAAAAAACTTAATTCTTATGTCTCTAAAATAATTAAGGGGCCACTTATACTTGCATTATAAGTATGGCATGTTGCCTTTCTACAGGCAAACAAAAGAAAATTTAAAATCAAAAAATAAATGATTAATATTATGAGAATTAAATGTGAAATTTTCTCTGTAATAGCAAATTATTCAAACTGTGGATTTAGAGTGGCCAATTAAATATGTGAGAACTGTTTTAGATGAAAATATTGTATCTATAAGAGCGGGAAGTTTGTATATTTTTAGCTACTAAAGTATATACAGAAAGAGTTTGAGAATGAATTTTCTTAAATTATGTCCCAAACTTCATTTAAAAGTATAATATCTCTTGAGATTTTTCTTAATGATATGTTAGAGTATTTGACTTTTGATGTTTAACTCAAATCCTCAAATTAAGATTTTCGGGAAAATAAAGAATCAGAGATTAGATATTAAGACAAATGTAGAAAGTTGAGCAAAGTTTTCCTCATTTGTAATCCCCTATTACTAATAATCATTTTTATCAATACATGGTTTCCTCTTGTTGATGTTAATTATGTTGAGTTATATTGACATTTAATGACATAAATTATTAGTTTTCTACATAATATCATGTCTAATAAAGCACTCTACATAATGTAAAATGCAATAACTTTAATTATTTCAGAAATATAAACAAAATTCCGTTATAATCAAGATGAGAAGGAAAATAAAAATCTTCACATTGATACAAATAATTGCATAAACAACTAAATAAAAAGTATTGCAAATTGAAATCCCAATTCTTGCTAAACTTCAATAAATTTATGACGCAAAATGATTTTTAACATCTGCAAAACTCATTGAAAAGACATCAATACCTGTAGCTTATTATTAAAGGCACTGAAGTGATAAGAAATTAAATCAATTCTTCACTATTGTCATGTGTAAATTCTGGAGTCACTTCAGTTTAAAATGTCATTCAGGGGAAAAAGTAAATCTACTTTTCCATTCATTTCGTTGGCATCATTGTCATTGCAAATTTTCAGTTTATATGTTCAATATTTAATTTATTTAGTTTTTTGTTTGTTTAGAGTGGTTCTGGGGGTTGAACCCAGTGTCTTTTGTGAGCTATGCAAGCACTGAGCCACAATCCCAGCCCCTCAGTATTTTATTTGAAGTCTAAATACTTTTGACATATTTTTAGAAAATAATTCAAAAAGCATTCAAATGTGTTCTGCTTCTCTACTTCCATGGATCAAAAATATAAACAAAGTTACAAAAATAATAAATATTAAAATAAATACTAGCATTTTATAAAAATTAGTAGTGTAATGTAATATCTAACATCAGAGCAGCAAAAACAGAACAGAGAATACTAACCAGGACAAGAAAAACTTAAAAAAATGAAATGATAATGAATACATGTTGAGGGCAAAAGCAGGTTGAAATGGTCCAAATATATCAGTAATTAAACAAATATAATGGAACATATGTGGCTCATTACTATGGGTGGTTTTATTTGATAGACAGCTTATCCTATTAAGGGGTTCCACAATTAGCATTCAAACCCTACCTAACTGGATCCAGAACTCAAGCTTCTTGAAGTTCAATGTCTCCAACCTCTGGAAAACTCTTATGGCAACTGAAATAGAAAGCCAGGTACTGGATTATTTGATCTCAGCTGGGAATAGCCATGTCAGGAAACTCGGTATCATACTTTTGTTACTCTGAACTTTTCTATGAATGAGCATAAAAATTGCTGTAATTATTGATTTTAGGTGTTGCAAATGTATTTTAGCACAATAGAGAATTTCACATATTCAGAAAAAATAAATACAATGAATTAACTGTATTTCACACTCATCAAAGAAATAGTAACATAAAAGCAGAAGTTATGAGTGTGTTTTCACACTCCAAGGTCACAGTATGCAGGTAAAAAAAACTGAGCAAAAAAAAATAGATGTTTACACTTTTGAAAATGTGCTAGAAAAATTCGATCATTCTTTTCTCAGAAAATTAGAGATGAAGTAGTTAAGTAATCATTATTAAAGTAGAAATTTGTATGCACCAAATAAAAAATGGAACAAATACTTCATAATCAATTTTAACCCAGATAGAACAGTATTTCCCCTGAATTTTTAAAAAAATTGAATCTAGGGTTGCTCTGCCACTGACCTACATCCCCAGACCTCTTTTTACTATCCTTTTTATTTTTAATTTTTTTTCAACAGGATCTCACTAAATTGTGGAGGCTGGCCTCAAACTTGAGATCCTCTTGTCTCAGTCTCCCAAGTTACTGTGATTACTGCATACTTCACTGTATCTAGCTCCCAAATATATTTTATAGAAAGAAAATACTATAAAGCAACCTTATTTTTTATAATTTAAGATGATTATACATAATAGTATTGCTTATCATTTATTATATATTGTAAATTCGTAACCAATTTGTGATAGAGGTTGTCTCAGTGTGAGTGGAGTCGAGTACTACTAGGAAGCTAGTCAAGAACTTTGTCAATTTTTCAGCAAGATTTCATCTATTTAAAAATGTTAATGGAAATAACAAAAATTTTATGCAAAATAAAAATTTATCATCTCTATGGTAAGTAGAATTTAAATGACTGTAAAGACATTTTCTATTTAATAACGTCTCTGGAGTGTAGTGGGGCCTAAGAACACAATGGGGTATCACCCCTATGGCTATATTATGTTATATGGCAATGGTATTCTACAAATGGAATTAAGGTCCCTCATTAGTATAAGTTACCTAAAGAGATGAAGTTCTGACCCAATCAGTTGAACAAATTAAAACAAAGAGCCTGGAAGCAACAGAGATGATCTCCTGATGCTCTTGAAGAAAACAACACAGTAATTTCTAGAACTGCAAGGACCTGAATTCTACCAACAACTGACTTGTGATCAAGAAAGAGGACTCTGAACCATAGATGAGATCCCAGTCACAGCTTACACCTTGAATATAGCCCTGTGAGAGCCTGGGACACATTCCAGAATAAATATGGGTTGCTTTAAGGAGCTATATTCATGGTAATTTGGGGTATGGCAATATGACATGAAACAAAGTGCCAATATCTTTCAACAGAGAAATCCCCTGGAAAGTTGTGATACAGTTTTCTTTCAACTGGTTTTTATGGCTTTAGGCAATTGATTTAATTTCTTTAGGCTTGATGGGGTGATTTTATGCTGAAAGTACCCAAATCCCTTAAAGTTTAAAAGATTAATCTTATGCTCTAAGAGCTTATGCACACACACACACACACACACACACAGAGAGAGAGAGAGAGAGAGAGACAGAGAGACAGAGAGAGAGAGAGAGAGAGAGAGAGAGAGAGAGAGAATTTTTGCCAAATTTGGAGGACTATTTCAAAGTATTGATTAGTAGATTAATTTATTAGAACATTGCTCATTTGATTAATAAGAGAATAGCACATTCATTTGCTCATTTTTTACTCTTCCAAATGTTTCTTAAATATGTCCCACAAATGCTATATGGTAATGACACACTAAGAGATGGTCAGTTTCCTTTTAATTGTGATTACTTGATGGTGTGTGATACATTGGGTGGACACTACACAGCTAGACCTGGAGCCTGAGTGGGCATTCCCAATGAAAGGAGAGATAAGTAAAGACAGACTGAATCAAGTTCATGAAGTCAAAGACAGTCATTGGAAAGAAGAGGGCTGATTTCATTCTGAAAGAAGATGGTAGAGTAAGGTCTAAAGTTGCCAATGAACTAATTTGGTAAGGTGAAGAAATCACAACTGTGTCCTCTGGTTTAATACTAGCTCAAAAAGATTTCTTACACATGAGATAAGGCAATAGAAACTAAGCAAAGATGATAAAATTCCTTGCATGTCATTCTAAGTAATTTAGATATTGCTATAAATGATGGTAATATTTTTAATTGTTGTCTTAGTTCAGACTACTATAACAAAGTAACTTAGTCTGGCGGTTCATAAATGATAGAAATTTATTTTTGGCAGCCTAGAAGCTGAACATCTTTGATGATGGGGCCAGCGTGGCTGCATTATGAATGAGACTCCACTTCTGGGTGGTCAGATTCTCATTCTGTCTTCACATGGTGCTGTGCACAGGCAGAGAAAAAGCTCTCATCTCCTTAAAGGAACACTCATCTCACTCTTGAGGGCTCCACACTCATGACTTAATTACCAGCCAAAATCCCACATGATAATACCAGCACAATGAAAATAAAAAAATTCAAACCAGAACTTTAGAGGTGCAAAAATAATCAATCCATAACTGATTTTATAGTAGTAGTCAATGTTTTTTGTTGGACTTAAAAAAGTCAAAACTCTCACTGTTACGGGGAATTATTGATAGTTTTAAAATCTATGTGTGGAATAATTTAAATGCATTATTAAAATAGATACAGATGTTTCTGTAATGATAGATTTCAAATGACAATGCAAAACTAATTTTAAAAAGATATAGAGGGACATATTCCAGAGTAAAGTCAGCGACAGTAGGAATGGAGAAAAAGGAATGTATGCAAGAAACATGAAGAAAACAAAATATATAGGAATGTATCTCAAGTTTAATATGAAGCATGTCCTCAAGACAGGGGAATAAAAGGCAAAGGACTTATTCCTGGCTTATTTCGCTGTGACTATGACCAGAGTTATAAAAGGGTAATTGAATTTAGAAAGAGGGTAAAGAAGTTTTTTTAAAACCTTTAACATGCCCAGTTCTAAGTGGGTGGATTCATAACATTTAAGTCAAAGTTCTTCAAGTTTGACATGTGGTACAGGCTTTCAAAAATTGATTTAGCCAGTTTTCCATGAACAGATTTAAGAGGAACCACTTAGGACTTTAAGCAATGCCAGTGATCCTAAAGCAGCAAAAGTTGGAATTTGGGGTTTAAATGAATATGATTAGTGAAGGGAAAACCTGGAGTTTTATGTGCACACCACTGCATCCATTGCCCTCTCATCTGTAAAGTTGTATATGAAAGTATTCAATTGTATTATGGATATTTAGGTTATCAGGAAAGATTTATTTTCATTGTCATAATAAGAACAATAGTTTTCAGCATCTTTATAGATACTAGGATTTTCGTCTTGATGAGATGCTGGGGAAGAAAGTAGCCTCAATATCTTGAGTAAAACAGAAAGTAAACAAACACAGTGACAACTGTGACAGCAAAATCAGTGTATCACAATTGTGTGACACCGAGAGTATTTACATACACTTGCTAAAACATAAGCTGTTCAAAAACATGATGGAGGCCTCCCCAGCTCAATGGTAGAGCCTTGCTTAGAATGTGTGAGCCATGGGGTTTAATCACTCAATATTGCAAAAACAACAACAACAATAACAACAACAAAACAACAACATAACGAATTAGTCTAGCCATTATTATTGATATCAATGTATAGGAATTTAGAAAGAAATCATTTTTTTGTCTCTTATCTACCTGGAACCACCTGAGGTGGTTGATGCTAGGTGGTCCACATCCAACATTGATTCTTCATTGATGTACCTAATACATGGGTGTCCCTTGGCTGATTTCTCGATTTCTTTTTCATGCCCCTGGCATTTATTACATCAAAGTGATCTCATTTAGTTACAAGTTTCTATTATTACCACTTAAGACACACAATGTGATTTTTTGATATACTTATTTATAGTGAAACAATAACTAGAGTGAAGAAAATTAAGATACAGATCTCAGTTACCATGTATATGTATGTGTGTATTACATTCACCTGAAATGTGCTCTTTTGACAAATTTCGAGTACATAATACAGTATTAACTATGGCCCTCATGCTGTACATTAGATTTCTATATTTATTATTCACCCTTAGACCTATCTCTCCAATAAATTTCCTCACCACTCCTGGTAATAACTGTTTAACTCTCTGACTCTCTGATTCTATATATTTGACTTTTTTCGAAAAGCCATATAAGTGAGATGATATAGCACTTTTTATTATGAGTTATTTCCACTAGCATAACAACCACTAGATGCATCTATGCTATCATAAGTAACACAATTCCTTTTTTATGACTGAATACTATGCCATTATGTATATGTACCATTTATTAATGTATTCATAAGCTGATAGACACCTTGCTTCATTTTCTAGCTTGGATATTGTGAATGATGATTCAGTGATGATTCAGTGTGAATGTAGATGTCTCTACAAAGCATTGATTTCATACTCTGTAAATATGTACCTAGAAGAGAGATTGATAGGTCACATAATAATTCTATTTTTAATTTTTTTGAGAAATGTTCACATTTGCAGTGAGGCATGCACCATATTACCATCCCACTAGCACCATAGGAGGGATTTATTTTCTCCACATCCTTGCAACACTACTCTCTTATCACTTTGATAATAGCAAAGCTACCAGGTGTGAGGTGATATCATGGTTCTGGTTGCACTTCCCTAGTGATTAGGGATGCTGTATGTGTGTGTGTGTGTGTGTGTGTGTGTGTGTGTGTGTGTTTGCTGGTCATTTTTGGTCTCCTTTGGAAATTTGGAGATTTCTCTGATGAGAGTTGCAAGGATTTCCCAGAGAGAAAAGGGAAGTAGACAGCCTTGGGACCAGTGGTGTTCTTGTCATGCATGATATAAATGAATTTCAGTACATGTCAGTCAGACGGAGACATAGAGTCTTATTTAGGGAACCAGGTACTCATTCAAGAGAGAATGTGAGCAATCTCAAGAGAGATAGGTCTTGGGAAATATGGATCCAAGAGAGAATGCAGAACATCTCAAGAAAGCGAGATGCAGTTCTGGTGTTCTCAACTCTTCTTTTAAAGGAAACATGGTGAGGGTGGGTATGGAAAAGTGTGTAGGAAGGATATCAGTCTAGTGATCTCAAGATGGTTTCTGGTAGCCTGATCAGGATTCTTTGGTGGATGTGATCTTCATTATTTGATGAATAGAAATTCCCCTGGATTTTAGGATGCTGTTAGAGTCTGTAAACAAGTCAGGATGGCGCCTGGCATTTTGCCAGAGGGAGTGGTTTGTGAGGTGGCGCCAGTGAGCCATTAAGTGTGGAGATTCCTTATTGGTTGACGGTTGTATCTAGTTTATGCTAATTAAGATAAGCTGTGTGGAATGTATATATACCCCTCTGGTCCTACAATAAATGGCTCCCACTCCTGCTGTATCAATGTACACAAGTTGTTCGTCACCCCCGGCTATTTTGCTGCAGCCAGACTGTGGCAGATGGTGGCCCGTATGGGGAGCCCCAGGACACTCGGGGGTAAGTGACGAAAAAAAGCTGCCTGTCCCTAGATAGGACGGGAGCAAATCTGCTCGTCCCTAGGCAGATAGGGCAAAAGAAAAAATGGCCATTTCGAGAAAATGGAGAGGATTGATGCAGTATGTTTGTGTCTTGTTTTGTCTCAGTGTGTTGTATTGTCTTTGTGATGAAAATATGGAAAGGGTATTAAGTAAATTGATAAGGGAAAGAGGCACCCCAGTGGAACCAAGAATAGTTAGGGTGTGTGTTGATGGAAGCCCAGGAACTCTAGTCAGAAAGAAAAAGAAAGATCAGATGAAGAAGGATTATCAGAAAAAAAGTTGCAACAAAAGGCTATTACTGAATAATTTTCATTACCGGAGTGTGCGAGCCAGTCATGGCGCAGCAAAGACTTTCCAAGCGGGGGCAGCGGCCTTTCCCACCCCGCCCGGGAGAGGGACGCCACTGCGAGAGCCCAAATCCAGACATGACCTGGAGGCACGGTCTCACAGGCTCTTACTCCCAGTGCCCAAAAGCAGTTTGAGTCTGGGACTCTCCCCAGGGCCATCTGGGGCTGCCCAGGACGCTGCAGGCAGAAGACAGCCCATGTCCCTGAAGTTTGATGATTTCCAAGGCCAGTAACTACAAAGGTTCTCCCACACCTGGAAGCTAATGAGTAATGAGCACTATTAAGGCTTATTTCAAATGTAAAAAACCTTGAGATAATATGCTAAATTGTTCGGAAGGTTGTTTTCTTAGTGCCTGCTGGAATACTACAGGATTTTCTTTCACATCATTGCTGGAGTTCCTGCCTTCTTCCCCATGCTGGTGAAGAAGAAAGTGGAAGAATTTCCAGTGTTGCTGAAAACCAGATGAGACTTCGGCTGAGAACCGGAGGAGACTTCTGATCAAGCTAGCTGCCTGCTGAACTTACCTGGACTGTGATTTACCAGGACTGTGAGTTAATCTATTAAGACACTGCTTTACCTGGACTGAGAAACAAACTGTAATCTACAACAAATTGTAATCTACAACAAATTGTAATCTTTGCTAAAGGTGTCATTGCTGGTATAATTTTTCCAAGGGCTTCTTGCATGGAGCCATCAATTGGCTTGGTATTGTGACATTTTGTATCCTCCCCTTCTGCTCGTAGCAGATTATTTATGGTGTTTGTGTAAAAACCACTATGGTCGTTATTTAAATTAAACAAAAGGGGGAATTGTTAGAGTCTGTAAACAAGTCAGGATGGCGCCTGGCATTTTGCCAGAGGGAGTGGTTTGTGAGGTGGCGCCATCGAGCCATTAAGTGTGGAGATTTCTTATTGGTTGACTGATGTATCTAGTTTATGCTAATTAAGACAAGCTGTGTGAAATGTATAAATACCTCTGTTGTCCTACAATAAACGGCTCCTACACCTGCTGTACCAATCTACACAAGTTGCTCGTCACCCCCGGCTATTTTGCTGCAGCCAGACTGCGGCAGGATGCTCAAGATATTTTTTCTCTCTTTGCTTAATCTATTTATTGTGTTAGTAGTGAGGTAATTAACAGTGCATTGATTCCCCAGGAATCTGCGGGCAACTGGCCTAAGGGGAGAGACTGACTAGGGGAGGGGGAAGGAGTGGAAGGCCTGAAAAATTATAAGAAATTTTAAATTAAATTTTAATTTCCTCGTCCTTTTTTGTTGTTGCTGTTGTTGTTGTTGGCAGCAGGGCAGGGAGGTAATGAAGATTGAATTCAGGGGCACTCAACCACTGACCCACATCCCCAGCCTTATTTGTATTTTATTCAGAGTCTCACTGAGATGTTTAGTGACTCACTTTTTTTTTTTTTTTTAAGGCTGGCTTTGAACTCACAATCCTTCTGCCTCAGCCTCCTGATATGCTGGGATTGTAGGTGTACACCACCATGCCCAGGACCTTACTCTTTCTTTATGTCTCCTTTCTACCCACTTATTTCTTTCTCCTACCTCAAGATATTTTGCATTATTTTACATTTTTACTTAATTTTATTTACTTTTTGCTGTAAAGCACTACATAAATAATTGAAATTGACCAAAAAAAAAAAAATGGAAATAAAGCCTGTGTTCTTGGGTTGGAAAAATTGGTATTGTTAAAATATTCATACTATCTGGGGTAATTTTTATCAAAATAATAGTGGTACTTTTTCATGGAAATAGAGAAAAAAACTGCTGAAATTTACATGGAGGCATAAAAAGATACTAAATATCCAAAACAATCTTGAGAAATACAAAGAAAGTTGGAAGCATCATTCTTCCTCTTTTCAAATTATATTATAAAACTATAATAGTCAAAATAGTATGGGGCTAGCATAAAAACTGACATTGACCAAAAGAACACAAAGTAAGCCTGAAAAGTAAGCCCAGATGTTTAGGATGAACTAATTTTACAAGGCACCAAAAAAAAAGAAAAAAGAAATGGGGAAAGAATATCTTCTCGATTTATCATGTTGGCAAAACTGCATATTTATAAGCGGCAGAATAAAACTGGAAACTTGCATTAAACCTTACAAAAAAATCAACTCAAAATAGATGGAAGATCTAATCCTGAGATCTGGAATGTAAACTCCTGGAAGAAAATATATGGAAAAGGCCAGGATGTTTAGGTCAGATGAAGCCAGATAAATTGGGAGGAAGATTCACACAGGATCTATTCCCTTAGGTATTCTTAATTCTTCTGCTCTTCCTCATATATATATTTCTGTGTGAGAACTGGCTAATCATCATGATTCCTACTTGTATTATCCAGAAATATGAACAACAATGTCTGTGGACTGAGGGCCTGATGCCAATGCATATGCAGCCACGTTTCATCTTTAGATGTGTGATTTCTGCTGTTGAGCCTGGAGCTACTTCCTCGGATTTGATTTCATTGCTGTTATTTGCCTTCAATTTTGCACTAAGACAAACCTGAAATTTCCATTCCTTATTAGTCACTAAAAGCAAATTATTTACTTCACATGAGTGTATTTTTTTTCCTTATAAAATGGATTGCATAGAAAGTGCCTCCCATTTCTTTTAATGTGACAATCCCACAGCTGTGTTAAAAATACTCATTGAAGTAAGTGAGATTTACATATGTAGTAAAAACCATTCATTCCCTAAAATTATTTAGATGATGGCAACATTCTTGTTTCCTGACAACTGTATCTTTTCAAAGTGCTCTTGTAAATATTTCAGGTATTAAATAAACTGTTAACCATTGTTCTATATTTTCTAGATGCTCTTGTCAATAATGACAAAATATGTGTGCTCATCCATATGAAATTCTGCTAAGAGACAATTTATAATAATTCAGTGCATTGTTCTCTTTTTTATTATTCTATCTTCTTGTCTGTGGCCATAAACACATTCACACATTGTTAAAATCTATTTCAAACTGTAAAGCAAAACATTTTAGAAATATGCGGGTGCTTTGTAATACTAAGTGCCTCATCAATGATGCGAGTATGCAACCAAAAACAAGCTGAGATCTTTCAATTCTGAATAGCATCGCTGTTTTATGATGAAATGAAAGTGGAATCATAAGAGATTGAATCCTAATACATGCAACCAAGTCATTCTATTTACATATTTTGCAGCTATGCTATCAGATGATCAAAGGTAGATTCCATAGTGAATATCTTACTTCTTTTCTTTCAGAAAAAAAAAATGTACATGTAAAATTTTCTAAGCCAAAAATGAAAATGTCACTCTGTTTCCAAAGGTAAATACACTTCTTCAAATGTACCAAAGACATAATCTAAAATGGGTTTCATTATACCCTAAATTTATTTAGTTTACATTTATTGAGGTTTCTATTAAAAAAATATTCTAGAGACGGAGACTGAGTGAGCATTAGGTCAAGCATTGCTTTGAGCAGGTCTGTCTACTCAAGGGTCTGCAATTACAAACAAACAAACAAATAACAACAACACACCATCCACAATGCCACCAGTATTTCCATCCTTCTATTTGAAGCGTATTCATCACAGGACTTATTCTCATCTACTACTTGATTGACTTATTGTGCATACATCTATTTGATCATTTCTGGTCATATATCTACATTTCATGAGAACAAAACCTTATTCTGACACTCTTTCTTTATGAAGTTATTTTTATAGATTGCAGCTAACAAATTTTTTGAACACCAGTGAAAAAATGAATTAAAAATGGAGCAAATTCAGTGTTGGCAATGGATTACAGCTGTTTCTTTGGTAGACTATAGTCACGTTCATTTTGTTTCTGGCCATAACCCCAGGGGTCAGTTCTGTGAAAATTTTAGACTCATACTGATAATGCTACCTCAAACACACTCCATGTATCTTGTTTTTTCAGAGGGTTTTCTTTGAAACCATAAAAGCCTACCCAAGTGTGGCTTAGAACTGTGTAGGTCTTAATACCTTTAGAAGCAATCCTCAATCAGCAGATGCCATTAACAAGTGGGCAAGTGCCTGGTCTCCTGATGTTTGGACAAATATGAGAGACATCAGCATGAGCCTCTGGCCTTACAACAAAATGGAATCCCTGGGGTTTATAGCAGTAACCTTGATATTGAACAATTAACATAGATTTTTACCTTACCACTTTTCTAGGATTACCTTTCAATACCCTGCCAACACACCTTTGTCTTTGTCTCTGGTTTGAATTATCGACGAATATAGAGACAATATAGTTAATAAAATGCAGTAAGGTTTTTAGATGAAGAAGATATTCCTGAATAATATTTTCAGGATAAGTATAGAAGTTATGATTGGTTTCTAAAATCTATAAAAGTATGCAGATGTCTATAAAATGTAGCATACTTTTACACCTAGCATCTAATATTAAGGCAACAAAATCACCATAATACTGCAAAGAAAGGGCATTGAAGATTTTGTACTTTTTAACATGCTAGATTTCAGTGGAAAACACAGGATTCTCTTTTCATTTTAGAATGAATGCATATTTGCAATTACTTTCTATGTTTTATACAACTTCAATTATTTTAAAAATAAATAGATTAAAAAGAGCTTCAGTATTTTCTTTTCACAGAGTAAGCATTATGTATTATGATTCAAAAAAAACAAACATGAATGAATGAATGAATGAATAAATAAATAAATAAATAAATAAATAAAACAACTAAACAACCCCAAAGGAAAGCAAAGAGAACCTATCTGAGGAATAGTACCCATTTGTGCACATATGGGCAAACAGACACAAATAATTTTGGAAACTCCATGGCAAATTAAATGAGTGGTGATCCTGGGCTCACCTGAAAAGAAAGTTGGCTACAGAAGACTTTTCTTCTTACTTCTCCATTGGGATATCAAGTCTGTATACATTAGAGGAAATAAACTGCACATCCCTTTTTCAAAAACTTGGATGTATAATTTTGTAGTCATCTATGAAAAATGTTAGATTTCTTTAATATCTCAAGCATTCATTTTCATTGAATAAAGCTCATAAAATTTCTTTAAAGGTTAATATAAAAAATTAGAAAAATTATATTGTGTATTTTGAAAAAGTGTCTAGCATAAAATACTTAATAGTCTCATAAATAAAATTTTGAAAAATTAAAATATGCATTTCTAAAACTGTAGAAGAAACACAGATTCAGTTAATCCAATAAATTTCTGCAAAGTTGAAATAAAATATGAGATTGAGGATTTGAGTCTTAATATTAATATGTATATGTGTATATATATATCCATATATAAATATATACACATACATATACATACGTATATGTAAAAACTCACTAATAATAGTTGGAAAACTGGGCCTGGTAGAAAACAAGATATGGCAATATATTGTATAAATGTACAAATGTAAAAAAAATGATTAAAAATGATAAATACAGTAATAGAAAAATTTGTTCTGGGAATATTTGAGGCAAATTAAAATCAGAATAGCAGATTGAATGTCAGAATATAGAGAGGTAATCATACAAAACCCGTAACTAATATAATGGACATTATGGGATGACAAACATAGTTGAAGAAAATATAATGGTTATGATTACCAAAGAGGTGAAAGACCTCTACAATGAAAACTACAGAACACTAAAGAAAGAATATGAAGAAGACCTTAGAAGATGGAAAGATCTCCCATGCTCCCTTGCATAGGCAAAACTAATATTATCAAAATGGCCATACTACTCAAAGCACCATACAGATTCAATGTAATTCCAATTAAAATTCCAATTTCACTCCTTGTAGAAACAGAAAAAGCAATCATGGAATTCATTTGGAAAAATAAGAGACCCAGAATAGACAAATCCTTATCAAGAAGAGTGAAACAGAAGGCATCACAATACCAGATCTTAAATTATACTACAGAGCTATAGTAACCAAAATGCATGGTATAGACACCAAAATAAACATGTAGACCAATGTTACAGAATAGAAGACACAGAGACAAACCCACATAAATACAGTTATCTTATACTAGGCAAAGGCACCTAAAATATACAGTGGAGAAAAGATAGCCATTTCAACAAATGGTGCTGGGAGAACTGGAATTCCATATTCAATAAAATGAAAGTAAACCCCTATATCTCACCATGCACAAAACTCAATTCAAAGTGGATCAAGAACCTAGGAATTAGTCCAAGAGAGGAAAAAGTAGGCCCAAATCTTCATCATGTCAGATTAGACCACAATTTCCT
Organism: Spermophilus citellus; assembly: GCF_964194105.1. NCBI lineage: Eukaryota > Metazoa > Chordata > Mammalia > Rodentia > Sciuridae > Spermophilus > Spermophilus citellus. The sequence continues at coordinate 257,690,324 of NC_138182.1, forward strand.
TAACAAGACTCCTAAAGCACAAGAAATGATGGACTCAAATTAAAAAGTTTCTTCTCAGGAAAAGAAACAATCAATAAGCTGAAGGGAGAGCCTACATTTTGGGAGCAAATTTTTGCCATACACATATCAGATATAGCACTAATCTCCAGGATATATATAAAACTCAAAAAACTTAGCACCCCCACCCCCCAAAAAAACGAAACCCAAACAAACCAATCAATAAATGGGATAAGGAGCTGAACAGACACCTCTCAGAAGAAGATATGCATTTGATCGATAAATATATTTTAAAAGTTCAATATCTCTAGTAATTAGAGAAATGCAAATCATAACTACTCTAATATTTCATCTCATGCCAGTCAGAATGGCAGTTATCAAGAATACAGACCACAATAAATGTTGACAAGGATGTGGGGGAAAAGGCATACGCACACATTGCTGGTGGGACTGCAAATTAGTACAAACAATCTGGAAAGCAGTATGGAGATTTTTTAGAAAACTTGGAATGGAACCACCATTTGACCCAGCTATTCCACTCTTAGGTCTATACCCAAAGGACTTAAAATCAGCATACTCTAGTAACACAGCCATATCAATGTTCATCACAGCTCATTTCACAATAGCCGAACTCTGAAAACAATCTAGATGAATGGATAAAGAAACTGTGGTGTATATACACAATGGAATATTACTTAGTATTAAAAGAGAATAAAAATATGCCTTTTGCATGTAAATGGATGGAGTTGGAGAAAATCATACTAAGTGAATTAAGCCAATCTCAAAAAAACAAAGGCTGAATGTTCTGTCTGAAGAGTGAATGGTAATTATGATGGAGAGGGGGAAGACATGGGAAACATGGAGGAACTTTGATTGGACAAAGAAGAGGGAGGGTAGGGAGGGAGAATGAGGGCAGGAAAGATGATGGAATGAAATGGATTACTCTAGGTACATATATGACTGCACATATGGTGTGATGCTACATTGTGTACAACCATAGAAATGTAAAGTTGTGCTCAGTTATTTACAATGAATCAAAATGCATACTGCTTTAATATATACCTGATTAAAATAAATTAAAAGTTTTCCTCTTAAAAAAAAGCAGTAAGAGGAAGGCCTTTGTTACCAGAGAGGAAATGTACACAATAATAGAGGTCTCCAATAAGAAAATAAATATACATGAAGGTCACACGGGCTACATCATCTAATATTAGATAAAAATATAAACATAAAAAGCTAGCATTTACCACAGAAATACAAGTTAGAAATAAAAACTGAGTAGTTTAAAGAAAGAGAAAATGTAAAGTGCACATGATATTGGACATTGTGGTGGACATCATAAGAACTATAAGAGAGGAGAGATGGTTAAGTATATGATGATACAACATCTACCCAGAAATCCCAACATCTTACAAATTATTGAGATAAAAGAAAACCTCATTATTTTTTGCAAATAAATATTGATTGACAGGAATCAATAGTGACTTTTGTATCTCAGCAAAAACCTAATAGTAAATAACTGTAAAAACCTATAAACTATCATAAAAATTTTCTAATAAATAATTTTTAGGTCTTCTACAAAACTTTAATTATCTATTAAGAGTTATGAGAACATATGAATAATTCAGGGATAAATATAGATATAATGACAGCATTTTAGAAATATTAATCTGCATCATATCCATCCATAAAAAATATAGTTGTCAAGAGTTCATACTTTGGAATTTATTCTGAAATTTGCATAAGTGTCTAGAGTCAAATAAAAACTGAAATAGCAAAAAACTGGATCTCTCTATATGAGATATTGAGAGATAAATGAAAAATAATATAACATTGGTCCAAGATAAATAGATAAATAGAACAGACTAGATAATTCCAAAAGAAATTTTGCATATATAAAATTCTAATATAAAATAAAATGTATTTGCACAAATTAATAATGAAAGTGTAGAATCATTTGGTCAATAATGTTTCCCAGAATAGAAAAAATTTGAATCTTGTACTTCATCTAAAATTTCAACTAGTAAGATAATAAAAATATGAACTTCAAAGATAAAATAAATTAGGTGGTCTCATAATTTTAGTTTTAAAGTTAGATCCCAACGATATAATACATGAGGTAGAGATTGGCATATCAGATTACATCAGTATTCAAGATTTGTGTTCACCAAAGTCTTTCAGAAAAATCTGTCCTTTTTGTATAGTATTTTTCTTTGCCACAAGCCACCCAATATCATCAAATCAGCATGGAATTCAGGCATATCAATAGATGGAAAAGAAGACATGAACAAATATAAAAACAAAAAAGTAATATGTTACAAAGATGAATAATCAAACTCATTTATAATGAAGAGTGTTGTTATAACCAACACAAATCAGTTTTTAAAATTTCAAGATGATTTTGTGAGAAGTTTGGGTGAGGCAAATCCATATGTAATGCTGATTTGCACATTGTATAGCCCAGTCACCGTTTCTCAGTTCATATCCTTGTTATGTAGCAGAAGACTTTATTACTTTTGTTCACTTATTGTATTTTTTTCTTTTTTTCTGGAAATACCTACGGTCACTTGCCATCTAGTACTCACTTGTATCTCTTTCTACCTTACTGACTATTTTGTTTGCTGACATCTCTCCTCTCCTTTATTTGGAATTACCTCAGTGTTCAATTTTCAGAATCTCTATTTTCTCTATCTATCTCTATTGCTTGCCTCTGTAATCTCAAACAAACATTTGACTGATAACATTTTTTCTAATTTTTTTTTAGTTTTATATAGTGTCTGGATCACAAATAGCACTGTCTTCTACCTGTGTATCTTGTCCCTCTGGGAGGTCTTCAGGGACAATCATGCACTTAGGACTGTCATATCCCTGACACCAATTCCTTCTGAAATACCTCCTGAGACACTGCCTGGGGCTTCTTCGCTGTTGTTTTTTTAGGAGTGCACTCTAAACTAACAATAAAAGGGATAGTATGGTATACCCCCAAACCAGTCAAATAATCATTTATTATCATGTGCAAATATCTTATAGTGCATGTAATTGTATGCGTAAAACATTAGTACAAATTGCAGTAAAATGCATTCATTTATACCACAGTCATTACAAACAAATGAGTAATGTATTTCTATGTTTTTATACTGGCCATGATATCAGGAGGCGATAGGAATATGTCATGTCCAATGTAATCTTTAAAAAACTGCAATCAAATATGCAGCCCATCTTTTCTGAAACATTATGTAACATGTAACTCTGTGTGTGTATGTTTATATAGGTGTGATGTGTGTGCAAGTGTGTGCAAGTGTGTTCATGTAATTATGAAGGCTGAAATATCTCAGGATCTGTACATGAGATGGAACTAGAGACCCAGGAGTAGCCACTGGGTTAGTATTAGATCAAAAGCGGGCTATTTGAGACTCATGAAAAGCCAATTATTTATTTCAAGCCCAAAGGCAGGGAAAAAAAGGATACTCCTTGTTTCAAGTTAGGTCAAGGAGTTTTCTCTTAGCCTTTTTGTTTTATTCACTACTTCACCTAGTGGTATAAGGTATATTAGGGATGGGGCAAAGTACTTTACTCAATCTATTGAATTAAATGTTAAAGTCAACCAAAATATTCTTGCATACATACCCAGGAAAATGTTTGATCAACTATCTGGACCACCTCCCATAATGTTTAGTTTACACATAAAATCATCAGTACCGAACTGTCAGCTGCTTGAACATGCCCTCAAGGGAGACAATTAACATTACTTTATGTGATAATAAATAAACCTCCTATTCACTCTAGTGAAATTATCACCTCTAATTTTTAAAGATAGTTCAGACCAAAGGTTGGCACTGTCAACTCACAAACAGAAATGCAAGAGACTATTAAGAGTTATTTACTAAAATTTTGAGGTTCTTTTGCCTCCAAACCTAGTCTTGAGATATTTAAGTAAAGAAATTAAATAAATAATCTCTTCAATAGATTGCTTTTGGAGTTTGATGTGATCAGACTAGAATTACAAAATGATATATTTGGGAAAGATTTTGTAAAATGCTTAAAACTATATATACAAGTAACACAAGTTGCAAAACTCTTAAAACTTGCCAGTGATTCCATGCATGAATATGAGGGCTATAAAGTAATGATTTATTAGCACATTGCAGACTTAATTTGAAACCAAATTTTAGGTAAAATGTTCCCAAAGCTTGCTATTAAAATCCTTCATCTTTTTTATTTCACATAGCTTCAACAGAGAGCACATTCAGTTAATATGATATAAGTGTTGGTTCATGTTTCACTGACATATATTGCACAAATTAGGACATGAAATTTGATGTGGGTAAATATGTTAATTTCTGCAAGTTACCTCAAGAGTAAAAACAATAAGCTGATGAACTTCCGTGTAATAATGTCTAAATTAAAAGTATGGGGGCTTTATATTTAAGGAATGCAAGTTTCTGTACTGTTTCTGAACATCAATTAGAAGATCTACTATCAGATTCACATTGTAGGAAATGTTTGGTTTCAATATCTTAGCAGTCACAATTTAGGAAAGATTCAAATATCACCTATAATTTTGACCTTCATATTTAATATTGTTATATTTAAATTTAGTGTAGTTTACTTGTGTGGTATTTACAAAATCTGAAGTAGTCTAAAATAATATTCTTGGCCTTCATGATCACTCCTCATAAACTCGTGGACTCTCCCAAAGCAATTTCCAGTCCTACAGTTTCCATTCATGATAAGTGCTCTAAACAGGTGTAGCATTTTTATACTTTATACAATAATTTACTGTGCCTTTCCTAGATTTAGCCATGTTTGGTTTAAAAAATATTTACCACTGTATTACAGTTGCCTACAGTATTTAGTAGAGGGATATCTTGTATAGATTTATAGCTTAACAGTAAAATAGCTAAGTTCTGCAGAAGACTATAACATATGAATTTTGTGGTTTATAAGAATGATTTACAATGTTCACAAAAACTATGGATTACAAGCCAGCACATGCACCTTGGGATGTATCCCAACCCTAAGACACATAGGAGTGTGTATATATATATATATATATATATATATATATATATATATAGAAAAATGGATATATATATATGCACACATATATATGTGCATGTACATATAAATGTATACATGCATGTATATATAGAGAGATAGATATACATTCATCTGTCTCTCTATATATAGACACATACATATATGCATATGCACACATATATACATTTGTGCATATATATGTACATACACACACACAGACACACATATATAAAGTGTCATTTTGTTCTTTTACTATCACCTTGACAGGGGAACTTGCAGAAATCCTGATATTATGGCTACTGCTTCTACAAAAAATAATAAATTTATTTATTTCTAACATCTGTCATCTGTCAGCATACTTGATATTTTAGACAGAGAACTTGCTAATTGGAAGGAACAAAAAATAAAACTTCAATTCTTTCATAAATTGTGATGAAATCTTTGTTAGAATATTTATTTCTGTAAAATATTAAGTACATACAGTGACACACCTGTTTTTCCCATTTTTTTTATTGTTGGTCGTTCAAAACATTACATAGTTCTTAATATATCATATTTCACAGTTTGATTCAAGTGGGTTATGAACTCCCATTTTTACCCCGTATACCGATTGCTGTATCACATCAGTTACACTTCCATTGATTTACATATTGCCATTCTAGTGACTGATGTATTCTGCTGTCTATCCTATTCTCTACTATCCCCCTTCCCCTCCCCTCCCCTCCCCTCCCCTTTTCTCTCTCTACCCCCTCTACTGTAAATCATTTCTTCCACTTGTATTATTTTTCTCTTACCCCTCCTTTCCTCTTATATGTAATTATGTATAACCCTGAGGATCGCCTTCCAATTCCATGCAATTTCCCTTTTCTCTCCCTTTCCCTCCCACCTCTCATCCCTGTTTAATGTTAATCTTCTTCTCAAGCTCTTCGTCCCTACCCTGTCCTTGGTTACTCCCCTTATATCAAAGAAGTCATTTGGCATTTGTTTTTTAAGGATTGGCTAGCTTCGCTTAGCATAATCTGCTCTAATGCCATCCATTTCCCTCCAAATTCTATGATTTTTGTCATTTCTAAATGCAGAGTAATATTCCATTGTGTATAAATGCCACATTTTTTTATCCATTCATCTATTGAAGGGCATCTAGGTTGGTTCCACAATCTTGCTATTGTGAATTGTGCTGCTATGAACATCGATGTAGCAGTGTCCCTGTAGCATGCTCTTATTAGGTCTTTAGGGAATAGACTGAGAAGGGGAATAGCTGGGTCAAATGGTGGTTCCATTCCCAGCTTTCCAAGAAATCTCCATACTGCTTTCCAAATTGGCTGCACCAATTTGCGGTCCCACCAACAATGAACAAGTGTACCCTTTTCCCTGCATCCTCGCCAGCACTTGTTGTTGTTTGACTTCCTAATGGCTGCCAATCTTACTGGAGTGAGATGGTATCTTAGGGTGGTTTTGATTTGCATTTCTCTGACTGCTAGCGATGGTGAGCATTTTTTCATGTACTTGTTGATTGATTGTATGTCCTCCTCTGAGAAGTGTCTGTTCAGGTCCTTGGCCCATTTGTTGATTGGGTTATTTGTTATCTTATTGTCTAATTTTTTGAATTCTTTGTATACTCTGGATATTAGGGCTCTATCTGAAGTGTGTGGAGTAAAGATTTGTTCCCAGGATGTAGGCTCCCTGTTTATCTCTCTTATTGTTTCTTTTGCTGAGAAAAAACTTTTTAGTTTGAGTAAGTCCCATTTGTTGATTCTAGTTATTAACTCTTGTGCTATGGGTGTCCTATTGAGGAATTTGGAGCCTGACCCCACAGTATGCACATCGTAGCCAACTTTTTCTTCTATCAGATGCAGAGTCTCTGATTTGATATCAAGCTCCTTGATCCATTTTGAGTTAACCTTTGTGCATGACAAGAGAAAGGGATTCAGTTTCATTTTGATGCATATGGATTTCCAGTTTTCCCAGCACCATTTGTTGAAGATGCTATCCTTCCTCCATTGCATGCTTTTAGCCCCTTTATCAAATATAAGATAGTTGTAGTTTTGTGGATTGGTTTCTGTGTCCTCTATTCTGTACCATTGGTCCACCCGCCTGTTTTGGTACCAGTACCATGCTGTTTTTGTTACTATTGCTCTGTAGTATAGTTTGAAGTCTGGTATTGCTATACCGCCTGATTCACACTTCCTGCTTAGAATTGCTTTTGCTATTCTGGGTCTTTTGTTTTTCCATATGAATTTCATGATTGCTTTATCTATTTCTACAAGAAATGCCGTTGGGATTTTGATTAGCATTGCATTAAACCTATAGAGAACTTTTGGTAATATCGCCATTTTGATGATGTTAGTTCTGCCTATCCATGAACAGGGTATATTTTTCCATCTTCTAAGATCTTCTTCTATTTCTCTCTTTAGGGTTCTGTAGTTTTCATTGTATAAGTCTTTCACCTCTTTTGTTAGGTTGATTCCCAAATTTTTTTTTTTTTTTTTTGAGGACATTGTGAATGGAGTGTTTTTCCTCATTTCCATTTCAGAGGATTTGTCGCTGATATACAGGAATGCCTTTGATTTATGCAAGTTGATTTTATATCCTGCCACTTTGCTAAATTCATTTATTAGCTCTAATAGTTTCTTTGTAGACCCTTTTGGGTCTGCTAAATATAGAATTATGTCATCTGCAAATAGTGATAATTTAAGTTCTTCTTTTCCTATTTTTATGCCTTTAATTTCTTTCGTCTGTCTAATTGCTCTGGCCAGTGTTTCGAGGACTATGTTGAACAGAAGTGGTGAGAGAGGGCATCCCTGTCTTGTACCAGATCTTAGAGGGAATGCCTTCAATTTTTCTCCATTCAGAATGATGCTGGCCTGTGGCTTATCATAGATTGCTTTAACAATGTTGAGGTATGATCCTGTTATCCCTAATTTTTCTAGAGTTTTGAACATAAAGGGATGCTGTACTTTGTCGAATGCCTTTTCTGCATCTATCAAGATGATCATATGGTTCTTATTTTTAAGTCTATTGATGTGGTGAATAACATTTATTGATTTCCGTATATTGAACCAGCCTTGCATCCCAGGGATGAATCCTACTTGATCATGGTGTATAATTTTTTTGATACGATTTTGAATCTGATTCGCCAGGATTTTATTGAGGATTTTTGCATCTAGGTTCATTAGAGATATTGGTCTGTAGTTTTCTTTCTTTGAAGTGTCTCTGTCTGGTTTAGGTATCAGGGTGATGTTGGCCTCGTAGAATGTCTTTGGAAGTTCTCCCTCTTTTTCTATTTCCTGGAATAGCTTGAAAAGTATTGGTGTTAGTTCCTCTTTAAAGGTTTTGTAAAACTCTGCTGTATACCCGTCCGGTCCTGGGCTTTTCTTAGTTGGTAGTCTTTTGATGGTTTCTTCTATTTCCTCTATTGTTATTGGTCTGTTTAGGCTGTCTATATCTTCCTGACTCAATCTGGGCAGATCATATGACTTAACAAATTTATGGATGCCTTCACTATCTTCTATTTTATTGGAGTATAAGGATTCAAAATAATTTCTGATTATCTTCTGTATTTCTGAAGTGTCTGTTGTGATGTTGCCTTTTTCATCCCATATGCTAGTAATTTGAGTTCTCTCTCTTCTTCTCTTTGTTAGTATGGCTAAGGGTCTGTCGATTTTATTTATTTTTTCAAAGAACCAACTTTTAGTTTTGTCAATTTTTTCAATTGTTTTTTTTGTTTCAATTTCATTAATTTTAGCTCTGAATTTAATTATTTCTTTCCTTCTACTTCTTTTGCTGTTGTTTTGCTCTTCTTTTTCTAGGATTTTGAGATGATATATGAGATCATTTATTTGTTGGTTTTTCCTTTTTTTAAGGAATGAACTCCAAGCAATGAATTTTCCTCTTAGAACTGCTTTCAATGTGTCCCATAGATTCCGATATGTTGTGTCTGTGTTTTCATTTATCTCTAAGAATTTTTTAATTTCCTCCTTGATGTCTTCTATAACCCATTGATCATTTAGTAACCTATTGTTCATTCTCCAAGTGATGCATGATTTTCCCTTCCTTCTTTTATCGTTCATTTTCAGTTTCATTCCATTATGATCAGATAAGATGCATGGTATTATCTCTAATCCTTTATATTGTCTAAGAGTTGCCCTGTGACATAATATATGATCTATTTTTGAGAAGGATCCATGTGCTGCTGAGAAAAAAGTGTAACTGCTTGATATTGGGTGGTATATTCTATATATGTCCATTAAGTCTAGGTTATTAATTGTGTTATTGACTTCTATGGTTTCCTTATTCAACTTTTGTTTGGAAGATCTGTCCAGTGGTGAGAGAGGTGTGTTGAAGTCTCCCATGATTATTCTATGGTGGTCTATTAGACTCTTGAACTTGAGAAGAGTTTGCTTGATGAACATAGCTGCACCATTGTTTGGGGCATATATATTTATGATTGTTATGTCTTGTTGGTGTATGGTTCCCTTGAGCAGTATATAGTGTCCCTCTTTATCCCTTTTGATTAACTTTAGCTTGAAATCTATTTTATTTGATATGAGTATGGACACTGCTGCTTGTTTCCGAAGTCCATATGAGTGATATGATTTTTCCCAACCTTTCATCTTCAGTCTATGTATATCTTTTCCTATCAAATGTGTATCCTGTAGGCAGCATATTGTTGGGTCTTGTTTTGTGATCCATTCTACTAGCCTGTGTCTCTTAATTGGTGAGTTTAAGCCATTAACATTTAGGGTTATTATTGAGATATGGTTTGTTCTTCCAGCCATATTTGTTTATTTATGTTACTAAACATGGTTTGTTTTCCTCTTTGATTATTTTCCCCCCTTACTGTCCTCCCTCCCACTGTTGATTTTCATTGTTGTTTTCCATTTCCTCTTCCTGAAATGTTTTGCCAAGGATGTTTTGAAGAGATGGTTTTCTAGCTGCAAATTCTTTTAACTTTTGTTTATCGTGGAAGGTTTTAATTTCATCTTCCATCCTGAAGCTTAATTTCGCCAGATACACGATTCTTGGTTGGAACCCATTTTCTTTCAGTGTTTGAAATATGTTATTCCAGGATCTTCTAGCTTTCAGAGTCTGTGTTGAGAGATCAGCTGTTATCCTGATTGGTTTACCCCTAAATGTAATCTGATTTCTTTCTCTTGTAGCTTTTAAAATTCTCTCCTTATTCTGTATATTGGGCATCTTCATTATAATGTATCTAGGTGTGGATCTCTTATGATTTTGCACTTTCGGCGTCCTGTAGGCTTCTAGGATTTGGGATTCTGTTTCATTCTTCAAGTCTGGGAAGTTTTCTCGTATTATTTCATTGAATAGATTGTTTATTCCTTTGGTTTGGAGCTCTGTGCCTTCCTGTATCCCAATGACTCTTAAGTTTGGTCTTTTAATGTTATCCCATATTTCTTGGATGTTCTGTTCATGGTTTCTTAGCAGACTTGCTGAGCTGTCTATGTTCTTTTCAAGTTGAAATACTTCCTGCATTTCTAGGATTTCTATTTGTTTGTTTTTTATTACCTCTATCTCCCTGTGAAATTGGTCTTTTACTTCCTGGATTTGTTTATGTAGTTCCTTGTCAAAGTGATCTTTCATTGTCTGATTTTGCTGTCTCATATCTTCCTTGAGACTCCAGATCATCTGAAGCATGTATATCCTGAACTCTTTATCTGACATTCCATCTGTTGCAGCTATTACCTCTTCTAAAGTTGAGTTGACCTGCATTGCTTGTGGCCCTTTCTTTCCTTGTCTTTTCATACTGCTCGAGTTTCTTTCTGCTTGGTGAAACTGTTGTGTTTTTGAAATTTTCCCCCTATTTATTTATATTGCTCTTGTATAGTTGGGAGATCTCTCTTGCAGGGCGGGTATTGGCTGTGCTCCTCCTCTAATTAGGGTGATCTATCTACCACGCTGGTTAGTCACAGGTCTGCCCACGCTGCAGGCACGGGTGGCGGCTCTACTCTGCCCCCACTCCAATTGTGGTGACGTAACTACCCCACCCTCGGGTCGTTGGTCCTGATCCGGATGTAGGCGGCAGCTCTGCTCCGCCCCTACTCCAATTGGTGTGACGTGTCTACCATGCTGGTCGGCCTCTAAGCCTGTTCCGCCGGTGGGTCGCAGATCTGCCTACCTTGCGGGCTCGGGCGGCAGTTCTTCTCAGCCCCCACTCCCAGTGGGGGTACCTAACTGCCTCTCCAATGGGTCGCTGGGCCTTTTCCGGACACGGGCAGTAGCTCTGCTCCACCCCCACTCCAACCAGTGTGACGTGACTGCCTCGATGCTACTTGTCCACCACACTGGCAGACTGCCGAGCCTGTCCTGCCAGTGGGTCGCAGGTCTGCTTACCTTGCAGGCTCAGACGGCGGCTCTTCACAGCCCCCACTCCAAATGGGATGACTTGGTTACCGTGCCGTCGGGTCGCTGGTCCTGTTCCAGGCATGGGCGGCTACTCTCCTCGGCCCCAGCTGCAGTTGGGGTGTCGTGATACCACGCCGGCGGATCACTTGGCCTGCTCTGGGCACAGGTGGCAGCTCCACTCTGCCCCCCAGGCCCCCACAGCACCCAGCAGGACCCGGACCGAGAAGCAGTCCCCGCAGGTTCCCCAGCCCTGGGCCAAAGCAGCTTCGGGAGCCAGAACCCGGCCTCTCCGATCCCAGCCATGCTCTGCTAGGAGCAGGCTCCACAGAGCGACCCCCGCGGGTTCCCCAGCCCCAGACCAAAGCAGCCCCGGGAGTCCGAGCCTGGCTGCTCCAAACTCTCCCAGCTAGGTGCACGCTCCGCTAGGAGCAGGGTCAAAGACGCAGTCTCCGCGGGCTCCCCAGCCCCGGGCCAAAACTGTTCCGGGAGTCAGAGGCCAGCCGCCCCTCAGAGCACTTTCCACTTGGAGCTGGCCTCAGCATGCAGTCCCCGCAGGTTCCCCAGCCCTGGGCTAAAGCAGCTTCGGGAGCCAGAACCCGGCCTCTCCGATCCCAGCCACGCTGTCTAGGAGCAGGCTCCTCAGAGCGACCCCCGCGGGTTCCCCAGCCCCAAGCCAAAGCAGCCCCGGGAGCCTGAGCCCAGCCGTTCCAAACTCTCCCAGCTCAGTGCACACTCCGCTAGGAGCAGGGTCAGAGACACAGTCCCCGCGGGGTCCCGAGCCCCGGGCCAAAACTGTTCCGGGAGTCAGAGCCCAGCCGCCCCTCAGCGCACGTTCCACTTGGAGCTGGCTTCAGCACGCAGTCCCCGCAGGTTCCCCAGCCCTGGGCCAAAGCAGCCCAGGGAGCCAGAATCTGGCCGCTCAAAGTCCGGCGTACGCCTTGCCAGGAGCGAGCCCCAAAGAGTATTCTCCTCAGGTTCTCTGGTCCTGAGCCTGAGCAATCTGTCTGCGAGATGCAGGCAAGTACCAGCCTGAAATCACCTGTTCTGTAGTTGAATGAGCTGAGATCAGTAGAAAACAGGGATGATTACATCAGCTCTCCAAGATGGCGGCTGCTGTCCTCCTCCGTGGTCCGACCGGTGTCGAGAATCGAAGTGGACCGCTTCTCTCCTCTGTCTCAAAGCCGGAACTCAGCACTAAGCACGGCCAGTGCACCTCTGGCAGGAGCCCCCAGAATCCGCATCGCTGTACTCCCGCTCCGGTACCTCGCTGCTACCCAGCGCGTGCCCCAGACTCCATCCGTGGGGCAGTCCACCGACCAGGCTCTGCTACCCTCCGTGCGGAGAAATCGCCCGCGACCGAGCCCCCACAGCCAAATCCCGTGCACTGGAAATCCGTCCTCTAGATTCTGGAGCACCTCAATTTCAATGGAAATTCCCAACAAGGTAGCCTTCAGCCGTTTCACCTCGTCTTTCTCCCGCACGGTGACGCCGCGCACTGGGGTGATGCACTCCCATCACCACCATCTTCCTATCCTCTGTTTTTCCCATTTTTAAAATGCACCTGGTTTTATAATCAGTTAAATGTTTACGGTAAATTTGCTTTATTAAATGAACCAATAATCATATTGTGAAATTATTATCATTAAAGCTCATCCTAATTTTGCTCTAATTTTCTCAAATTCTTTCTTTCTGTCTCTCCTTTTTTGCTCTAGAACCATATTAGGATAGTACATTATAGCAGTAGTCATTACTACACTATATAAAGATAATTGTCTGTGGTCTCTTCTTCTCAACTTCTTTTAATTTTGATGACCTTGATAAGAGGTGAATCACTAGTAGAACATGATTGAATTGTAATTTTTCTATGTTTTATTCCTGACCACGTTTAGTGTAGTCGGTTTAATAATGGCCATCCAAAGATATCAGTTCCTGAACACCAGAAACTGTAATACTACCTTACAAAATAAAACATCTTTGTGGATACAAATTAGTTAAGAATCCTGAAATAGGGATATTATTCTGGACTATCTGTTTAAGCCTTAAATCTTTTCACAAATGTAGTTTAAGAGAGATAAAAGGGAGATATTGTGCACACAGATGAGGAGGTAAGATAAACTCAGAGACCGAGAATGAAATGCTGTAGCTATGAGTAAAGCAAAGGTGGACCAGGAGAAAAGCCTTTGTAGGAACTGGTGCTCTACCGACACCTAGAATCCAACATAGAAAAACTGACTTGGACATCTGGCCTCCAGAGTTGCAAGAAAATAAATTTCTCTTGCCTCAAATCTCCTGGTCCATGGTAATTTGGCAAACAGAAAATGAATTCACCAGTGTGAAGTGTGTTTAGAGGAAGACCACAAAGATAAAATCTCATTTCAATACCTCAAAACAGAGCTGTCATTCTATAGACAGGGAATTGCTCTGGCATGAACCTTGAACATTTGACTTGAGGTAGTTTTTTTCACTTTGCTCCAAAATAATTTTTCTTTTCTTCCTGGAGTATATTCCTTGAGAAAAGGTCAGTGAGAATTTTCTTCACCTGCTTAATTTTGGGAGATTTTGTAAGTCATGTAAATTTTTACATGGAATATTTTAATATTCTCTCCCATAGTCTTATTAATTGCTTATTAATATTGATAAGAAATTGTGAATATTTATTTTATTCTTTAAGGACATAGATCAATTTATTTTTTTCCTTCTCCAAATGTTCTACACTGAGCCATAGTTATCTCTTTATCTGTTTGTGATGTCACAATTGTTTCTTTTTCTTTTTTTTTTATTGGATGTTCACAACATTACAAAGCTCATGACAAATCATATTTCATAGATTAGAATCAATTGGGTTATGAACTCCCATTTTTACCCCAAATACAGATTGCAGAATCACATCGGTTACACATCACATTTTTACATACTGCCATATTAGTGACTGTTGTATTCTGCTACCTTTCCTATCCTCTACTATCCCCCTCCCCTCCCCTCCCATCTTCTCTCTACCCCATCTACTGTAATTCATTTCCCTCCATGTTTGTTATCCCCTTCCCCTCGTAAACTCTTATATGTTATTTTGTATAACTATGAGGGTCTCCCTCCATTTCCATGTGATTTCCCTTTTTTTTTCTCCCTTTCCCTCCCACCTCATGTCTCTGTTTAATGCTAATCTTTTCTTCCTGCTCATCCTCCCTGTTTTGTTCTTAGTTGCTCTCATTATATCAAAGAAGACATTTGGTATTTGTTTTTTAGGGATTGGCTAGCTTCACTAAACATAATCTGCTCTAGTGCCACCCATTTTCCTGCAAATTCCGTGATTTTGTCATTTTTTAGTGCTGCGTAATACTCCATGGTGTATAAATGCCACATTGTTTTTATCCATTCATCTATTGAAGGGCCTCTGGGTTGATTCCACAGTCTAGCAATTGTGAATTGTGCTGCTATGAACATCGATGTGGCAGTATCCCTGTAGTGTGCTCTTTTAAGGTCTTCAGGAAATAGTCCAAGTAGGGCAATAGCTGGGTCAAATGGTGGTTCCATTCCCAGCTTTCCCAGGAATCTCCATAGTGCTTTCCAAATTGGCCACACCCGTTTGCAGTCCCACCAGCAGTGTAGAAGAGTACCCTTTTCCCCACATCCTCGCCAGCACTTGTTGTTGTTTGACTTCATCATAGCTGCCAATCTTACAGGGGTGAGGTGGTATCTTAGGGTGGTTTTGATTTGCATTTCCTTGACTGCTAGAGATGGTGAGCATTTTTCATGTACTTGTTGATTGATTGTATGTCCTCCTCTGTGAAGTGTTTGTTCATGTCCTTGGCCCATTTGTTGATTGGGTTGTTTGTTTTCTTATTGTCTAATTTTTTGAGTTCTTTGTATACTCTGGATATTAGGGCTCTATCTGAAGTGCGAGGAGTAAAAATTTGTTCCCAGGATGTAGGCTCCCTATTTACCTCTCTTATTGTTTCTCTTGCTGAGAAAAAACTTTTAAGTTTAATTAAGTCCCATTTGTTGATTCTTGTTGTTAACTCTTATGCTATGGGTGTCCTATTAAGGAATTTTGAGCCCGTCCCCACAATCTGTAGATCGGAGCCAACTTTTTCTTCTATCAGACGGAGAGTCTCTGATTTGATATCTAGCTCCTTTATCCACTTTGAGTTGACTTTTCTGCGTGGCGAGAGGAGGGGATTCAGTTTCATTTTGTTGCATATGGATTTCCAGTTTTCCCAACACCATTTGTTGAAGATGCTATCCTTTCTCCATTGCATGTTTTTAGCTCCTTTATCAAATGTAAGATAGTTGTAGCTTTGTGGATTAGTCTCTGTGTCCTCTATTCTGTACCATTGGTCCACCCGCCTGTTCTGGTACCAGTACCATGCTGTTTTTATTACTATTGCTCTGTAATATAGTTTGAAATCTGGTATCGCTATACCACCTGATTCACACTTCCTGCTTAGAATTGTTTTTGCTATTCTGGGTCTTTTATTTTTCCATATGAATTTCATGATTGCTTTATCTATTTCTACAAGAAATGCCATTGGGATTTTGATTGACATTGCATTGAACCTATAGAGAACTTTTAGTAATATCGCCATTTTGATGATGTTAGTTCTGCCTATCCATGAACAGGGTATATTTTTCCATCTTCTAAGATCCTCTACTATTTTTGGGAGATTTTGTAAGTCATGTAAATTTTTACATGGAATATTTTAATATTCTCTCCCATAGTCTTATTAATTGCTTATTAATATTGATAAGAAATTGTGAATATTTATTTTATTCTTTAAGGACATAGATCAATTTATTTTTTTCCTTCTCCAAATGTTCTACACTGAGCCATAGTTATCTCTTTATCTGTTTGTGATGTCACAATTGTTTCTTTTTCTTTATCACTGTCATTATTGAGACCATAGAATGGTCCATATTTATCTTGTGTATTTACTCATCTGACTATAGTGTCAATTGTTTCATCAAGATCTCTTTATCATTTTATCACAGAATAAATTAAGAAACAAAAATATGTATCCTATGTGTGCTTTGTGCTATTTGGGTCAAGCCTTTATCTGTATCCTCTGAGAGTCTCTGATTAAAGTGAGTATTGGGTCAGCAAAACCTAATTGTTTTTTCATTTTCTTTTCTTTGGTCAGTTTCATTTCCTAGTTCCTGCCTTTTCCAGTCACTCCTCTTTCCCCACAATCGCCTTCTTTTATTCTACTGATCTTCCAGCTATTTTCATAAGTTTTCCCCTGCACTGTCCTTTGTTTTTTTCTTATTTTTTCTTAGCTTCTGCAGATGAAACTCTTGACATTCTGATTCTGGTTTATTTCACTAGCAGGAGGTTCTCCAGTTCTATCCACTTACTAGCAAATGACATAATTCCGTTCTTCTTTCTGGCTGAGTAAACTCCATTGTGTATATATGTCAATTTTCTTTACTAATTCATCTATTGATGGGTACTGGAGCTGTTGCATAACTTGACGATTGTGAATTGTGCTGCTATAAACATTGATGTGCTTGTATCACTATCTTATGCTGATTTTAGTTATTTTGGGTAAATATCAAGGAGTGGGATAGTTGGGTCATGTGATCATTTTCTTTTCAATCTTTTTTGGAATCTCCCCATTGCTTTCCAAAGTGTTTGTGCTAATTTGACACAGTTCTACCAACAGTGTATGAGTGTACCTTTTCCCCCCACATTCTTGATAACATTTATTATTATAAGTATTCTTGATGATTGCCATTCTGAATTTAGTGAGATGAAATCTTAATGTAGTTTTAATTTGTGTTTTTCTGATTGATACGGATGTTGATTATGTCTTTATATATCTGTTGCCAAATAAATCTCTTCTTTTGAGAGATATCTGTTTAGGTCTTTTGCTTTTTTATTGATTGGGTTATTTACTTATTGTTGTTAAGTTTTCGAATTCCTTATGTATTTGGTATATTAATGTACCATTGGAGGAGTAGTAAGCAAAGATTTTCTTCTATTCTAAAGGCCCTTCATTCACACTTTTAAATGTTTCCTTTGATGTGCAGGAACTTTTTAGTTTGATGTCATCCACTTACTAATTATTGGTTTTATGTCCTAAGCTTTAGGAATCTTATAAAGGAAGTCAGTGCCTGTGCTAATATGTTGGCATGTTGAGCCTGTTTCCTTCTATCATTTGCAGAGTTTCTGGTCTAATTATAAGATCTTTGATCCATTTTGACTTGACTTTGTGTGGGATGAAAGACAGGTATCAAGTTTCATTCTTCTACATGATGATACCCAGTTTTCCCAGCACCACTTGATAAAAATTTTCTTTTCTACAATACACATTTTTTTTGGACTTAAGATGCTATTGTAAGAATGATGAAAACATTGTACATTTGAGTATAAACAAATGAACACTAAATAATCTTCAGAAAAGCAAATGACCAAAATAACCATGAATAAGTGCCAGAAATGTATTGTGACAAAATTTCTTCCTTCTGATGAAAAGAATTATACTCTTGTTCTGTTTTGGAGTTAGTGTGTGAGTGTTTGTATGTGCAACTGTCCATAAAGTATAAAAAATATGATAGAGCCACAGATTGGTTAATATTTTATAAAGAGAAAACAATCCTGATTCCAGGCATATAACATATTTGGTATATTTTCCTAAGACAATATAATTTGGTCTTTCAGTATTCAGAAAACACTTATTCAATACTAGAAATGTTCCAGTTACTGTCCTAGGAACTGAGGACACAGTACCGAGCATATCACAACACTACTGAAGCTTGTACAATCTATACTATTACCTCAAAAAGCACATAAAGCCTAAATGGCAACCAAATAGCAACGTAGTATACTATATTTCCATGTGGATACTTGATAATGCTCTTGTTAAACAACTCTTTTCAGGTCAAAGGAAAAATACCAACTGAGACAGGTGTGGTAGCACCTGCCTATAATCCCAGCGGCTTGGGAGGCTGAGGCAGGAGGCTTGAGTTGAATGCCAGCATCAGCAACAGTGAGGCGCTAAACAACTCAGTGAGACCCAGTCTCTAAATAAAATACAAAATAGGGCTGGGGATGTGGTCAGTGGTTGAGTGCCCCTGAGTTCAATCCCCAGTATTACAACCCCCCTCCCCAAAAAACCAGACTGAAATCATTAAATATGTTCTTAATGAGGAACAAGGAAAATTCTGTTTAAAAGAGCAAAACTAACATGGAAGAAAATTCAGAGGTTAAAATTTTAGTTTAAAAAACACGAAAAATTTTAAAATTATTCAGAATTTCAAAATGATCAATCAAAATCAACATGGGTGCAGTGACACATACCTGTAACCCCAGTGATTTGGCAGAGTTGGAAGGAGGGTTACAAGCTTGAGGCCAGTCTCAGCAACTAACCAAGGCTCTAAACAACTTTGTGAGACCTTGTCTCTAAATAAATAAATAAAAAGGTCTATGGATGTCACTCAGTGGTTAATAATCACTCCTGGATTCAATCCCCAGTATGGAGAGATAAAACAAAACCAAAAAATAAATCAAAAAAGTCTAAAGAATTCATGACAGAATCATAAATTAATGAGTTAGAAAAAAATAAAATGAATACATTTAGGCATTTGCCATTTTAAATTCAGCTAAATATTTATTTAAAAAACTAAATTAGGGAATCTAAAAGGAGAAAAAAATACAGAAAATACAATAAGAAGAGATATATAATTATGAAAATAGAATGAAAATGTCAGATATACTTTACTTGACCCTATGTAATTTAAAATACAAAGCAGATGACATGAATGGTTTCAGAAACTTAATTAATATTTTAATGTGAAAACAATGGAAGAAAATATATACATTGAAAAAAATCTAGAATAAATAATGGTATCAAATATTTCCCTAGGCCAGGACTGATTCCTCATATGCATGGTTCATTTATATTTAATAGCATATGCTCACTTCAAATTTTAAGATTTTATTAGACCATGCCTACTATCATAATTTGAGAATCTGCTGAAAGATAAAGTTACAAATATGGAAACAAAAATTGAAAATAACATTTGCACAAATTCTACTAATTATTTCTCAAAATCCTATAAATATACCTCATAAACATTTAGAAGAAATAATACAACCCAATATTAATATTGGATTTATTCTATGAACAGAAGTGTGACAATATTTGAAAATGTTTAAATTTATTACATCATACTGAGAGATCACAAGAGGAAAAAAATCACATCAACACTTAGCAATGTTCGAACCAAACCATTAGGATTTAAGTTTAAATAAACATAATTTTTTAAATACTCTTAGTAATTATTTCATATATGCCTATTACATAGACACACATATGTACATACATATATTTCAAACTTAGCTTATAAATGGAGATATTTCTTCAAATTTATGTACTTATAAATACACTAAAAGTATAGACAATGTAATAATGCAATCAATAGAAATTTTAGTTCCAGCTAAAAACTGAAAAAAGTAAAATTAGCTTTGATTATCAGATAATATTAAAGTAGAGGAGGAAATTATATGAGGATCAAATGAAAATTATGGGAAATATTTTTGTGAGATACAAATAAAGCAAATACTCTGGTATTTATAACTGTGTGCATGTTTTCATAATGTATGTGTGTATCACATATAGATTGACATATAAGGATAGATAAATTTAGATGCTTGACATTAATATAGCATTAGAATATACATACATATTCAAGTGAACATGTATGCATGAGCATACACACACACACACACACACACACACACAGGGTTCTCCCTTCCTGATAAAAATAAATCATAACATTATGAAGCAGATCTATGTCACAGCATTAACAATAATAAAACAAATGAGGAAAAACCACTAAAACATTTAAAATTTATATGAAGAAAATATTACAAAGATAGCAGTTTGAAATTGATATCAAATATCACCATGTTGCTTTTCTAAGTTGAAAACATAAAACTGACATGTGATAAAATAAATCAGCAAAATTTTCTATAGATTTTCTGACAGAAAGGAAAAGTTACATGGTTCATAGAAAATATGAAGTTTTCAATTATAAAAGTATAGCATGGTGTGTCAATATTTAAAACATTATAGTATTGAAACATGAACAGAATACAATTCTATAGATTAGAATACAGTAATCACACACACATATATGTATATATGTATGTAATTGCTATGTTATTCAAGTTAGTATTCAAAAACAGTAATATTAAACTGACTTATTAGATGGTATTGAGAACTGTACAACCATTTAAAGATCATATTTTTCTTGCTGTAGGGTACGATAAACACCAAATTGCTAAGGATTTAAGTGTGAAACATGAAGCCATAGAAGTATCAGAAAACATGGTGATATTTTTACAATCATGAAATATATAATGTGTGATTCAATACAGATGCAGTTAAATATACTTGAAACAAGAAAAAGATAGGTAAAAAAAACCAACAGGGAAAATATTTATAATTTGCACCATATAAAAGGGACAATGTTCCCAAATTGTACACAGCAGCTAGAAATCCAGAAACATAAGATCAAAACTACAATTGAACTATATTGGTCAGAAGGCATGAGTAGACAGTAAAGGAAGGAAAAACTTTGGTAAACATGAAAAATGATAAAACAAAACTAAGTTGAAAATGCTAGGTCTCACTTGTCAAAAATAAGGACATACTTTCTCAGATTTTTCTTTTTGTGTTGTGATATACATTGTGCTTATGTTTAAGTAAGCTCATTTTTGTATTTCAGAATCATATTTAAAATGAACTGGTAGTCAAACAGCAATAAGAGAGATATTTGTTGGGGTCCATCCTGTGAGTTATATCTCTAGAGGCTTAAGACACTATGATGAAAAAAGAGAGGAAAGATTAGGCCTTTGAATTCGGGGCTTTATTATAATTAATTTTGGATTTCATCATGTTTACTGAGAATTTTTCTATTAATATTCTTGAATCCATCCTTCTTTTCACAGACTTAGCAAAGTAAAAATGTAAAGAAGCCACTTTCAATTAGTTATCACACATGATGAAATGTTTTGAAAAGCTGAATTTAGTGATGACCTATATGTATTGTTTAATGTTATTCTTCAGTAATCTAGATAGAACAAGAAATGCTATACCTGATTTTTATTCATGATTTTTCTCTCCTCTGCCCTGCTCATTGCTCAGCTTTCCAAATTTGCATTGACAAGAATCAGACAGCTTTCTCAGTGACACATTATGCACCTGACAAAGCTCAATGGAGAGTGATGCTCCTTAATTTTAATGAGCGGCTTTCTTCTTTCCATGGTCTACATATAAATCATGAATTAAGAACGAAGAGGCAACACAGGAATCACAACAAACGCTCCAATTAACTAGTGAAATTTGAATGGAATAAAACATTTACAGGAAACAAGATATTGCAAAGACAAAACTATATATTTATCTCCGCACAAAAGGAAATGATTCAAATTATAAAGTGATCAACATAGAAATATGTTCATTGTATCAAATCCAGAACATACAATCTAGTTTTTTAATCAAAATTGTAAAAAATAATGTATTTATTCAAAATATTTATGGTTATATCTTGGAGAAATTAAGAAACATAGGCGCTAGATTCTGCTAGTTTTACAAAAACAAGAGTTTGATTATTCATATCACTCTTTAATTCCAAAACTTAAATGAATTATGTAGATGTTAGAAACATATAGCTACATCTTTGATGTAATAAATAATTTCCTTCTCCATTACAGTATTTAATCAAAACAGTGTATGGATATTAAAATATAGATGCAATTTATTATTTATAATTAAATAATATGGCATAAGAAAAAAACTGGGTGTGACACAGAAGGGCCAGAGATCTATTCCTTAGCATGTCTTCTATCATGACCCAGCTTTCTGGTAATACATCAGGCTCCAGAGCACACATGCTATTGACTTGAGAGGAATGTAAGTAAGATTATTCACCACTGTTAATTAGCCTACACAAATGAGCATTGCATAAAAAATATGTATAAAAAAAAGCAAGCATGAAAAATGTCTTATCTTTCTTTGCTATGAATGTATGTGTATGTGCTTACTTACAAAAAATATATAATTCTATGTCATTAAGAGAATCTATACATATACAATTTTATGTTACATGTTAGAGAATTTGTTGTCAATTGTGAGTCAATCAAGAATTTTTTTTCAATATTTAAAAAAAAACACTTGCCTAAATTCAAAGAAAACTGTATCCTAATTTAGTGATAATGTGCTAGAAACAATACAATATAAGAACTATCAGGAAAGAAAAAAATGAAGATGTCCTCATTCTTAAAATATTATACAATAGAGCAAATATTAAAAAACTATGAAGCCTTTCAGTTTGATTTTATCTCTATTCTTTCAAATGAGTAAGCATGTTTTAAAAATATGATTACAATTGCTTTTACCTTGTAGATGAGGTGCAACTTCAAAACCTTCAAAGATTGTTCTAATTCAACTTTCAATAACTTTTGAAGATGTCTTGTTGTATTAAAAGAAATGTGCAATAACAACATGGCCAATGTACTTTGTTCCTTGTTTTTATGTAGACTTGTTATGTTAATATCTATTTTAATTGATGTATTAATTTTACACATGAATGGGACTCACTGTAATATTTCCATTCAGGCATACATTATGCCCTGATGGTACTCATCTCTCTTCTTCTACCTTTGCCCTTCAATCTTCACCCCTGGTATTCCTCCTACTCCCTAGTAATAAATATTCAACATTCAGGTGGTGTTTACTTTGTAAGTTTCCACATAAGGGAGGAAATCTAATACTTATCTTTCTGTGTGTGGCCTGTTTCCTGTAACATGAGGTTAAATGATTTTATTGTTCTTTATGACTGGAAAATTCTTCATTGTATATACATAACACATTTTTGTGTTCCATCCATCTGTTTATGAGAATCAAGGTCAAGTCCCCATCTCAGCTATTTTGAATAGGGCCACAATAAACACGGGCACTCAGGTTGCTTCCATGTGCTTAATTCATTTTCTTTGGATATAAAACCAGGGGTCCTATGGGTGGACTCATATGGTAGTTCTACTTTTAGAAACCTCCATATTGTTTTTTCGTAGGGGCTGTTGTAATTTACGTCCCCATAAATGTTATATAAGAGATACTTTCTGTCCACATCTTTGACAACATTTGTCATTGTTTGTTTGTTAGTTATTCATAATAGCTGTTCCACCTTGGGTGAGACAGTACTTCATTGTAGTTTTAATCTGCCTTTCCCTGATTGCTAACTATAGTAGCAGTTTATCATGTATTTATTGGCCATTTGTATTTCTTCTTTAAAACAGTGTATATTCAAATTATTTGCCCATTTTAAAAATTGGACTGCTTGTTTTCTTTGTTGTTACTTTTTAGGCTTTTTTTTTTTTACATTCTGGATATTAATCATCTTTGAGATGAAAAGCTGGCAAGTATTTTCTCCCATTCTGCAGTTTGCCTCGTCACTTTCTTGGTTGATTGCTTTGCTGTACAGAAGTTTTAGTGTAATGTGATACTAGTTTTTACTTTTAGCTTTTGTTTCATATGCTTTTGAAGTCTTATCCAGAAAAAAAAAAAAACATTGTTTCTTCCAATATCTTGAAGTGTTTCTCTCTTTTATTACTCAAAACTTTGTTTTACATATGAATACACTTCCACTGGTTTCTCTCTCAGGCCACTCCCCTGGAAGTCATCAATGATCTCACTAAGTCCTTCTCTTCACCTCAACTTTGTGTGTTCTGGAAAGATTATTCTTCCTGTAAAATCAAAATTCTGCTAAAGCCCTCTATGAGCTTCACTAGGAGAAGAGAGAAGATCAACTTGGGAAAGGAGGATTCAATATCATACTGTTCATCTCTTTCTTTGCAGTGTCCTCAGGGGACCAGAAAGTGCATGAAGATATGATTAAATATCCTTTTAGTAATCTACTTTCAGATCTCTCCTGCCAGCTGAAGCTGGAAATTTCTTCCAAAAAGGATAAAAAATTTGAATATCAAAGGGCTTAAATTGCAAGTATCATATTCAGAAGCATGTTGAACAAGTTTGGAAGATAAATTATTACTGCACTAACAAAAAGTTGTGAATGAAGTCAATAATGTTTGAGTAAGGGTGAATTTGTGGGTTCCTCTCAAAGTATATGAAGTAGCAGAATCAAAAGAACTTAAAAACCAATTAGACATGGAAAGTAAGAGACAAGGTATAATCAAGTAAAATTCATGTTTCTCTCATGAATTATGTTTTAGAACGTTTTAAAGAAGTCAGTCATAAGCATTATTTATTTCAAATGCTTATCTGGTGAGTCCATTTAGTAAATAGTTGCACATAGAGGAATACTGGTAATTCAGTCAAGTATTTCCCAAATATTTATGGAATATCTACTATGTGGTAGGCACAGGTTTTGCTTGGAAAAATAAAATGAAAAGCTAAGTTTTAGGTGTTCTTATATTTAATAAAAGGACAAATAGCCAGGTTTATGTTGGACTTCTCCACAATATAAAACTTGAGAACTTCTAGAAATTTTAGAAGGGAAATGCATGTAAGATCATAGGCATTTTCAGAACCACACAACAACAAAATGTCTATTATATGTATATAATTACTTTTTTAAATATTTAAAATACCCAAGTAATTGAGAAATAATTACAAATAATCATTCTTGTACATTTTACTCAATACTACACTATTAATTATGTCACAATAAAAAAAATATTTTCATTAAAGTCTGTAAATGTAGAACATACACCCTGCTAAGCAGCTAAAAGAACTTCTTGTATGGAGGGGTGAAGGAAACAGCGAGTGAATGGATATGAAAGATGATGCTAGCCAATAGGGTGAAACTGGCCTTGTGTGGAGCAGGAGAAGGGTTACAAAGCACTGTGCACAGTGCCAAGTGTAAAAGAAGAGGTGTAGATGGAGTGCTAAGTAGAGTATAGACCATCCGGGGACATGTAGCCCCCAATTCACTCAGCTGTATTTCAACTTATTATTTTAATGGCCAATAGTCATAGTCACAGATTATAAATGTCAGAAACTATAATGTTGGATTATCCATGAATAAAAGTCTCATTTATATTCATTGCCAATGATTTTTATAGATGAAAACTTCAAAGAAGTTTTTTCTTCATCTTTTTCCAAATTTTCAAATAGTTCTTTTTATGTCCATTTAAAATTATATGTATTACTCTTTAAAATGAAAATAAGAATTTCCCTAAATATTCATTATTTCTCTATATTTAACCGAGCAAGAACATTTGACTGAATGACAGGTGAAAGAGTAGAAATAGTTAATATAACTAAAGTAAGATTTTTATGAACCGATTTAGTAAACTCAAATATTCAAATTAAAATTTAACAACTATAAAGGGACACAAATATATTATTTAACAAGCATCACTTAAAACTATTATCTTTGAAAACATTATTCAACTGATACAGTTTTATTAAAACATCATCTGATGTGATATGCTCATTTTTCTTAATCATTAAAAATATTTTATACTTTTTTCATATCATCCACTCACCTTTTATAGAAGAAATGACATGCATCTTAAGCCTGTACTTTGAAAGATAGCATTGTTATCAATTTAAAATAGTCAGTGTAGTATCAAACGTTTAGTAGAATGTACATATTTGACTTACTGCTTGACATTTTAATACGGAAGACTTTAAAGTTTACTTAATTCAGAAGCCTCAGGTTCATAATGAACAAAGGGAAATCAAAGCAAGACTAAATTATTTTTCTTTATATCTTATTCACAGAACCAATGTGTACATAGATATATTTCCCACACTATTTCCCATTTGCTTGTTCACTTTCACTCATTTGTCTAATATATTTGTTAAAAATGGCTTCACTGTGTCCAGAATAGTTACTCTGAGGGACACTACACCAAAGGAGTTATTGTCTCATCACACTTCTATTCTAGAAGTAGTAGATGACTAAATAATAAATCAGTTCATTCCTATAGTACCGGTTTTTACAAAGAACAAGAAGTCATACAAATGTCAAAAGTCTTATGAGAGACCTAATTAGATAGAGGGGACAACTTTATAAGCAGACTCAGGGAAGACTTCTGTAATTATCATCTTTGTCTTTTCTTGGAGGAAAACTGCCAAGAAGCAAACACCTTGTGAAGACTTAGGGAAAGAACAGTCCATACAAATGCAACAATTTTAAAGAATCCAAGGCAGAGCAGAGCAGGTTCTGTTCAAGTCTAGAAGCTACATGCATGTTACTCAAGCCCATGGATCACGCTTGTGATGAGCTAGGAAGTTTCTGATCACAAAGAACCCTAGATACCTCCTTACAAAGCCAGGACTTCATTCATAAAATCACCTTGTTTCCTCTCTGGAGACTGGATTGTACAGTGACAAAAGTGAAAGCAAGAACAATTAAAACAGTACCTTTCTTCTGCTAACCACACAATAAACTAAATATTCTAGAAATATAAACTTTTGCAAAATAGTAACAAAGAATAGAAAACACTAAATATATTCTGTAATGCCATTATCATTCAGTGTATTCCTATGTCATGGTACTGAGTACTAAATTTTTGATACCTTTGGTTGAGTAGTAGTGAAATTGAGAAAGCCAAAAGATTTATTATAATTTACAAACTAAAAAAAAAAAAAAAAAAAACTTCAAATAAGGCAGAGGCTGATTATGCTCATAATACATTTACATCTATGCAGATGAGAGCAAAATTAATTTTGAAATATATACATACATACATATATATGTATATGTGTATATATGTAAATGAATATATACACATATATGTAATCGTTTTGAATTATAAGCTATATATGGTTATAAATATTATTGTGGATATTACTTATTTTGTAAAGTTAACATTTAAAATACCAAACATATAATGTTGTGTTATATACAAAGAGATGTTGTTCAACAGAACTTTGCAAAATTTGAGGTATGTTTCTTTGTTAGCGAAAGTCCCTATATTATTTGCTCCTAACTTATGCTGTTTTATAACATGATAACCCTGTTTTGCCTTTATGTCATGACTAGAGTATACTTCATGAAGAATTCATGCTCCATTTGATAGCTTTTTTTATTATGTTCTTAATTATTAAAGACTGAGCTTAACCAATGTTATGAGTCATAACTTTGTCATATTACCTAATTTTAGTAAACATTTAAATGCTTACTTTCAGAAGGAGAAAAATCTTGAAACAATTCAGACCTATAGTGAATCTACTAACTCAGAGGATTTTTTAAAATAAAACTATTTTAAAATGTATTTTTGGCCATTTTTAAAGTATTATTTCTCCTAATTTTAAAATTTATAGGTAATAGAGTACTTTGTTTAAGTCGTAAAATCTCAAAGTCTAAATAATTACCAAAGCATAGTTTTTTTTTAATTAATCCAGTTGAAGAACACTTGCTACTCTAGAAGAATTTCAAATTATTGATTAATTCTGATGAAATATATGATTTATCTATTTGGACTTATGATGGAACCAGTAAACCTTCTGTTACTTTCTTACTAAAGATATTTATTGCAAAAACAATTTAATTTATTCTAGAGTAACTCACCAGTTACCAGGGTAGTAACCAAGAGCTCCAAATTTCATGTATCTCATTTACTTGAATGGTCAAAAGTAGTATCCTTCAAATTTCCCTAAGGTTCATAAAATATTTATATTTTTATTTTATTCAGTTACTTTTAGAAAAGTTGATCAAGAGTAAAATTTTCTGATTTCTATTAATATGATTCTAACTGAATTATTACATGCTGCATATATAACAGAAATATATAAGATATCTTAATGAAGACACATTATTTCTAAAAGTGATCCATTTAGTCAGCTTCATCTTTTTAAAAATATATTAAAACAAATTCCATGAGAAAGCCAGTTAGACATCTATAACCTTGTTATCAAACCATCAATAATTCTTAGTATATAAATTTTAACATAATGTAGATCCTTTCCCTAATTGTCATAATCATTGAATAAGTAATTTTTCATTCTTTAAATAAAAGGTATGGAATTTATCTTGTCATTTTTACTTTCCTGCCCTTCTCCTACATCTCATTTCTCATCTCTTATGTATAGAGTTTTGTATAATTATTATCAATGATTAATTATTGCATCATGGTAATCATTAGATAATTTAAGTTTAATTTTGATATTTTCATTCAGTATTTTAATCATGAATACACATTTAAGCTTAAGTTTTAAGTATAAACTGTTTCAATGTGTATTCCCTTTATAATAAAATTTGCATGGTTTTTCTTATGGGTTCTGATATATAAATATACTCTATGTATATACACATATACATACATGCATATATTTGAATGATACAAATTAGCTACAAGAATAAATGCTTTTTATTTGCAAAGCATGATACTGAATATTTCAGAACTATTTTCTCGTGGGACAACTCTTTGGAGTAGGCATAACAGCTCCATGTTCCAGAGAAGAAAACTGATGCTTACTGAAATTAATTGGCTTCTCTAAGTAAACATAGCTGTAAATACTTAAATTTCACTTTAAACCTGGATTTATTTATTACCAGATGCCACATTTGGCTTTTGAAGTGAATATTATCTTCTAGATTGTTCTTTTTGTTTTTTATTTCCGATCTTAAGCTTTTTCATTTCTCTTTTTACTCCCACTGTTTTCCCCATCCTTCCCACACATTCATGATATGAACACCATGTGAGTGGAGAATCAAAGGGAAACATTTCTAAACCCAATCTGCAAAAATGATGAGTGTTCAAAAATTTATTGCTTTGAAAAAATTTTTAATGAGTAAGATTGTAAAAGGAATAAAGACCAATTTACCACTCCATGGACCAGATTTTTATGTTTAATTAGATTACATATTTTTTGTGATATTTGTTATAATTTCTTTCCTGAAAATGAAGCTCAATAGGAATTTGTAGATTGTAGTATTTTCTATCAAAATCTACAAGCACTTATTATTTAGTAAGTGTAAATACTTCATATTTTGGGGACCTTTTATTATTTTTTTGTCCCTCCAGATTTTTTTAATATTTGTGATTAAATGTGGTATGCTATACAGACCCTAGCATAAGAATTTTAATTTTAATTTTCAAATATCTGCACAAAAAAGGCATAATTTTACATGGAATTACAAGCAATATCTTAATTCTCTTTTTGTGTATTTTGTACAGTTACTTTTTTTTTACTTTTGTTTCTGACAAACATCATTTTAAAAATAATTCCATTCCTCCTTTGTAAATGTAGGATTACTGCATTGGTTTCTTCATTACTGGTTTCTGTGTGTTGAAATACAACCCACTAAGAAACATGTCAAAGTCATATCTCCCAGGACTTCAGAATATGTCCTTCAAATATGATCTTTAAAGAGGTCAAAGGACTTCAGTTTCCAATCATCACCTTTCTTCACCTTCTGCTTATGATACAATAGGTTAGGAAGAAGATAATGACTGTCATGAATCCAGTCTCTTCAGATAGCAGTAGCCCAGAGCTAGTTTTCTTTGTACACAGTTCTATTTTTATAAATCCAACAAAATCATATTTATATAAGCTTAGTGTAACTAAAGACAAATTTAGTTCCTTTGTGGATTTCAAGGGTAAACCTTAGAGTAGTAGTTGCCATGTAAACAGAGAATTGCTAACCTTGGAAACAAATAATTACTAATGTAGTTTAATTTACATCAGACATAAAATATAGTACACTGAAAACTTTGAGACAGTTATATACAGCCTTTTGTTCATCTGCAAAAATTGTTATAAACATGAAACACTGAAGTTTAAGTCCTTTTATAGAAATCTATAAACATAAGGAACTTTGAATTTTCATAAAAATGAGACATGTCAAATATAACTGCATAAGGGATAAATACCTTTATAAATAGCACAGAGGGATAGAATTGTAAGCTCAGAATTCCTTTGGAAAATTCAATATTTTCTTTCTGTGAAATTGGTGAAATAATTCCTTATGATATCTTTAAATGTGTATTATAGGCCTTCATAGTGATCACTGATATTTGTAAGGTGCTTTATAATTCTGGTAGTAATATTCAGTATATGAATTATAAAACTTTTGATTTTACTTGTGTTCTGATCATTACAGAGTTCAAAATAATTTAAATGTATATTCTCATTTCACATATATAATACTAAATAATTAATACCTTTATTTATTCATTTTTATATGTTGCTGAGGCTTGAACCCAGTTCCTCACACATGTTAGGCAAGCACTTACCACTGAGCTACAACTCCAGCTTTTAAGTACTATTTTTAAGTAATGTTATATGTTTATATACAATTACAGTAGAAATATTCTTATATTGAAATATATAAATGGGTTGGGGTTGTAGGTTAGTGATAGAGAAATTGCCTACCACATGTGAGGCACTGGGTTCTATCCTCAGCATATAAAAATAAATAAATAAAATAAAAGTACTGTGTCATCTACAACTAAAATTAAATAAATAAATATAGATATATGTGTGTGTGTGTATATATATATATATATACACACACACACACACAATATTAGAGCAAAACTATCTATTATTTATACTTTTATATTTAAATATATATAAAAATAAAAATATAAGTATAATATAAAAGTACAAATAGTAGATTATTAAATGTTTATTTTCCAATGTACATTGATTGCTTTATATGAAAGTTAAAACTTATCATTGAGTCTACATGTTTTTAGTAGAAGACTCATTAAAGACACTCAGTTTTTAATAAAATTCAATAATATTAATATAAAAGTAAAAAATAAACACAGAATCACTGAATCCTGTGCTTCTAATATACATAGACTAGAAAAATATGGAGTTGACATAAAATTGTTCTTCACTTTATTTTATTTTTTTTAAAGAGAGAATGATGGAGAGAGAGAGAGAGAATTTTTCAATATTTATTTTTTAGTTATCGGCGGACACAACATCGTTTTTTGTATGTGGTGCTGAGGATCGAACCCGGGCCGCACGCATGCCAGGTGAGCGCACTACCGCCTGAGCCACATCCCCAGCCCCGTTCTTCACTTTATTTTAACAATAAAAACTTTCCCTTTTCCCTATTTCACCATGTTATCTATGTATTTCTCTTTTTTGTACCAATAAAATAACCATTGAACATTGAAATCACTTATTCCATCACCAGGATTATATTTTGGACCCCAAAGCCAGACATTTCCTTCCACAATAAGGCTCAACCTTGTAAAGTTTTATATATATAAATTTGTTAAGTGTTAGTACTGCATATTTTGTGGACCTTTTATTATTTGTTGTCCCTCCAGACTTTTTAAATATTTGTTATTAAATTATATAATTTAAATTATATAATTTAATTTAAATTATATATATATAAATTTATATATGATATATAATATATATATATATATATAATTTAAAACTGAAGCATGTGTTTCTTAGTTGATGCAAAATAAAATGTTCAAACATACACTATTGAACACTGATGATTTTTAAAGTATTTTAAAATACTAATTTTGTCTAATAAATTTCAATTTTTTTTTTTGAGAGAGAGAGAGAGAGACAGAATTTTTTTAATCTTTATTTTTTAGTTTTTGGCAGACAGAACATCTTTGTTTGTATGTGGTGTTGAGGATCGAACCCGGACCACACGCATGCCAGGCGAGCAAACTACCTCTTGAGCCACATCCCCAGCCCTCATATTTTTTGATACTTAAGATTTTCTCCCCCCAAAATAAAGTATTTGTCTTACATGAGGTGCTTAAATATTTAGCAGGGCTAGACAGGATAAGAAAATACATATATAGGCATCCATCTTATAAGAGCAGTTACTCCACCATACATACAACCTAAGGAGGCTGGAAGTCTTTAGACACCTTAGGCAATAAGGATGCAATCACAAAAATAAATTCAATTATTACAAAGTTTGATCAGTGCATACTGGTCCTTCCACAAGTAAACTGATCCATTCATTGATATTTCATGTCACTTTGAAAAGCATGTTTACAGGTCTCTTAGACAAACCAAGTGAAATATTTCAATAGTGTTCAAGAAAGCGTTGAAGTGTTTAACTGTGATAATATCTGGAAAGCATGCTTATGTAAGGTAACATTTATCTAGTAACTTTCAGGGATGACTCCTATTGAGAAATTCATTGTAATCAAAAATACAATAGAAACTATGAAAACAGAAAAGACAATATTTAATATTACAATGAATTCAGATCACAGAATAAAAAATATTTAAGGAAATACAAGATAACTGTACTGGAAAAGAAGGAAACAAAGACACATTATTTCTTTTTTTTTCTTTCTTTCTTTCATTTTTTTTTTTTTTTTGCTGTGGAAACAACATTGGATAATGAGTGATTTATAAAAAGCACAGCTTTATTTGGCCCCTGTTTCTGGATCCTGGGAAGTACAGGAGCTTTGCACCATCATCTGGAAGGGGTCTTTTGCTATGCTACCCCCAGGATGAAGGGGTAATGGCAAGGGAGCTAGTGAGAACAAGAGAAAGCGTTTCCACTTTTTGAACAAGTACATTCTCACAATAATTATACTCCCATGATGATAGTAACCCACTCATCAGGGAGGAGGCCTCACAATCTAGTCACACATCCCAATAAAATCAGAAGTGAATCAAAGAAAGTATGGGGTGCACATTCAAAACCACACTTTTTTCACTTTAGTGAAAAAAAAGAAAAAAAAGGGCATTTAAAGAAGGAAATATTTTTATATTTTTAAAAATATATATTTGAGTAAATTCCCCAGAAATACCAATGAAGTGTTAACAAATGCAGACTTAAATTGAAGGAGCCAGGTGTTAGTAAATGTAAGCCCAAGCAGGAAAATCTTGCTATGGGTAGTGTGATAGAATTAAAAAATAAAAGTGTTAAGGATTCTATGAACTTCATTATCTCTTTTCTAGGTATCTCTAAATTTTCTGTTTCTGCTTTATTCTGAACTTCATATCCTTGAATTTATTTTTTTCCCTTTCTACCTCCTTCATTCTTCAAGCTTCCTACCTCTTTCACTCTTTTACATTACTTTAATCTCTATACTGCTAGTGTTCTTTAACATTACACATTTCTGGTGAACACCTCTCTGTTTTTCTTCTTCTGCACGCAAGTGAAGAACTGCTAGAGAAATCATTCCAAAGTAAGCATAAAAGCAGGTAAATGTCAACATTGATTTATGGCTATTAAAGGATCTTCGATTTGGATTGCTAATACCATTCTCTTTCTTCTCCACCCTTTTTTTACCTACTACTCCCCCCCCCAATTTACTTTCTTTCCTCTTTCCTCAAAGTATGGATGACTTCAATTGCTACTTTATAAAAAAAAAAATCTAAGTACTCTCATATAGAAACTCCCATGATTAGTTGTCTCCCAAACTATAGCTTTGTATGCATTGTCATCCTCTCTTCTGCCTTTGGTTTCTATGGAGCAAGGTAGTTTTCCTCCTTATCTCTTCAATTAGTTATTTTAATTCTCTAAATTTTGTTCTAATTTTTATCCTCAGAAACTAACCTTTATTCACGTGTATAAATTTTCACTTCACTTTTGAAACATCAAACCTTCTTACTTTAATAAATCCTTCTAATATCTATCTACGTTCTCTAATCTCTATTCAGATTAAAATGTAATTTTGTCTTTGAGTTCTAACTCAAAGCTTATGACCTATAAGATTATTGCTGTTACCTCCTTTAGATACTTTACAGTAACACTAACATCAATGAACAGGTGGAAGCCATTTGTTGCATTTTTTTCTGGACAACCCTGATTTTGAAAATTGTCTTTTTCTTTGTTATTGCCTTTTCCTGTGAATAGTTTTCCTTATTGACTTGCTATCCAAGGCATAAATTTTATTGTCATTTTTGAGTCATCTCACATCTTTGCTTCCTGGATTTGTTAGTTCAGTCTACTAATTGATCTTTCTTCATCCAGTATCATCCAGATTAGTGTAGTCTTCAGTGTTAACTACATATATGAATTCTTTTTTTAAAAAAAATTATCATCTTATATGCTACATAAAAGCCTTTAAATGAGTTCTACTTCTCTGCATTGAAAAATTCAAATTCCTAATTGACCATCCCCATTTCAGCATTCTGACAGATTTGTTTGCAGGTCTCTCAAAATTTCTTGGGTTTGTAAAATATGCCAATCAAACTCTCACTACCTGGCATATTCAAACTCTATTTCTTCAACCCACTTCCAACCTTTGCCATACCATATTTAGAACTAGTAATCTAGTTAACTCATACTTTCATTCCTTAGCATGCTCTCATTACTTCAAGGTCGACCACATGCCCATCAAGAGCTAACATGTAGATCATAGCCAACTTTTTCTTCTATCAGACGCCGTGTCTCTGATTTAATATCAAGCTCCGTGATCCATTTTGAGTTAACTTTTGTGCATGGCGAGAGAAAGGGATTCAGTTTCATTTTGATGCAAATGGATTTCCAGTTTTCCCAGCACCATTTGTTGAAGATGCTATCCTTCCTCCATTGCATGCTTTTAGCCCCTTTATCAAATATAAAATAGTTGTAGTTTTGTGGATTGGTTACTGTGTCCTCTATTCTGTACCATTGGTCCACCCGCCTGTTTTGGTACCAGTACCATGCTGTTTTTGTTACTATTGCTCTGTAGTATAGTTTGAAGTCTGGTATTGCTATACCACCTGATTCACACTTCCTGCTTAGCATTGTTTTTGCTATTCTGGATCTTTTATTATTCCATATGAATTTCATGATTGTTTTATCTATTTCTACAAGAAAAGTTGGCTATGATCTACATACTGTGGGGTCGGGCTCCAAATTCCTCAATAGGACACCCATAGCACAAGAGTTAACAACTAGAATCAACAAATGGGACTTACTCAAACTAAAAAGTTTTTTCTCAGCAAAAGAAACAATAAGAGAGGTAAACAGGGAGCTTACATCCTGGGAACAAATCCTTACTCCACACACTTCAGATAGAGCCCTAATATCCAGAGTATTCAAAGAACTCAAAAAATTAGACAATAAGATAACAAATAACCCAATCAACAAATGGGCCAAGGACCTGAACAGACACTTCTCAGAGGAGGACATACAATCAATCAACAAGTACATGAAAAAATGCTCACCATCGCTAGCAGTCAGAGAAATGCAAATCAAAACCACCCTAAGATACCATCTCACTCCAGTAAGATTGGCAGACATTATGAAGTCCAACAAGAACAAGTGCTGGAGAGGATGCGGGGAAAAGGGTACACTTGTTCATTGTTGGTGGGACTGCAAATTGGTGAAAGCCAATTTGGAAAGCAGTATGGAGATTTCTTGCAAAGCTGGGAATGGAACCATCATTTGACCCAGCTATTCCCCTTCTGGGTCTATTCCCTAAAGACCTAATAAGAGCATGCTACAGGGACACTGCTACATCGATGTTCATAGCAGCACAATTCACGATAGCAAGATTGTGGAACCAACCTAGATGCCCTTCAATAGATGAATGGATAAAAAAATGTGACATTTATACACAATGGAGTATTACTCTGCATTAAGAAATGACAAAATCATAGAATTTGGAGGGAAATGGATGGCATTAGAGCAGATTATGCTAAGCGAAGCTAGCCAATCCTTAAAAAACAAATGCCAAATGACTGCTTTGATATAAGGGGAGTAACCAAGGACAGGGTAGGGACGAAGAGCTTGAGAAGAAGATTAACATTAAACAGGGATGAGAGGTGGGAGGGAAAGGGAGTGAGAAGGGAAATCGCATGGAAATGGAAGGTAATCCTCAGGGTTTTACAAAATTACATATAAGAGGAAATGAGGGGTAAGAGAAGAATAATACAAGTGGAAGAAATGATTTACAGTAGAGGGGGTAGAGAGAGAAATGGGGAGGGGAGGGGAGGGGAGGGGAGGGGAGGGGGGATAGTAGAGAATAGGATAGACAGCAGAATACATCAGACACTAGAATGGCAATATGTAACTGATGTGATACAGCAATCTGTATATGGGGTAAAAATGGGAGTTCATAACCCACTTGAATCAAACTGTGAAATATGATATATTAAGAACTATGTAATATTTTGAACGACCAACAATAAAAAAAAGAAAACTAAAAAAAAAGAGCTAACATGTAAACTATAATTTTATGTCATACAGTTTCTTAAATATTTTGTTAGATTCCATGCTCATTTTCTGGTAAGCTGATGTTTCTAACCTTACTTTCAACCATTAAAGACAGTTCCCTGAGCAGGTGAGGAAATTAAGTGCCATTCCTGATATCTAATTTCTCTTCCTGCTGTTTTTGAAGCATATTTTCTCAATCATTCTGACTCCTACACCTGCTGCTGGTATAGCAAGTGCTCTTATGCATCAAGGCAATTGTAAACTGATTAAGGACTTTCTCTCCGATGAGTAATAATAAGTTGGATCATCTTTGAGAAACAACAGAGATAAATATAAACAGAATGTCTCCCCCTCAGTGAATCAGTTAAGAGGAGTGCTGCTGTGCTTCTGCCTCATTCAACATGAAGGTTACAGCGGACTTGTCAGCTTATACCTAGTAATGAGAAAAACGGCTTTCTTCCTTTTTTCTTGAAGAGATGTCTATGACAAACATTTAATGCAGACACCTTTGCATTAAAATATGTCTGCTGATGAGTCTACAGTTGTTACCACAATATACAAATTGACCTTTTTTATTTTTTTAAATCATAGCATACTTTCATATGACTATTGTTAATTTTACCCTGTATTCTCTTATTGACAGTAACAAAGTCTTTTATTCTTATCAAATATATTAATCCATTTCAGTTCTAATGTATTCTTTTCTTTAAGTTGGTAGAATATACTCTTCCAAAGTAGTTGTTTCTTATTTCTAGTGATAACTATCATTTAGGAAATCTCTTTAACCTTCAGAGTTGTGTAGAAAATTTTTATGTATCACTTATATTTTCCCTATTTTACTTCAAAATGATCTTGAAATGTTCACATGGAGGGTAGACTGCAGTTCAGCTATTATAATTCAGGCAAAATGTGACTAGGAATACAGCTTTCAAATTTATACTACCTGATGGTTAATATATCATCAAATTTCATCATATATTTCATGCGTGGAAATCACAGAGGCAATTTAAAAGAGAAATATTTTCTCTAGAAATTTAGTGTTTTATTTTGTTGAAAGGTGAAAAATGTAGTTGGATTTTTATTCTGAATCAAAAGATTTAAATCTATAATGTGTATACCCTCAAATTAAATATACTGTTATCATTACTAAAGTAATTGTAATTATTTCAAAAACTACAAAATGTTATATTGCAATAAAACATGTTCTTTCTCAGAAATAACAGGAGACTTGCTATAGAATGAACCTTCCATAACAGGGCAAGTGGTCTTTAGAAGTGTTAAAATAGATGACAAGTCTTAGACAAAAACTGAAGAAGAGAAAATTCCACTGTATGGAAAAGTTATCATGAGAGGGAACTCAAGAAATACAAATATTAACTTTTCTTGCAGAAGAAAATGGTATTCAGAATACGTATGTTGTATGATAAAAGCAGATAGTTTCACATTGAAGAATGTGGTATCATTTTTATTTTTAAAGTCTGTTCTTAAGCAAAATTTTTAAAATTTAAATGATTGCATTTCTAACTTGACTATTTCTATGCATTTTCTCATACTATTAAAAGCAAAGTTTACATTTATAAACCAGCTAGCCACTATTTCCTGAAATTATAACAAATAAAAATTATAGATTTTATATATTTTTTTGATTTACAATTTTCTTGAGTTAAAACATTTTTTGCTTATCATGAAATGTAATATCATCCTTGTTTTTATATCTCCAGTTTTGTACATTTTTATATTATTTCTAAACCAAATTTTAATAAATCTTCTACCCATATCTTTTAGTGAATCTATTTTTAACAAACAGCTTAGATATTCAGTGGACCCTTCTTATAAAGTGAGAAAATGCAAAACTTTTAATACTGTTGACTTATTCTTATTTTGATTTTTATTATATTTGGAATTGTCCATAGGACACTTGCTCTTTTGATTTGTAGTATTGTTATATATGTATATACTTACATATGTTATATAATTATACATACATATGTATACATATGAATCACATATTTTCCTATCTGATTGTGAGCACACTTATTGAAAATACACAGTTAACTTTCATGGTTTTATTTAGTACTACATAGTGGTAACAAAATATTTTGTGAATGAGCAAACTAACATTTGCTTGTGTCAAATTCTCTCTCTCTCTCTCTCTCTCTCTCTCTCTCTCTCTCTCTCTCTCTCTCTCTCCTTCTCTCTTTAGCTTTACTTTCCTCTATTTCTATCCCTATCTCTCCCTCCTACCCTCTCTCCATTCCTTCCTCCATCTCATGTAGATGCTTCTAAGTGTATACTCTGTCCATTTCCTGTTAAAAGGAAATCATAATATTTCATTTTATTGATCCCTTAAAGGGTTTTCTCTAATGTATTCAATCTAACCAAAGTTAAAATGAGTTTAAGATTGTCACTATTTTTTTTATTTGAACAAATATCTGTATATTTTCATTAGGTCTCAATCTAAAGACTGGCACAAATCCAAACACACCTTGCTTCCAGGACACTTATATGTCAATATAGAAATACGTAATTTATGTGAAAATAAATTTTGAAACATTTTTAACTAAAGACACAATCTACAATTTCTAAAATTTATGAAGATAAGGGTGACTGGATCTACAAAGCAATCATATTTGATGGAAGCTCTGTCTTAAAATTTGTTTATTTTTCAGTTCAAGGTATGGTGTAATAACAACAACTTAAAATTTCAGTGACTTACAACTATTCTTGATTTATCTTTCACATCAAAATTGGTATAGAGTTTTAGTATAAATCCAAATCCAATATAAACACATTTTTACAAAATTTGATAATGTCAGGTTTATTCTGTAATTATATGGAGATGCAGAAACCTTACAATTGTCAAAACCAACATTAGAAAAAAACCTATACTAACAGACTTTCACTTATTAATTTCAAACATTTTTAAAGATTAAAACAATGTAAATACTGTGATATTGCCATAAATATTGACAAAATATATGTGAAGCAAAAGAAATAATACATAAAAATGAGCACATTGGTTTGGACATATAATGACATAACCTCATATTTTAACAAGTGGTACTGAGGCAATTTGATGAGAAAGAAAAATTCTCAAATGAAATGAGAAAATATATGAAAAATAGATTAATTCATCTCATAGAACGAACATTGTATGAAATTAATACTACATAGATCTTACATCTAAAAAGTCACAATTTAATATTTCAGAAAGAAACATATAAACATGTTTCCCAACTTTATGGTAAACACTATTTCTAACAAAGGGCACAATCTGCAAATTTTGGTAAATTATATTTTATCAATATTTAAAATTTCTTCTCGTTCTAAATGATATTAAGATCTGTGTGTTCCTTATATATAATTTTTAGCTCAATAAAAATAGAAATTCTCAATAGATATTTAAAATAAATAACCCATAGAACATTCATCCATAATGTTGGTACAGCATCATCATATTATCATTGAATCACAGTACTTAGCAATAGAATACAAAAAGGAATAAAATAATGTGCACAAGGACAGCAACCAAAGCCTTTGGGAACATGTAGCCAAGCAGGGGCACAGTAAATAGATCTGTGTAATGAGGGCAAGATTAAAGGCTTCAGCCTACACCCTATAGAATTTTACAGAATAGAGATCTGAACTCTTGAAAGAAAGAGAGATGAAAATAATTGCTTCATAGCACAAGTGTTCTTCAAGCACCAAAATCTTTTAAATTTAACAGTATGTTTGCTCACCACATTTAAAATTTTCATCATGTGGAAACCCATTTATTGGACATAATGTATAGTTAAGTGTTTGGTTCAGTTTGTCATATTTTTCTTTATAAAAAGCAATATTTAATATACTGACTTTTGGATTAAAATGCATTGAAAATTTATAATGTCTTTTTAACACATTACTGTATTTGGAATCTATTTGTAGAGGAATTTGAAGTATATATTTGAACAGCTGTTAGTTGAAATAAAAGTACTCATTTTTACACTAGAATTCAATTTCATGCAATGCTTAAAACACTCTTAGCACTTTTTTTTAAATAAGAGAAAGGCAAATTGCATAAAAATATTATGTGGCTTTAACTTTTACATATTTTTCCAAGTTTGACATTTTTAATGAAAATAGTTTTGAAAAAGCTTCAAAGTGAAAATCTGAGAAATATTTGAAAAAAAATACAACAAATAATGGAAAAGATTCTGGTATGACAATTGTCACTTCTTAATTTGAACATAAAGAGCCTTATATAATACTTGACTTTCTACTTTCTATAATTTATGGTAATTTCTATGTATTTTCACCTAACCTCTCTCATATTAAAGATACTTTAAATATTGCTTCATTTACAATAGATGCACTCAATGTGCACCATGAAAATAATACTCACAATTGGTCATCTGCTTTGGATAGTCATTTTATTCCCAAACAACCATTGACAAAAATTTATGTAAAATAGAGGATTTCACCACACCCAGGATGGTGGGACCCTGTATCTTTGATCTCATGTGCTTACACCAGCAGGTTCCACTTGGATTCCAGCTCGGGGTATGAGACCTATCAATTATGAGTTGGCATCAGGGACTTCACAACCTGACACTCAAGTTTCATTTGACCCTGGATGAAGAGGACTCCACCAAACAATAAGAGAATCACTCTCCTCAAAAGAGAAGGAACACTACAACAGGGTTCTGAGATACTCAACCTCAATGACTTGGGGAGATAAATCATTAACAGCTTCCGATCAACAGCTGTTGCCTCAAAAGAGGTTAATACACACTCTGGAAAATTTGGTTATTTATTTGCTAAACCTAGACAAAACTCTGTAAATATTTTGATCTTTATGATAATGATGTTCTGCTATTGTACCCCAGCCATGGAAAATTCAGTAGAGTCAGACTCCTTAACTTCTAGAACCCATTATAATATCTGGGTTCACTTGGTTGAAATTGTTAACTTGTCTGAGATTTGTATCCCCCAGGATATTGATATGGGAAATATATTGTGCTCATGTCTTTTTCCTGTGTGCTGTCCTGCACTCAAAATTACAAATGATTATGTTCTTTAAAGGAGGCATCCAAAAACCTATATCCTATGAAGATTCTTATAATTGAGAAAATACTCAGTATGTTAAACCTTCTAATACTATGATGTTACTTACTCCCACTGTTGCTATAAGTACTTGTGCTGAAATTTAAGGCTGTGTAAATAGATGTGTTTCTTCAGGGTGATCCTTGTTTAATTGTACTAAGGTGGAGCTCATTGTATATGGAAATGGTTATATTCTCTAACCACCAGGATGGTTCTTTTCTTGTGGAACATATACTTTTAATTATATATCTGATAATATGTCTCATGGTACTCATTGTTATCTTAGCAGACTAACTCTATTCCTCACAGTGTTTAATAGACCACCTTCCTGCACAACATATACATAAAGGGTCTATTTCCCTCGATGAAAACTGTGATGATTCAGTAAACCTTCTCTCTAAGGTAGAATTTGAAGCTTTGGCATATTCCTTAGTGGGTATCCTTGGATTAGCTGTCAGGGCATACAGAACAACTATGAAACTGGCCTGTGTTATGGTAAAAAATATTAATAAAACCCCTATGGCAATTAGTATGCTTAATGAAGAACAAAAAAAAATAACATCAAGCCATTCTTGACAATTGTGCTGCAATTGATTATTATTACATCATAAAGTCTGTCAGAAGCTTAATAATATGTGTTGCTTTAATTTAAGTGATAATAGTAATTCTATTTCAAAGGAGTCAGATTACCTTAAAGAAATCATTAAAAAGATTCACAAGATTATGGAAGTTCAGATTTATTGGATTGGCTCACTTCGTGGTTACCCAATTTTACTTGGATTAAACAATTTTTATAGTGGATGTCTACTAATATCGGGATTATGTTGTGCTTGCTGTTGTCAACACCTACTCTATTTTTTGCCTCCAATATTAAAGAGAAACAGATATTATTCATCCAAAAGTCCATACATAACAAAAGAGGGGACTTGTAGGTTTTCCAATCCTGGAAATGTACAGGGAAGCATTCATCTGGTGAGCAAACGCTAGGGGTGACTGGCACTCTGTTTCCCATAGTTGGAATGCTTGGCAGTTTCTCCTTGAAGCTAGTAAGATGACTCAAACAGGTTCAGTATCTAGTTGCTATTGTGATGTCCTTCATGAAAAGGCTCTGTGCTAGAGTCTGATCAACTTCAGCCTTGATTACAGGCATGGTGCTCCTGGGAGTAAAGGAACTTACTTGCTAGATAAATACAATGTTTCTTTAAGCTCCAGTGCCCTTGTATCTCCCCATCTAATAGTAATTTCAGACAATGAACCTTCTTGAAAGCTGCACAAAACTTCTAACATTGCATATTATAACTGTAGAATATAAGTGCAGAATAAGCAGTCTTAAAGATACTATAAGCAATACTGTAGTTATAGCACTAATGACCTAATGTAACCTATTGATATAAATAAACATGGCTGCTTGAAAGGGCAGCCACTCTTTTTTCCTGCCTCTGTATCTTTTCTTTGTGTCTCTTTTTATTTTCATTACATTTTCATTTATAATTGTGTGTTGAGTTCCTTGAGAAGATGTTGTAAAATCATTTAACTCTTCTCATTTTCTTTTGTGGTATATTACTTTAATCATGATATTTTAAAAACTAGAAAAAAAAATAAACATAAAATAACTATTACAGATACTTTAGGTTAAAGTTGATATTTAGCCATTATACAATTAGATCATTCATCCAATTAATGACATAGTTTTTTTCAGATTTTTAAGACCTCATTCCTTGAGTTTCTTGTAATTAAATTTTCAAACATTACAACACATATATCCATTGTAGCTGGTGATGTTAATTCTCTTTAAATTTTGTGAAGATGTTATTTCGCTTTAAAACTTGTGAAGATAAAATTAATTTGGGGCATCAATTCCCCCATAAGAACATTAACTAATCAATAGTTGTTGGGATGGAATATTTTTTTCTATAACTAAACTCTATGAATGAGTAAATAACTCAATATTTATCCAAGATTTATAACCTGGCATATAACAATTATTTTTTATATAGTTATATTGTTAAAAAAATAGTGTGCATTTTAGACAAAAAGTTTAAATCTTAGGCTATTTGGAGAACATGTATTTTTTCTAATTATTTTGTAATTAATTTTGGAAAGCTCAAAGATATTTAGAACACCTATAGCATGAATTGAAGAAAAAATAGCTCCACAATAGTAATGTTGTAAAATGCAAATGATGGAGGGCATGTTTGTATCTGAGAAAAAGCATGAGTTAATCATATAATCATACAATTGCTTGTGTATGTAATGAATGTATTTCTATATATGTGTGTGTGTATGTATGAGAGGCTATAAATTTAAAATGATGTTAAATCAGGTGTACCACATAAAATTTATTATGAAAGAAAAATAATAAAACAAACTGTAGAAAATAAAATAAAAATAATATCTTATAATTAAAGAGGTAAATATGATAACATACACTCGGATTGAAAATAGATTCTGCTAAAGATTCTGTTTTTATAAATGTTTGTGTAAGGAAGAGCTTGGATTATGAAAACTGTATTCCTCTGGAATAGAATAAATTTTTCTTTTCTTTTCCAGTATAATAAAGAGAATGTCACCCTTCTGGGCAAATGTTAGGTAGATCTTCTTGCCCAAGTCAAAGGTTAGGCAGACTGACTATGAAATATTCAAGTTCCCTAAGTATGAGGTTCATTATCTGCAACATAAAGCCACTTCATGCATAATCCTTTCTTAAGAGACATTTTTGTGAACACAAAGCTTATTTTTCTTACTCTGTTGTTGGTAATCATGTCCTTTATCTCTGACATGGTGGTTTTCTGTCTTCTGCCAGCATCCATAAAATTGTGACAGTCTACCTTCTGAGGTTTTGAGTAGAGATTTGATAGATTTTGAAGGACATGGGTAGCTAACTGAAAAATGTTTTTTTGAAAGAGAACATATAAGAGCCCCAAGGGCTAATAGAAGATGGTATAAACCATTGCTTGTCTTGCCTAATTCTTAAATGAAAAAGCCGAGCTACTCTTTCCTAATTCTTGAGTAAAAAA
The DNA here is from genome assembly GCF_964194105.1 of Spermophilus citellus. Taxonomy (NCBI): domain Eukaryota; kingdom Metazoa; phylum Chordata; class Mammalia; order Rodentia; family Sciuridae; genus Spermophilus; species Spermophilus citellus. Next base: position 257,734,900 of record NC_138182.1, read on the forward strand.
GTAGAGATAAAAGTTTACAACCAACACACTGTAAATAAATAGGTAGAGGCTGCATATTGGAAAGTATTATTAAATATTGCATTGATTGTTGTTTCATTTCTTTCTGATGGGGTAGTGTGGAATGGATAATGTTAGAAGTGCACGTTGGATCCAGACACAGGGGTGCGTGCTTGAAATCCCACCTATCATCTCAGGAGACAGAAGAAAATGGATCACAAGTTTGAGGCCATCTTGAACAATTTAGGGATACCCTGCCTTAAAATAAAATTAAGAAAAATAATGCAGATGTAGCTCAGTGGTAGAGCACTTGCTTAGCATGTGCAAGTCTCTGGTTTCCTTTCCCTGTAAAACATAGAACTCCCTGTGTCGTGACACGCAACTAAATCAGTCAGAGTTACTCCAGGTGAATTTGGGCTGACTAAATAAAGACACAGACACAGAAAGTACCTTTTTCTTTGGATTCAGTGATGGCTCCTCAGCCACAGCTCCCACATGGAAGGCAAGGGAGGCAGACAAAAGAGGAAGGAGCACATTCAGAAGCCCTTTTATTGAAGGAAAGACACTCCAGAAAGTTTCACCCCAAAAGAGGCAAGGAGTCAGGTTTCAGGGGGTTGATTCTAGCTTCTTGATGTCTTGCAGTCAGCAGATTGACTGACATCTTGGAAGGCCACTCCCATCTCATGTGCTGAGTGGGGATCTTAGGCAGAGCAAGTGAAAAGGACACATATGTCACCAGCTCAAACAGAGAGGCAATGACCGTCCATTCCACTCATGTACTCATGCTCCTAGTTCTCACACACACACACACACACACACACACACACACACACACAAATACAAGCTTCCTAGGAGCTAAACCAAGAAGGGGCTGGTTTTTAAATGGATCATAGCTGCAAAAAGTACTTGGACCAAAGCTTTAGAATCTCATTTATTGACTCCATGTTGGTATCTTATGGCAATTGAATGTAAACTTGAGGGCTTTACTGTTTACTCTTGGTAGGAGTCCACAGTTTCTAGAACACTTCTTTCCTTTCTGTAATCCACCTTGTGCAGTGGAGAAGAAAATGAGAGTCCTACAATTCCACTGAGTTTGGCATATTCACCCGGGGGGAGTCTGGTGTGATATTAGTTGTGAAAATATTTTTATCATTTGAAAAGACTGTTGTTTTAATTCCATATATTAGTATGTGATACAAGATATGCTATATACATGTACTTTCCAGTCCCATAATTATCAGTTGAAATCCTCCAGGGAGAGAATAACCTCATGTGGAAAAATGGAATTGAAGAAACTTTCCTGTCATTTGTCACCAAGCAGTAGGATTGAATTTAGAATTACTGCTACTAACCTCGTGATTTTCAAAGCTTTAATTATACTATGTCATGTGAAATTTGTCCCAAAATATTTCCTGTGTTTTGGTATTGCTTAAATTTCTAACTTCTGATTGCTAATACAGAGACACACAAATTATTGTATATTATTTCCTGCTGTATTTTAGAAGCTTCTTAATAGGAATAGTAGCTTGTTAGCTTTCAGTGTTCCTTCTAAATAGATTTTTAAGGATTTCTGTGAGGAAGAGCAGTCTTCTTTCTTATTTTAAAAAGTAGATGCTATTGATTCTTTTTTGTTGTTGTTGTTGTCGTTGGCCAATTACACTTGCTAAAATATTGGGTGAAATGTTGAAGACAAGTCAGTGAAAGTGACATATTTGTCTTTTTTTTTTTTTAACAGGGAAAGTTTTTCACAATTACATGCAGTGATCATCTGTATATTTTTCATTCACATCTCCAGGTTAAAGTGATCATTTTTAATTACTTCACTTCCTCTGTCTTTAACCTAGTCTTTCTCTCTCAGCCTATATTTTCTAACAAGTTCCATTTTTTCCTTCTAAGTTTAATATATGTATTTAGGTGTAGATGGACAAAATATCTTTAACTTATTAATTTATTTTTATGTGGTGCTGAGGATCTAACCCAGGGCCTCACAAGTGCAAAGTGAGTGCTCTACCACTGATCTGCTACCCCAGCCTTTATATGCACTGATTATTGTAACTTTGATCTTTCTCTTAACATGGTATGACTTTTCAAGCAAATCCAAGTTTAGATCCCTCAAGTCATGATATTAATAAGTTCCTTGCTATGTTTCTTTCTTTTATATTTGCTCCATTACATTAGGAAATTTTTGGTATGTTACTGATTTATTTTTATTTATCATCATTTCATGTAACCCTACTATATTCTGGTTCCCATGTACGCAATTTGAATTTTTCTTGCAGAGTTGGCTGTATCTAATTATTCTTAATTTTTTACATATTAAAACATATTTTTAACTCTGTGCCTTGTGATTTTTACCATTCTATTGTTTTTTTAAATCAGTCTTTTGTTTCTTCAGTGCCTTTGAACTTGACAGTTTCTATTTTACCTCTATCTCTATACTTTCTCTTTTGTTACTCATCTTAGACTAACATCGAAGGCATAACTGTGTGATGTCTGTTCCTTCATACATACCACAAACATAAAAAGCTTATATTGTGCTGGGTGTGAAGGTGCTCACCTGTAAACCCAGTGGCGCAGGGCGAATTTCAAAGCCAGTCTCACCAAAAGTGAGACACTAAGCAACTCAGTGATACCCTATCTCTAAATAAAATACAAAATGAAGCTGGAGTGCCCCTGAGTTCAATACCCAGTACAAAAATAAATAAATAAATAAATAAATAAATAAATAAATAAATATTTTTAATATGTATATTGTAGTAATTACATAACTTATTTTTTGTATTGACCATGAGATTTTAAAGGGATTTTATGGTTTTAATATAGGATACAATTTTAAAAGAAATCAAGGATGAAAGTTTTGGGTTTAAGACATTTGTTTAACATTGATATTTCTTATTTTCTAATAATCCAACTAACAATATGACAACAAAATCAATATTATTTAATATACCTGAAGACTATAATTCAGTTAAGAAAAAAATCTGTTTTAATTATTTTTTAATATTCATTTTTTAGTTGTAAGTGGACACAATAACTTCATTTTATATTTATGTTGTGCGGAGAATCAAACCCAGTTCCTCACACTTGCTAGGTGAGCCCTCTACCTCTGAGCCACAACCCAAGCCCCTTTAATCAGTTTTTTGTTAATGTGACTAAAATAACTAACAACAACAAATTATAGGAAAAAAGATTATTTTAACTCATATTTTCAGAGGTCTCAGTCCAAAGTCACATGAATCCAGTGCTCTAGGCCCAGGTGAGCCAGAGCATCATGGTAGAATGATGTGGTTTAGGAAAACTGTTCAGCTCATAGCAGCCTGGAGACAATGTTGTGTTTGGGGCGGGGAGAGAAAGAAACAGGCCAGAGACAAAATATAGCAAAAAGACACACTCCAATTGATTTACATCCTTCAGCCATACCCCATTTGCCCACAGTTACCACCCCTCACAGTATTTTTTTTCACATTATTAGTCCATCAAATGGATTAGTCCACTTTTTAGCTTACAAATATCATAATATTAGTTTTTCACCTTGCATTTTCTAACATGAGCATTCGGGGACATTTCATATCCAATCCATAACAATCACTGTCTTAACAATCACTCTCTTAATATTTATTTGTCTATAATAATACATTTTACTAATAAAATTATGTAAATATTAGATTTTAAAACATGCTCTGCTTTAGAGGTGCTAATTTTTATTATTTTATGAAAAGCTACTAAATAAAACTGTATTTCTGATCATCTGAATAGCTTTGTTTTCTAATATGTTCTCTTTGATCAGAAAAGTTACTTGAAGAGATAAAATAATTATGTTTGAAGTGATTATAATTCATTTTGAATTTCATTTAGCTTAACTGAAATATTGTCTTGAAGTCATGTAAAATGATAAAATAATTTTTATTGATGTTTATAATTAATTTTTATTGCAAACACCTTTCTATATCTATAGCTTAAGAATGCATAGATTGAAACATCCACAGATTGAAAATATTAAAAAAAATAATTACATCTATATTGAAAAAATAGACATTTTTGCTGTTATTTTTCCTTAGAAATATCTTAGAAGAATAGATATTTATATTGAAATGACATTGTATTATGTATTACAGGTAATCCTAGTGATTATTTAAAGCACATAAGAAGTTGTATATAAATTATATGCATAGACTCTGCCATTTCATATAAGGGAATCAATCAAGCATGCATGTATTTTTTTTTAATATTTATTTTTTTTAGTTTTTGGCGAACACAACATCTTTGTTTGTATGTGGTGCTGGGGATTGAACCCGGGCCGCATGCATGCCAGGCAAGCGCGCTACCGCTTGAGCCACATCCCCAGCCCGCATGCATGTATTTAATATCCATTAGATCATGGAATAAATCCCCCTTAGATATAAAGGAATGACTATACAATATGATTGTACAATGCCACTTTTCATTATAAAGTTGATTTATTCTAATTCTGCAGTATGAGCTAAATATTCTCATCTCATAATAAAATACTCTAGACAAAAATCAATAAAACAAAATATATAAAGATTATTTATATATTTTATACTCAAAGCATGTAGATAAAAACATTCAATTAAATCTGGTAATTTTTAAAGGAATTTCAAGATTTGAGATTTTTTAAAATATATATTTTTGAATAATATTTCCTGGTCAAGATGTTCTATAATATAACCCTGTAGCATAGATTCATATTTGAGTCATGATATTTTTGGTTCTCATTATAGTGATTCATCATTTTATTCATATATATGTATGTGTTTGATGTTTATATGTTTATTTTATGCATTCCAATCATACATATATATTTTATTTTAATATTTCTTAGGGAGCTCTAGTGAGTTCTTTATACATTTAGATGTGTAATTTGAAAATATATATTTTAGTTTGTAATAAAACATTATAGTTTAGAATTTTTCTAATATTAGAAAATGTATCACATTGAAGAGAAAGATTAGAAATTAATTAAATGAAATAATTTGTGTTAGATTTATTTGTTTATAATTTTTGAATGATAAAAATTGTATTTGCTGTATCATGAAATGTGTATATTTGGGGTATGTTAGGATATATTTACCTTCTATTTTGAAATCTCACATGCTCTTGACTATAGAAAATTTTATTATGTTTCCTTGTTGGTAGTACTAGAAAGTCACCCTTTTGCTTTTAGATGTTCCTATGACTCTGTGTCTGCATAAACCTCTTTTCTATCCAGGATCATACCCAACTTTATTGAATTGGTTTCTCTACCACTGTATTTATTCACCATCCACTACTGCTTTGAAAAAACATTTTCTCTGCTCTGTTAATAATTAGAGGATTTTTACATC